>NC_091062.1:76268857-76571887 GCF_000393655.2 Nicotiana sylvestris
CACGTATACTTGTGTATGCGTTTGGGAGCAACAAGTTTTTGGCGTCGTTGCCGGGGACTAAGAAATTAACTATTCTACTAAATTATACTTTTACTATTATCTTTACAAGTTTTATTTTTCTTTCTTTGTAAATATTTTTAATTTTATAACTATTTCATTGATTTTTCTCTTAGAGTGTTTCTAGTTCTCTCGGCATGACATTTGGGAATGAAGCATACCGAGATAAGGTTATTGATGAAGATGCATGGTTGACGGAAGATTTTTATGGCCCGTATTTTTGGGCTTGTCATGACCTGACATCTTGCAAGCCTGAATTTGAATATGGGAGTAAGGGTTGGTATTGTGATGAACATTATCGATTAAGAGAATATGCGCAACGGCATTGTTTGTTAACAACGTTGTTAAATGATTGGTCTAAGGAGAGAGTTGATCTTGCACAAGAAATTGACAGGTTTAGCTTGGCTGTGCGGAACTTGGATGCAGATATGAGTGCAAAGGTTGATGCATGTAACGCCCAACAATTTAGTGATAAGTTGTGTGAAGCTGAAAAAGTTCTTCTAGACCAAATTGAGGAGCTAAAACGAGAATACCAATTATTAGACCAAAATATTATTAATGATGCCAAGGTCAACGAAGAGTGCAAAATTGAGGATGTCAAAGATAATGCAATTTTGGAGTTGGAGCGTATTGGACCTCATTCTAAACACTTTTCAACATTGTGTTTGGTTGATGACATGGAAATTGATCCATTCGAGCATATGGAGGAGTCAATAGATGAGGAACAAAGTATTTATATTGTGAAATTTGCTATACCGAGGAGGCAAAATGACATCCCGCACTTAAGGGCCAAGAAGTGCAAGATGCGATATGTATTGCTTGTTTTTTTTTATTTTTACACCACCGCCCAGGAACGTGATACAAAAGTTGATGCAAAATTGGGGGCGCAATTCATATCTTCAAGGTGGAAGGAAAAGCGATGAAAGTGATGGCGTCGTTCCGCGACATTAAATCAAGAGCTTGTTGGGAGGCAACACAATTTTATTTTTCTTTTTTTCTTTTGTTTATTTTTTATTGTGTTATTTGTTTTTTGTAGTATTATTTTTGTGTTTTGTAGGAGTAGGAGTATGAAATCAAAGCCAATAGGCATGTGCAAAAGCGAGCAGTGGTTGAAACTAAGTGTGAGGTACCCGCACAAGGGATCATACCTAAGAGAAGTCTGAGTATCCCGTGAGCTGTTAATTCTTCGGCCTTTGGCTTACCGGGGAATTTCTTTTACCCTCTTGTTATTTTCAGTGTGCATTGAGGACATGCACAATTTTAAGTGTGGAGTGAGGAGATTGTTTGGGTGATTTTCTATGCTATCCTAGATTTGTTGTAGTATTTTTCTTAGTGTAGTTACTTGTGCTAAAAATAAGATAAAAACAAAAATAAAAAAATCAGAAAATTGAGACTTTTCCTGATGATGGATTTTGTGGACAGCTTTCTTGAGGGATTAAGGTCCAATAAAATAAAAAAAATCTACAAATATTTTCTTTTTGTTCTAGTTAGTTTTAGTTAGGTAATAATCCCCCTTGGTTTTTCGTTGTGCATCGGTTCTTTTCTTGGGGATGTAACTTGAATTGGGTAATTTTTTATTTTTTATTTTATTTTTAGGATTAGATTTATTTAGGAGTAGAAAAAGAGGGAGAAGAAAAAGCTTTGTGACTTGTTTGGTACTAGCATATTTGGGCTGAGTTTGAGTAGTACTTTCCTCTGAGTGCTTGAGTAATGAATAAAGTAGCAAACTTTCGACGCCTACGCTCAAGGTTGTGACTCTGTATATAGCTTATTCTTATTTTGTCATTCGCTATGACCCTGTCTGTCGTAGAGTAGAATTGATCCATCTTGAGTGATACTTGTGCCATGTGTGGTAAGGATTTCTTGCATATTCCATGTTATGCATCTTAGTCTAGAACTTGCCCTGCATGTTATTGAAGCGAAATAAATGTGTTGCTCTGTTTAGAAGATGATAATAGGCTTTCTTTGATATGTCTGGTAAATTTTAGCCTTTTCAGATATTGTACCACTAGTTAGCCCTTTGAGCCTGCAACCTTTTGTTTGATAGCCGTATTTTCTCCTTGATCCTTTTATTGAATCCCTAGCTTTTGCACCCTACTTCCTTGAGCATTGTTTCGTAAACCGTGATAGTAATTGATAAATTTGAAGAATGAGATGGTTAAGTGAGAAATGGTGACCAATGATGGCTGAAAGGGAATGAAAAGGCTTTCTTGAGAAGGAATGTGACATAAAGAGAGGGCTGAAAAATAAAGTGAAGAGTAGAAAATAATGGGTGATGAAGTCTAAAAGTGCAAAGTGCTTAGGGAAGTGTAAGTCACTATTATATAATTCTCCTACCCGTTCCTTAGCCAACATTACAACCCGTCAAAGTCCTTTTTGATTCTATTCGAGCATACTTAATTAGTAGAGATGTACATAATGGGCAAGCCTATGGTTCTTTGTGCATACATGTGAGTTTCTTTGTGAGTGCGAGAGTTGTTCTTTGATGCAAAGTCCTTAAATTATATTCATTCTTTGATTTGAGTGTATAGACTATTATTCTTGTGAGGGCTCTTGTTTCATGATAGATAGGTGATGTTATTAGCTTTATTTGACAGAATAGGTGAGCGAGCTTAAATTTGGTGAGTTAGAGTCCCTCTTTGAGGTTTGGAGGTTACAAGTTTGTTGTTCGTTTGTGACTTGTATATCTTGCACGATGATGAGGAAGCGTATATCTAATGGTTTGAGTTGCTATAGGGCCTAATTGTTAATATCAATCGAAGTGGTGATATTTCTAGGCTTGATTTATTGAGAATGGTTTTAATGCTTACTCGAGGACGAGCAAGAGTCTAAGTGTGGGGTGTTGATGTTCGGCCAAAAATGCATATATTTATCCATTGTTATCTCATATTCTAGTATTTTTAATCGTCATTTGAGTATTAGTTATATTACTTTGTGCTTAATACTGTATTTTAACTGTATAGGAATAAAGCGGTGTGAAGATAAAAAGATTTGGAACAAAATTAATTAAAACGCGAAAGAAAAAGAAAGGAAACTAGACAAGGAGACAATGGGGGGACACCCTTTGGTTTTTGTCCCCCCAAAGGTTGGACAATTGAAAAGGGAAACACAATTCCAAAAGAAGAACGGATCTGAGGAACGCAAAAATATTCTGCCTCCGGCGCCACGGCTAGCGCTAGGCGCTGGTCTGGACGCCGGGGCGGGGATTTCTTCTATTTTGTTTTGGACAAGGTTATTTTGGTCCTATACGACCCTAACTCGTATAAAAGGAGTTCTAAACCTATTTTAGAAGAGAGAGAATATACTTTGAAAGATAATTCATGTGGGGCAACATACACCACGCTTGGAGGAGGCTTCTAACTAATTTTTCTTCTCTTCTCTTCCTCTAATTTTATAGTTTCTTAGTTCTAGAGTTTTGGGTGCTACATGAAAGTTGTAGTTTGAAGCTTGAATTGTTATTATTATTTTATCATATTATTTTATTTATTAAATCTTGCGCTTAATTATTTGATTGCTTGATCACCAATTGAATACTATCTACGAATCTAGGATTGAACTCGGGAGAGGGAATTCTAGATTGCATATAAGATTGAGTAGAGCAAGATCTTAACTCTGAGGGGGAGCGGATTTGCGGTTAGGATAGGAATATACCTAATAGCCTTGCTTGGTTACTATACAGAAATTATTAATGCGTTCTTGTTAATCCTAATTCTATAGGAATATAGGCATTAGGTTAGCTTGAATAGGTGAGTTGTACTTCGGGAGAAGGCTACGAGCAATATTAACCCTGTCAACCAATAAACCAGATAAATTAATTAGACGATTTAAGTGAAAAACTCAACGGGATTGTTAGCTAACCCATAACTCTAGAATATTCACTCACATTGAATTGGTCTCTATAATTTTTCAAATTGTTTTCTTTAATCTCTTAGTTTGTTACGTTAGATTAGTTTTAGCTAAATATTCATATGTTAGGATTCGCTTGAATAGATTAATTGTTTGGGTTTAATTTAGTTGATAGTTAATTACAAGTCCCTGTGGGTACGATATCTGGACTTACAATCCTATATTACTTGTCGACTACGTATACTTCCGTGTGCGTTTGAGAGCTATAGTCAGCAAATTGCTACTAGGATCGAGGAGATTACAGGGGATTTGGCTTTGACTAATGATAGACAAAAAGGAGTTGATGATAAGGAAGGTTCAGGTGATCGAATAACAATGCAAGAGGATGGTTTGAATCGAGCAAACAATGGTAGTAAGCAGCAAGGAGTTACAATGGTGGCTCAAGAAGGTAACAGTGATCGAGCTATTGTAGATCGAGTGGAGCATGTTGTAATGCCTGAAGCTATTGTTGCTATCAGTAGTGACATTACTGCTTCTTCAGGTCAAGTTGAAGCTAGGAAAAATATTGAGGGTGTAGGTGTGGAGCAGGTCAAGAAAAAGCCAACTAGAGAGGATAGGAGGTTGAAGGATATTCTTGCTGGTACGATTTTCGCGAGGATGTACATAGCTACTGTTGGTGCATTGAAGGCTGCTGATGATCGAGCTAATACCTCAAACAAACCTGATATGGTTCAACTGGTTGGGGCATCTGATAATGTGAAGGAGTTACAAGGTCATCAGTTGGTGAAGAAAGTAGCAGCGTTGATGAAGTCTCAAAATCAAAGTCCTATTACTGCGATGAAGTTTTCAAAGGATGGGAATTCAAGTTTGAAGGTTGTTAATGCTGTGAATACAACTGGCGTGGCTGTTTTAGATAGTTCACTTGCTACAGGTGATGAGGCAGATGTTTAGCAAGTTCAAAAACCAGTAGCTGATGCAACAGGAAAGGGAAAAATATGGACATGAAAGTGTTCAAGTTGCTGCAAATTCCAGTAGCAATTCTGATGGGAATATTGGTGCACCTATATCTAGATTGAATGCCTATAAATTGGGCAATAATGACAAGAAGAATATGGTGGAAGGCTGGACCACAGTGGCTTGCAAAAAGACTTCTACAACACAAACCATAGTGTGTGTACATGTAATATTTTTGCAGAAATTTTTTATTTTCCTATATTGTCAGCTTTATTCGAACCAAAAGTTAAAAGGGACATCATCTCTTGACCACTCATAACTATTTTCCTATATAAGCTTGGTTGGACTAGACAACATCGTATAAGATAAAAGTTTACAAGTAATGTATGATATATGTTTAAAAAGCAGGAACATGAGCTCAAGAGACTTGAAGGTCATAGAATTGGGAAAAAAAGAGAGAAAGGAAATGAAATCACGAAGAATCAAAAAAGTGCTAACAACAATGTACAATGGAGTTGGCTCTAAGAAGAGTCAAATTAAATCAATTGCATACGAACGTAACATAATATGTTACATTGCTAATTTACATTACTGTTTCTCTTCATCTAATTTTTAAAAATATTAAATTTGGGTGATAAGTTGGCTATACAATTTAAAGAACCGATAAAAATCATGGTAAAGAAACTGCACTAGAGCACATAATAATAAAAAAATTCAACCAATTAATCACCTCATATAAAAAACCACAAGACATCCTACAAAATTTTCATCATAGAGATAGAAAGATGCAAAGAAGTGAAAGGACTCATAACCAGAAGTGCGCCTCCATTATGACTATAAGCCTCTGTTAATCTTTTGATTCTTCACCTAAGTCTCGGCTTCATCTTTTAACTTTTTCTTCTTTAATTTTCTTGTATACATACACACACTCCGTCTCTTTTTGTGTTTTTGACTGCTTTGGAACCTTAGATCATTAAGTTATACAATGTGATTCACTCCATTTTTGCTAGATTTTATCTCAAATCATTTGAATTCCAACTGAAGTCTCCATCTTTTTCTTTAAATTGCAGGTTTTATTTATTTAATAAGCCCATAACTATGGAGTTAGGGGATAACAAGATTTTTGAAGGTAGGGCTGCTACTAGCAGCGACTCTACTGGGAGACAAACTCATGACCCTTCAAGCAAGTCCCCAGAAGAATTGTATAACGCAAATCTCAAAGGAGAAAACCATCGCAGAGACGAAACTCTACAAGAAAAACTCAAATTTCTCCTCTTTGACCTACGAGCCCCATCTTTAAACTAATATTCTCACTTTTATCACTCACACAATAACTATCACTATTCTAAACAACCCAATTGCATAAAACAACTAAAGAAACAGAAAATTACAGAACCCGATTTTTGATTTCTGGTTCAATCAGAAAAAAAACAAGAAGAAGAAACAAGGAAACGAAACAGATAAAAGAGAAAGAAATTAAACTTTTTATCTAAAAGAAATTAAATTACTCTTGATTAGGCAGATAATCCAATGGTAGAGTTTGTGTAAAGTATCAAAATTTGACCCCAACCTTCTGAGTTTGAGGTGATGAATTTTGCAACCTTTTGAGTTCTGACTGATGAAGTTTGCAACCTTCTGAACTTTGAACAGAATTGAAGTCGCCGCTTAATTAGGGATTGCAGTGTGAAAGTGAATTTTTGGGAGAGATTTTAGGGTGAAAGTGAATTTTTGGAGGGATTTTACAGTGAAAATATATTTTTGGGGTTTTTTTTACTTTACTTTCAGATTCTGGCCTCTATCCCGCTAAAATCGAGTATTAGAGACCAGGTATTAAATTCTTTTTAGACCAGAATAAGGCATCATTTGTTTTTTTTAAATATTAAGACGTCTGAATCTGAATACACATCTGAATATCAAGATGTGTATTAAGATTAAGACATCTAAATTTGTATATGCATCTGAATATTAAGATATGTATTAAGATCTGAATACAAAATGATTAAGACTATTTGTTTTTAATATCTGAGTGTATAAAATTTATCTTTATTTGAAAGTTAATAAACATAAAATTCAAATAAAATACTAATTAATCTAGTATTCTATCAATAAAATATTTTTTTTAAGATATAGTAAATGCTGGTGGTGATGGCTAATGGTGGTGCTTGTGAATGCCGACTAGAGGTGGTGGTTGGTGGTAGGTTTGGTTGATGGTGGTGGTTCTTGGTAGTAGCTAGTGGTGATTAGCAGTGGTGGCGATTATGATTTAGGATGGTAGTGGTGAGTGGTGATAGTTAATAATGGTGGGTGGTGGTGGTAGTTGTATTTAAGGAAGGTGGTGGTAGGTGGTGGTAGTTTATAATGATGGGTAGTACTGGTTATGATTGTTGATGGTGATGGGGTGGTTAATTGTGGTAGTTGAGGTGGATGAGTGTTTGTGGTTAAGAATGATGGTGGTGGAAGTGGTGCGGATGACGGGTGGTGGTAGTCGATTATAGTGGTGGCTATGATTGAGGATGATGGTGGTGATGGATGTTGAGTATGGTGGTGGTGATGGCATGGTGGTAGTTGATAATGGTAGGTGATGACGACAATTAATAATGAATATGGATGACAGCATCTTAATGAAATTAAGTCTCTATTATGGATCTTAATCATACAGACCTATTCAGACCCATTAAGTGGTTGTGAAGTAAAAAAAAAACAAACACACTTAATGGTTAAGATCTGAATAATTAAGATGCAGACTTCAAAAACAAACGCACTTAATATTTGAGATCTGAATGATCAAGATTCAGACATCCATTAAGTGCAAACAAATGAGGCTTAAGTCTAGTCGTGTATTTATAAAACAAATTGGGTATTAGAAACTAAAAAAAATCTCATCCTTATAAGTACACTTTTACAGACCATATATAAAACTTGTCGCTAAATACTGGTCCCTAATAAGCCTTTTTCTTGTAGTGAATATCGATCACTAGGGAAAAGCGAACTCGAGGTTACATACCCGATGATGCTCTCACATTCAGCGATGAGGACATCGAGACCCTGTCTCAGCCTCATAACGACACACTGGTAATCTCGTTTCTAGTAGATACATTTCAAATGAAATGTGTACTTGTGGATCCAGGTAGCTCGGCCAACATTATCAGGTCGAGGGTGGTGGAGCAGCTCGGACTGCTTGACCAAATCGTGCCCGCCTCTCGAGTCCTCAACGGATTAAACATGGCGATCGAAACAACGAAAGGGAAAATCACCCTCCCGGTCAACGTGGCTGGCACGACCCAAAAAACCAGATTCCATGTCATCGAAAGAGACATGAGGTACAACTCCTTGCTCGGAAGGCCATGGATACACTGCACGAGAGTAGTATCATCAACCCTTTATCAAATGATGAAGTTTTCGACGAAGGACGAAATAAAAACCGTGTATGGGGAACAACATGCAGTGAGGGAAATGTTCGCGGTGCACCATGTGGCACCGACGTCAATGCCCCCAACATCGAAGGAGCGAAAGGATAAGCAAACATTGAAGTAGCAATCATGAGACACATACTAGGCTACATATCAACAAAACAAGTAAAGGACCGTGTCGTGTCCCCGAAGCAAACATATTGAGGCTCAAAGCACCATCACCACTAAGGTATAACCATCTCCCTTTTTATTTACATTTTACACTAACCTTTATGCAGATGTCCGATCAGAACAAGTCAAAGCGCTGTACAATTAGAAGACCTTAAGGTTTCAAAACATATGTTGCACTCTTTTCCTTCGATCGGGTTTTATCCCAAGAAGGGTTTTACCGATAAGGTTTTTAACGAGGCAACATCTATATGCTACCTAAGGAAAATTTCACAAGTGCTCAAGGCTTCTTTTCAGTCAAACTCGAACACTGGGGGGAATCGCCCCGGAAGATCACCTTCTCGAAGAAGTCAAGATAAGACGAAAAGGGTCTCAGTAGGAAAATGATGTATCGGGCCAAACGGTTGAATGAACTGTGTCCGCATAGAATAATTGAGCCTTGACGACAAAAACATGTATACTTGTGCCAAGTAATCAAAAAGTATTTCCTCCTCCATCAAAATGCTTTATGCTTCAAAGCCAAAAATTTCTGAACACTCAAGGACAACCATCAAATTCTAAGCCCTTAACGAGGCAACACCAAGTTTACAATAGAATGGCTCCAGAGCCAAAAAACTCTCGACGTCTCATGGACTGTCGTCGACTATCATGCCGTCTAACTATCAGAAACTCAAGGCCGTAAGACCCCAAGTGGGCAACCTCGAGTGCGAAAGCCCTCCATGCGGCAACACTAAAACTGTAAGACCTCAAGCAAGGGATGAACATACTTGTACCAAGTAAACTTATCTGTAAGACCTAAAGCAAAGCATGAACCATACTTGTACCAAGTAAACTTATCTATAAGACCTCAAGAAAGGCATGTTAAAATTTGTAAGACCTTATAAAAGGCATAATCCCGATCTTAAAGTTAAGGCTATATATCTGAACTTATAAGACCCCTAAAAAGGCATACCCTCGATATAGACGCCGAAACGACTTCACTCGTGGGACTGAAAGGCTCCGACAAGACATGAAGACTATGGTCACAAGGCTGTAACAGCAAAACTAACACGACTCGGGGACTCCTGACCGTCGCTACAAAATCATAGGCCTTCAATTAATTCGAAAAAACTTTGAAAAGAACCGGTTAATTAGGCTACCCTCAGCATAAACAAAAGAGCTTCAATCATATCAGTTCCAAATAATAGGCTTCGAAACAATTCAGCCATCGAGCGAAACCTCCCGAGGTGCTCAATTATCGTTACCTAACGGCTCACAATCGAGGTTCTTCTCGAACCGTCGAAGAGTCGGGCGAATACAAAAATTTCAAAAAGTCTTTAGCAAGGGTAAATAAAGCCTACATAAGAGGTCGTATTGACCCAATGCGTAAGAGCCACTATCGCCAGCCTATATTAAAAGGTCGTCCCGACCCAATGCATAAGAGCCACTGTCGCCAGCCTAAAATTAAATGTCGTACCGATCCAAAACGTAAGAGCCACTATCGCCAGCCTATATTAAGAGGTTGTACCGACCCAATGCATAAGAGCCTAAGGGCCAGCTTAAAAACTTAAGGGTCAATGAGCTCAAATCGAAATTGACTCGGAGACTGAGCCCGAAATAGTTAACTAAAAACGCCTAAGGGCAAATGCGTAAGAGCCCAGATGCCAGCCTATATTAGAGGTCGTACCGACCCCCAATGCGTAAGAGCCTACGAGCAATCCCAACAAGCCTCGGGGTTGAGTTACAAACCTAAGGGTTTTTACTCAAAGGCCAATTCGTCTGTCTAATCATTGACAAAATGTCAAAACTCAAGACAAAGAAAGACACACATGAGCAAATAGAAAGTCATGAAAGGAGAAAATCGAAAGGTTTCATTACATATACGTGTGCGTGGATATTGCAAGGCTACATTTACAAAGTTCTCTAAGAACATTGTACAGAGAAACAAATAGAAAAAATTCTAGTCAATTTTCCCCTTGAGGACTGCGACCCTATTGGCCTCTTCTACACTATCTTCGGCATCAGACAAGAGGAATTTGGCATCGTACTCATTCGCCTTGGCCTACGCTATCTCCCGAGAGATCGAAGCCCCCTGTGTGAATTTCTTCGAGGGTTTCCCTCCGAGATTTGCATCGGGCATACTTATTGCTTATGCTCTCTCGATCGGAAGCATTTCTCAACTTCGCTCGAACATCAGCAGCGTCTTTTAAATAAACGGACACTTTCTTGTCGGTCTTAGCCCGAATCTCTTCACCTTCAGCCTGGGCATCCACGACCTCGGCCTTCATCTCTAAAAGGTCGGACTCGAGCCTTGCAATCCTACTCATCTGAACTGAGTTGTTCTCACGGTCGTTCCGGAGGTGCACCTCAAGCATAGAAACATTGTCCAGGCATTCTTCTTGGCCGCAATGTGGGCATCTATCTGAGCCCCTAGCTCACTACACTCATGCTTGTCCTGGCTAACCTCGCCCTAAAGGAGTTCGAAATCCTCTGCCTTACTCTGCAACTGAGATATCAAAATATTAATCCTTGAGGATAGAAAAAGAAGAGGTGGCTTTCATAGTTCAGGCTCCGATTTGCTTCGTACTGCAGGTATACCAACTCATCTCCCCTCTTATCACAAAGAAGCCTGAGGGATTTCTCCCCGTCCAAGGCTTACCTCAACCTGGCTTCACGGCGGAGCAGCTCGAACTTGAGCTCATCAAAAGCCTATGAAAAAGGAGCTCAATAAGAAAGTGGGAGTGCAAAACTGAAAAACTGATACAATCGGCCAAAACTCACCACAGAACAAAGCCTTTGAGCCTCCTCAAAGGTCAAACGCACACCTTCCGGCCTAGTTTCATCGGCCCCAGCAGAATTGCTCCCAATAGGAACGTGATTGTTCGAGACCTGGCTTGAGTCTGGCAGCCCCTAGCCTCGAACACCCTCGAAGTACCTTCGACGGGAAGAGAAGACGGTGGTAATAAATCCTTGCCCCTCGAAATACCTTCGACGAGAAGAGAAGATCGAGGTAAAGGATCCTTATCCCTCGAAGTACCTTCGATGGGAAAAGAAGACGATGGCAAAAGAGGAACCATTTTTCCAAGGCCGGAAGCCTCGAGTGTTGCAGGCTCAGTCGAGACATCTTCTCTGGGCCTCGGACGGGACTTATCTCACTATGAGTGCCTTCACCTTGCAAGGGTTCCTTCGATTTGTTATTACTCCTCAGTCCTGAAGCCGACGACCCCTCCTCCTCTCCGAGGGAGAACGATCTCACCTCAGGAAACTCTCCAATACCTGCGGTGATGAGGTTAGTACACACAGAGTGCCCTCCAAAGAAAGCAAATCACATAGCACGTACCATGGTGTTTTGCCTCCCATCTGCCCTTGGATAGATCTCGCTACTTATGCTCGTCATAGGTCGAATGGGCTGCCATCTTCCAATCCCAATCCACTAGGTTGGGAACCTCGTATGGCATCCGTAGGGTTGCTGCAAAAAGGAAAAAAGAAAGCGTCTTTACAAAATCAGTCTCCATCATGAGCAAAAATGACAAAAACACGAGTGTACCACTTACGTGTAACATTCCATTTCTCCAAAAAGGGCAGGAACTCCACGGGGATAACATCGATAGTCCTTACTCGAATGAATCGATTCATCCATCCTCGGTCCCTATTTTCTTCATCATCAACAATGAAGGGTCTGCCGGATCGGCATCGAAAAGCTATCAGGCCTCGGCAATGAAAGGGTCAGTACAATCTAATGAGATGGCTAAGGGTGAACTTGAGCCAGCTTCTTCCACAAAGAACCTCATCATCAGCACTGTCCTCCAGAACAACGGGTGAATCTGTGCTAGGGTAGCCCGATATCTTCGATAGATGTCAAGAACGACTCATATCGATAGGACTCAATGTGAATGGGTACGTGTATACGTGCAAAAACCCCTCTGTATGAGTTGTAATGTTATCTTCTGGGGAGGGTACCTGTAGTACCACATTTTCTCCCCATCCGCAGTCTTTCCTCACTGCCTCGAGGTGTTCCTCTCCTATTGATGAAGCAAACCTTGATGCATGATCCCAATGGCCCTCGACATTGGGTGGCCTCTTGGTAATATTCTAGATTCATATAATTTGGCGACTATTTATGCCCCAGCTTGACTATGTTTCACTGCTATAGAATAGTTAAATTATGATAAATTAGCTCTAATTGTGAATTTCATGTTTTGCAGAAGCGAGTTACGTGTATGAGGACGTATAATTGTTATTGGAGCTAAATTGAAGCAAGAGAAGCCCATCGGAGCTGAGTACATTGGAAGAAGAGAGAAAGAAGAGCTAAAATGATGACCCAGACTAGCACGACCGCGCTAGCCTAGGAGTTCGAGGCAGAATGTTATGCCATATGCGCGGTCATTAGAGCACCCACTAGCGCGACCGCGCTAGTCCAGTTCCGAAAAATAAAAGTTAGGGGTAAACTTGGAAGTTCGGGGGTAATTCCACAAAACCTAAAAGAGGTCCAGCTCGCCCAAGGGAAGATTATCAAGGTTTGGATAGCTGAGTTCAAGGGGAGAAAAAAACAGGAGGTAAGGAGGAGACTTCAACATAGAGTTATTCGTTTACCCCTTTTGTATTTTACCATTTGTGATGAATTTGGCTTTTTTTATGATGAACACTAGTATGAGTAGCTAAATATTTAGTCTAAGGTTTTGATGGAACCTATTGAAGGATGAACTTCTTGTTATGTTAATATAGATTGCCTGGTTTAATCTCTATTTGTGTCAACTACATTCTTGTTGTAATTAATTGATAGGATCCTTAATTAGTTGTGCCTATTTAGTATGTATTACTCGGGAGAGAGTGTATATTTAGGTAATTGTTGAACAACACCACTCCCAAAGTATATGAGGGATCAATAATCGAGGGTTTAAAGGCTGGACTAGGGATAACGAAGCTTTGGGTGCGATCTAAAGTGAGTTGTATTAGAAGACAACTAGCGTAACTCAGGAGAGTGCGTCTAGTAATTTTTTGTGATTATTCGGGAGAGATTTACGATAATAAGAATGCTCATGAGCGATAAAGAAGGTTAGGCAAATCTATATGAAACATAACCGGAAGAGATTCTATCAATAGGGAAAATCACAACCTTAGATCCTTCTCTTAATTGTTTACAACTTAATCATAGTTAGTCTTTAATTACTTAATTACTGTCTGTCATAGTTAGTAAAATTATCCTCAATTGTGATTCAAAACGTTTGGAAAGTTGATTACGTAGAATTTAGTGAGTCTGACAAGAGTAATTGATAGGTTAATTCCTTGTGGGTTCGACTCTGGGCAAAATACTTAGATTATATTTGCAACGTTCGTTTGTCCTTTTTATAAGGCATAGTTGGGCGTAATCAAATTTTGGCACCGTTGCCGGGAAACTAACGGTGTTATCAATTACAATTGACTGAAGTACAAAAATTCTTAGTGTAGTTAGTTTTCTCTATATCCAATCTATACATTGAAATTTTATCGTTTGTTGACTTGGTTGTATAGGTGCATGCCTAGAAATGCATCGAGAACTGGTGAAGTATTTGAAGCATTATCAGATCCTGAGAAAGTTTTCAAGGCCATAAATCGGGCCAACCGGAAAAACAAACAACTGAACAATTTGAACCAGACATAGGGGATCACGTATTAGACCTAGCTGCACCATTAGTGCTAGTTTCACCTCTTGTGCCAGAGGCTGCACTATATGACTGGGCACAACCCATAGCAGAGAACTTGGCCACAAAAATTTTAGTCCCGCAGATACGGGCTGAATCGTTTCAAATCATGAACAACATGCTGCACTTGTTGCAAAACAAGGGACTCTTCTCGGGGTCACAAATCGAATATCCTCAACAACACTAGAAGAATTTCCTGTCAATCTGCAAAACTCAAAGGCAGCCCAACGTAACTCAGGAAGCAATAAGTTGTTGTTGTTTCCATTCTCAGTGACAAGAGCTGCCCAGACCTGGCTAAACTTACTCCCCATTAATTCCATAACAACTTGGGATGAGTTAGTCAAGCAATTTGTGAACAAGTTTCATCCACCCAACAAGACTGCTCAACAAATTGATGAAATTTTGAGTTTCAAATAGATACCAATGGAGACACTGCAAGAAACATGGGAACGATTCAAAGAGATGTTGGTTATATGTCCGCACCACGGTATTTCAGATCAGATGTTGGGGCAGCAGTTTTACATGGGTTTGGCAGATGGCATGAAGGGTAATGTTGATGCTTCAGTTGGTGGAGCATTTATGATCAAAACATGGAGAGAAAGCCAGAGTTTGCTTGACAATATGGCACAGAATTTGGGATGACAACTAGGAATTCACCTATCACTCCAGTGGTTCACTCAGTGCCCTTAGATTCATCCAACACTCTTGCTGAAAACATGGCCACATTAATGACACAGATGAGTATACTCACCAAAAAGGTGGAAGAGTCAGGGCAGAAGCATTAAGTACACATTGTACATACTACCAATGGAGGATTATGCACATCTTGCATTAGTCAGATAATTGGTAACCAATGAAATGCAGAAAGTGATCATCATCACTACCATAAGGATATGAATTATGTGTCAAATTATGGAGAATAGAGATAGGGTGGTCAAACTTGAGGCCAACAAAATCTTCCGTACAGGCCAGTCTAGTCATAGCTCAACAATGGAAACATGGGAGGTATAAGACCTCAGAGTAATATAGCACCTTACCAAAGGCCAAAGGGATATAATAATCAAAATCAGCAGCAGGGGTATCATCCTCCTCAACATCAACATGGTGGAAGGCACGAAGATGGGTTTTCTAGACTCGAGGCAATGATGTAGTAGGTCATTGGGTCAAATGCAAAAATCAATGAAAGAGTAGATGCACATGAGTCAGCTATTAAGAATATTGAAGTGCGGATGGGACAGATTTCGATGTCTTTGAATAATCCTCCTCATGGGACACTACCTATAGACACTCAGATAAATCCAAAAGATCAAGGTCTGAAGCAGCTGATGGCAGTGAGTCTACGTAATGGCAAAGACTTAGACTTGGAGAAAGAGAAGGTTAGAGAAAGCAAACAGGTTAAGGCACTTGTACCAGTTCTCATTGAGCTAGATGAGTCAACAAGACTGACAAAGGTGATAATACAGCCTGCCCAGGATTATCATAATACCTAGATTGAGGCTGAGAAAGAAGCTGAGATAGCCCAGGAACTGGTAGTTGAGGTGGTAGCTGACAAAGAAAATACCTACATCATTGAGAAGAAGAGACCCCCCGCACCACTCCCATAGAGGCTGGCCAAGTACCAAAAAGAGGAGCAATACAAGAAATTCTTGGAGATGCTGAAACAAATTCAGGTAAACATTCCATTGATTGAAGCTTTGAAAGAGATGTCTGGTTATGCAAAAATGATAAAGGACTTGATATCCCGAAAATTTGACTTCCAAAACTTGGCAATAGTGACTCTTACTCAGACTTGCACTGCGGTGGTGACTAGACCAATTGCTGAGAAGTTGTCTGACCCAGGGAGTTTCACAATTCCCTGCACCATAGGTAACTTTGCTTTCGCCAAAGCACTTTGTGATTTGGGGGCTAGCATAAATCTTATGCCCCTGGCAATCTATAATAGGTTGGGGATTGGAAGAGCTAGACCCACTTCAATGTTGTTGCAGCTGGCTGACATGACCGTGAAAAGGCCCTCTGGTATCTTGGATGATGTGTTGATTCAGGTAGGGAAATTTATGTTCCCTGCAGATTTTGTGATTCTAGATTGCAAGGTGGATGAATAGATTCCCATAATTTTGGGAAGGCCATTCTTGGCCACTAGGAGAGCTCTTATTGATTGTGAGACTGGGGAGCTCAAGATGAGGTTGAACGATGAAGAGATAACATTCAATATGCAGAAATCTGTGACGCAACCAAGTGAATTCGCCAACTGTTCTCTTATTGATGTCGTGGATGTAATCGTCGAAACTGATGATGAGATGCTGACTATTGAGGACCCTCTTGCAGCATGTCTGGTAAATTTAGATCAGGTGAATGGGGAAAAACTGACAGAATGGGTGTTGGCTTTAGAGGGCAGAGGGTTCTGGGATAGAACTCTTGAATTCGAACCCCTGCACTTAGAAAACAGGGAAACTCCTCCAGCCAAGCCATCCATAGAAGAACCACCAAAACTAGAATTGAATCCATTTCCCACCCATCTCAGGTACGAGTTTCTTGGACCAAACTCCACATTACCTGTTATTATCTCATCTAGCTTGTTAGATGTGTAGGCATAACAACTTTTGCAGGTACTCAAGGAGTGCAAGACTGCCATTGGGTGGACCATGGCAGACATCAAGGGGATCAGCCCGGCATATTGTATGCATAAAATTTTGCTGGAAGAAGGACACAAACCTTCCAGGGAGCATCAAAGAAGGCTGAACCCCAACATGAAGGAAGTGGTGAAGAAAGAAGTGATTAAGTGGTTGGATACGGGAATCATTTTCCCAATCTCTGACAACAATTGGGTTATCCCGGTGCAATGTGTTCCTAAGAAGGGTGGCATGACGGTGGTCAAAAATGATAACAATGAGCTGATCTCTACAAGAACCGTCACGGGCTAGAGAATTTGCATGGATTACAGAAAGTTAAATCTGGCCACCCAGAAAGACCACTTCCCACTTCCCTTCATTGATCAGATGCTAGACAGATTGGCAAGGAGGTCTCACTTCTAGTTTCTAGATGGGTACTCAAGGTACAATCAAATCTCTATTGCACCAGAGGATAGAGAGAAGACCTCCTTCACTTGCCCATATGGCATTTATGCTTTTCGGAAGATGCCCTTTGGCCTATGCAATGCACCCACCACATTCCAAAGGTGCATGATGGCCATATTCACTGACATGGTGTCACACCTCCTTTTTCACCTACACCCCCGTGAAGGGACGTAAAAGGAGTTTTTTCCAATTAAAAGACAATTGAAACGGGATTTTATTTAAAGATTCAGAGTCGCCACTTGGGAGATTTATGGTGTCCCAAGTCACCGGTTGAATCCCAAATTGAGGAAAAGATTGACTCTGTATTACAGTCCGCGAACCAGAAATCCGAGTAAGGAATTCTGTTAACCCGGGAGAAGGTGTTAGGCATTCCCGAGTTCCGTGGTTCTAGCACGGTCGCTCAACTGTCATATTCGGCTTATTTATCTGATTTTAATACATGTTGAAGCTATGTGTAAATTTTAACTATTTACCACTTTTATTATTATCATTATTATTTTAACAGAGAATTGTAACGTTGTGAAAACGTGTCTCGAACCACGTCACATCAATGTACCTGTGGTTATCGACATATTTTGACTTCGTTGAGATGTGGATTTGGTTCACATAAATGTGCACTCGAGTTTAAGAAAGTAAATTATTAAAAATACGCGCCTAAAGAGACTAACGCGTTGTTATTTTGGATGAGGCCAGGAAATTCGCTAAACGGCCCGTCCCGGAATCTAAGTATTTAATATATACAATTGTTGAGGGCCCCACAATCTAGATGCTTTACTTGGCCAGGCTCATCTCGTTCGTTAATTAAAGGGCAAGCCTAAAGTAATCTATAGTGTTCTACTTAGTTCGTCTCTAAAATGCAAGCAGTCCTAGTTAATTAATGTGCGTTGAAGATCCGAAATTGCATAACTCACAATTGTTTGCTCGTCCCTATTAGAGTGGAAATAGTATTACCTATAACTCACTCTAACAAATCACTTATCCAATAATGATTTAAATCACATACAGCGTCATGGATAATTTCCCATTCGAAAACCAAGCATATGTGACCTGGAATAACGTGAATATGTGCTTATTTGCTGTGATTTGCCTTTGATTTTTAGTGGGGGCAAGCAATTAACTCGAACAGTTACTATTTGTCACCTTGGACTTGATTCCATCATAAATGAGTTAAATATTTAGAGTTAACAGTCCATCACCATTCAAAACAACTCAAATCGATCAAACAGCAATCCTAATTATGCAGGTACCCATTGTCCACAGGTTATAAAGCTGTATATAACATGTAATGACCCAACTAATCCCTACAGGCATGTTAAGGCACAAACTTACCATACAAATCTTAAAGCTGATTGTATTATAGTAAACTAAAAAAAACAGTAAACTTTAATGAATGTCAAACAGTAACTGCCTTTTCATTCCACTGGAGAAATCACACCAAGAACAAGTTCAAATGTGTACCTGGACAAATGCAACACGGGAAGAGGAGAAAGAACAGTCAGCAATAATGCAACAGCAGTTACAGCAGTAATCAATGCCCAGTAATATGGAACAATGAATAGACCAAAGTGATGAACCAGAAATCCAGAAGTGTGTAAAACCAAACAGAGTTACCAGAACTGACTCAAAACCAAGCCTGAATCAACCCAAAATCACTAGAAGACCAACCAGGGAACCTCTGAGACTCTCACAATCAGAAATCAAGCTAGAAAACATGCAACTCATCAACTGGAATTCTAATTTGACTTCAGGAAACTAATGCCACAGTAGGTTTTCTCAATCTTTTTCAAAGTCAGACAGTGTGTGCCAATCTTGGACTTTTCTATTTATTTTTGACTCTCCACCTTTTCTGCCTATTCTCCTTAAAGGTCCCTCTCCAGATTTTCCAAAAAATTCCCCATGTAAAAAAATAAAACCCTCCTTAAATCTGTCCTAAGTGACTCTATTTATCCCCAAACACTTACTCTGCCCCTCAACTTTCAAAAGCACTTTGGGTAGAATTCTTTCACTAATTCTGCCCATCATCCCCTTTTAATTCCACTAGTATATGTTTTGTTCCCCACTACACTTGTCTTTTCTTTATTTAAATACAAATAGGTATGGGCACCTATTTCTTAATCCATTTTCTTTAAACCTTTCCCCCACCATTATGTATTGTTCCCCATTAGCATTACACAATTGTATTAGTTTAATGGTATTTTAGTATCCTACTGTTAGCCCACTTAAACTAGCCAATTTTTGAACTTTTCAATCCCCAAAATACCCTCTTAAAGCCCCTGAAATCACTGTCCTACCCAATCCCTTCAATTGGTAACAACCCCAAACAGCTATAGCCAATCCAAACTATCAAATTCCTAACCATTGACTCCTAACTCAACTAGACAGATTACAAGACTTCAGATTTGAACAATCAATAGACTCCCTGATGATCAACTAGACAAACAATCAACAACATGAATTGCAAGTAAGGGGAATCACACACTATAGGATAAGTTTTAATTCACAACAATTTGGTTAAACCCAACATGTGACTGCAATTAGAGATGAGGCAGAGCAAGTGTCATGAAATGAAACCTGATTAATAACACGAGTCTAAGCTCAGACAATCATGAACCATTTCCTAAGCATTAGGTCTATTGTATAGGCTAACATTAATGATTAAGGGATCACATTGACAACATAATTGGTAGCCTGAACTTGAACAAACCAAACAGACACGAATTCAACCAGTTTGAACTTTAGACTAATGAAACTAAACAGACACAAACTCGCAAACTGGCCCAAGTTTGGACCTTAGACTACTGATCATAATTCAAACGAAAAATTCATGCCAATTTACAGAAGGGGAAAGGACAAAGTAAATAAACGGAACTGCAAGAGTGAACAACCAAAACTGGGTGTAAAAAAAACTTACCCGAATCACGATTCAATAAAACTCGAGGCTCTTCCCATTTTCAAGCCGGGATGGACTTTAACCATGTGTTTTCGAAGGAAAACAGCATGGCTAAAGTCAGTTCCTGGCTCAAAATTTATGGACCCTGGCCTGCCTAACTTCGATCTGGAATCTGAGCTACCCCACGATGATTTGAACAGAGTCTATCAGGGATTCATGGTGAGGGGGTCCAGGAAGTCACAGGGTGTGAATTTGGTGGCATTTGAGTGGATTAGGGTTTGGGTCGATTCCTTTGATTTAAGATTCGAGGAACTCGGGGGTGATTCGAAGCAAACTGAGCATGGGACTGGAACGAGGAAGTCTTGGGGAAGCTGTAGTATGAAATTGGGGGTCATTGGACGAACTAGGGTTCCAGCCTTATTTTCGATCTAATCTCAAACGGCTGGGATTCTAGGGATAAGGGTTAGGGGTTCTGATTGGGGAGGTCGAGGAGAATCCATGGTGTAAAAATGGGGTCGTTTGGACCACCGGAACTGCCGTGAGGCGATTTCCGGTGGGCGGAGGATGGTGGTTGAAGGCGGCGGATATGTTTGGTCTCTGACGCTCAGAGACGAAGAGGTGAAAGGGGGGTTTGGTTTAGGGGGGCGTGGGGGTAAGGAATCAAGACTATATACGGGGGGTGTTTTAATCTTGGCCGTTGGATCAAGCACGACCAAAGGCCTGGATCAATTCATTTAACAGACACGGCGTCATTTTGGAGTAGTACTGGGGCGGGGTCGATACGGGTAACGGGTCGGGTGACGGAGGAGTTGATCTGGACCATTGATCAAATGAGATCAACGACCCATATTGAGGGTGACAAAAACAACGTCGTTTGGACGGTCGTGTTGCCAGCCTAATTGGACCGGGTAAAAAGGGTATTTGGACTGGGCTGTAAGGGGTTATTTTGGTTTGGGCCTAATCTATTTAATTCAAAACTGGCCCAGTCTGATTTTCTCTTTATTTCTTCCTTTTTTTTCTATTTTCTTTTTAATTCCTAATTACCAACTAAAAATCCTAATTATAAGATTGACAATTAGCTAAAATATTAACTCTTAATAATAGCTATCACATGAAATTAAACATCAAATAAAGATGAAATCACACAATTCGGACATTAAATGCAAAGTACGTATTTTTTGGTGATTTTTCCATTTTTGTAAAACAAACCTGTTTAATTAAATCCTAAATTATAAAATTAAATCCTAATTTGCAAAATTAAATCCTAAATGCGCATGCAACACATATTTTTTGTATTTTTCTTAATTAAAGTAGAAATAAACATGTACAGACAACAATACAAATAAATCACAAACAACACCAAACCATTTTATTTTGAATTTTTGGGAGTAGTTCTCATAGGGCAAAAATCACGTGCTCACAGCTGCCCCTCTTTGTCCGAAAACACAAAGAGTTTTCGTGCAAAGATAAAGTGAGCAGATACGAGCGATTTTTTCCCGTTTGGAATACTCCGTGTGAAGCAATTTTTTGAAAATATTTAACCGAACCCTTGCTTCAAAGGTTTCCTACATATCCCTGGCTAGAAGGGAATCAGGTTAATGTAGTTTGGGAAGTTTCGGCAGCTGGGACTACCATGGAGCTGTTATTTTGTTGTTACCGCTGTTGCTGCTGATGTTACCACTTACTGACGTCCTTATTACACCTTGATGAAAGATAAAGAAGTTATACTAAGCTATGATCCATGAATTACAAAGATTTATCCTCAAACTTGGTCATGTGATTGTTGGTGCCTTTGTTGCCTTGTGTTTCCTCTGGTATTTCTTCACTTCTGATTTGTTTTGTATTCTCCCTTGAGTGCCGATATCGAACTGCTTATTTCCTTCTTATGAGCTTCGCATTATTTTTTCATCGAATCTTGAACTGCCTTCCTCTGTTGGGGATTTTTTGTTGTTTCCCGCTGGGGATTTCGGTTGTATTCTTTTGCTTTACTGACTTCAACACCAATTACTTCTTAAAATATAACACCTTCATTCTCCAGGCGGCTCCTGACTTCAATAACTTCTTAAAAATATAACACCTCTATTCTCCAGGCGGGCTCTTGTCTTCAACAACTTCTTAAAAATAAACACCTCTATTCTCCAGGCGGGCTCCTGACTTCAATAACTTCTTAAAAATATAACACCTCTATTCTCTAGGGCTCCTGACTTCAACAACTTCTTAAAAATATAACACCTCTATTCTCCAGGCGTGCTCCTAACTTCAACAACTTCTTAAAAATAAACACCCCTATTCTCCGGGCCGGCTCATGACTTCAACTAAAACTTGAAATGTAACACCTCCATTCTCCAGGCGGGCTCCTGACTTCAACTACAGCTTGAAATGTAACACCTCCATTCTCCAGGCGGGCTCCTGACTTCAACTACAACTTGAAATGTAACACTTCCATTCTCAAGGCGGGCTCCTGACTTCAACTACAGCTTGAAATGTAACACCTCCATTCTCCAGGTGGGCTCCTGACTTCAACTACAACTTGAAATGTAACACCTCCATTCTCCAGGCGGGCTCCTGACTTCAACAACTTCTTAAAAATGACACCTCTATTCTCCAGGTGGGCTCCTGACTTCAACTACAACTTCTTAAAATGTAACACCTCCATTCTCCAGGCGGGCTCCTGACTTCATCCAAAACTTCTTAAAATGTAACACCTCCATTCTCCAGGCGGGCTCCTGACTTCATCCACAACTTCTTAAAATGTAACACCTCCATTCTCCAGGCGGGCTCCAGACTTCAACTACTTCTAAAAAAATGCGTGTTATTGATGTTGCTCCTTCCTACCTCCCGAACCATTTTCCTTCTAACTTGTGTTTTATTCCCCTAAAAACTGCTGGGGATAATACCAATATTTTATTCACAAATATGTTATTTTCCTTCTTCAAAGACTACTTCCTTTAAAGCTGGTGCTTTCACTTCTCTAAAACCTGCCGGGGATAACACGGCTGGGGAATTATCTTCCTTCTCTAAGACTAGTTACTTTCCTCCCTTTAACAATGGTGGGGATGATACTGATTCAAAGACCACTACCCTTAAAACGTGGGTTATCTTGCTTCTTCCAATATTGCATTCTTTAACACTTGTATTGCCTTCGCCCGTAAACTGCTGGGGATTCCACTTCCTTCAAAACTTGTGTTACCTTCCATCTTCCCCCAAGTGGTTATCTGATTTCAAGAAAATTTCGGAATGAGAGAAAATTTTCTGCCCCAGTTGGATAATCTTCTTTGTGTCCATGTCTTCCCGCTGTCAATAACATTTCCTTTCCCTGCTTCAAATCAAAGAAAATTGTTAGTTTAGACGTGGTGAGTGGTCGTGCCACTCCTGCTGGGGATGGTTTTTCCCTTTTTCTTTTCCCGGCTTTGCGCTTTATTACAAAACTTGCTGAGGATGATATTATTTGCTGGGGATGATATTCCTGCCGGGGATGGTTTTCTTTTCTCTTCCTTCCCCGCTCTGTGTTGTCCGACCGTCGCGGAACTTGGTCGATAATCTGTCGGAGTTGTTCCTGCATCTCGCTAATCTGCTGAGGATCCTCTTGGAATTTGATCCAAAACTTCTCAACTGTTGTTTTTCTGTTTTTCTCCAACTTCCCCTGGAAATTTGGTTCTCTTGGAATCTAGACCCATTCATCATTTGGACTTGCGACAAACTTCTTTTTGTTGTGTCGCCTTATCTTTGGCCTGTCCTATTCGTATTTTTCTTTGCACCATTTTGGCAACTGGTAGTAAGCTCTGAAAATCCTTTTTAAAAACAAACTGCTAGAGAGGTAAAGTCTTTAAACCAAGAAATGAAAAAGTGATGATTTCAAAAGATAGAAAAAGAAGAAATCTTTCTGAACAAATGTTGGGGAAAAGGAAAGAAAATAACTTATCTGAATGATATAACTGATCCCAACGATCATGTCGTGCATTCCGGATTAATCAACCCAATCTATTTATATCAATCAATCTTTCGGACGACGTCATCTTGCTGGGGATAAACAAGCACTCAACTCTTTGCCAAATGCGGATCCTTTCCGCCAATCTTGTCTTGTCGCCTCATAGTGCCCTTCGAGGGGTTTCCACTAATAAGACTCTCTCGTTTCTCTCAACTCCCATCGTGTTATGGTGCCTGTGAAGGTTTTTGCTGATAAGACTCTCTCGTTTTATTTCTCTCAACTTACGTCGCCTTATGGTGCCTGTGGAGGTTTTCACCGATAAAACTCTCTCATTTTATTTTATTTTTTCAGCTGGGGATTGGAGTGTTACCGATATGACTCTCTCTGCTAGGGATTCTTTCGGCTATCGATTCATTTCCAGCTTATGATCCTCTTCTCTGCTGGGGATCAGGGTGTTATTCCCGACTTCCATTTGCATGACTTGGCACTTCTCGGATACTGATTGGGAGGTCTTTTTTGGACATCAATATGGGTTTTCGTGTATGACTAAAAGAAAAAGGGTAAAAGATTCAAAATAATCTTGATGGGTAAAACATTACAACTCTTGGAATCAACTTTCTTTCCCAAAATTATAAAATACAACTTCTGCCTCAGTTTTTCTTGCTTGGGGATTTTATTTTGTTACACTATGACCGAGCCGTGAGGCGCCTACGTATCCTTCTTTGAGGAATCAGGTCAAACGTAGTTCCCAATTCCTTTGTTTTTCTTATGACTTTTCTTTTGTCTTTATTATCATTATTTTTCTCTTCTCTTTTTCTTTCAATTTCATTACTGATTCCAAAAGAGGGGTATGAAAGAATAAATAAGGCTCAAAAGGGGAAGCAAAGGTTAAAGTGTTTGGATAGAAGAAAGAATTGCCTCCGTCATTTCATTCTCCGATAAATGCCAAGTACAAACAAACCTTAATTACAATCAAAAGAAATCATGCATAATATCTCTTAACTGTGTCCGCATTGATAGCCATGTCGACGCATTCCCTTCGATATCTGTTAAACATAAAGCACCATTGGACAACACTCTAGTTACAATGAATGGCCATTGCCAATTCGGGGTGAACTTGCCTTTTGCTTCGGCCTAATGTGGCAGGATTCGTTTCAACACCTGCTGCCCCACTTCAAATTTTCTGGGGCGCACCTTCTTGTTGTAGGTTTTTTCCATTCTCCTTTGATACAGTTGGCCATGGCATACTACTGCCAATCTCTTTTCATCAATCAGGATCAACTGCTCCAATCGGGATTTGACCCATTCATCATTATCAATCCCAGCCTCAGCGACAATCCGAAGGGATGAAATTTCAACTTCTGCCGGTATCACTGCTTTAGTTCCATATACCAACAAATAAGGAGTTGCACCTACTGAAGTACGGATAGTAGTGCGATAACCCAACAATGCAAAGGGTAATTTTTCATGTCATTTCCTCGAACCTTCTACCATCTTCCGAAGTATCTTCTTTATGTTTTTGTTGGCTGCCTCAACTGCTCCATTCGCCTTGGGACGATATGGGGTGGAATTGCGATGCGTAATCTTGAACTGCTCACATACTTCTTTCATCAAACCGCTGTTAAGATTAGCACCATTGTCTGTGATGATCACTTTTGGGATCCCAAATCTACAAATGATATGGGAATGAACAAAATCTACCACTTGCCTTCTTGGTTACCGACTTGAAAGTCTTAGCTTCAACCCACTTAGTGAAATAATCGATGGCCACCAGAATGAACCTATGACTGTTGGTAGCTGCTGGCTCAATAGGTCCAA
Source organism: Nicotiana sylvestris (assembly GCF_000393655.2). Lineage (NCBI taxonomy): Eukaryota > Viridiplantae > Streptophyta > Magnoliopsida > Solanales > Solanaceae > Nicotiana > Nicotiana sylvestris. The sequence goes on from NC_091062.1 coordinate 76,294,663, forward strand.
TGACATCCATGCCCCAGGCAACAAATGGCCATGGTGCTGACATTGTATGCAATTCTGTCGGCGGAAAATGAATCAGATTTCCGTGTATCTGACACTGATGGCATTTCCGCACGAAACTTATACAATCACGCTCCATAGTGAGCCAATAGTACACTGCTCGGAGAATCTTCTTCGCCAACACATATCCGCTCATATGTGGCCCACAAACTCCAGCATGTACCTATGTCATAACTGTCGTGGCTTGACTAGCATCTATACATCTCAGTAATCCCAAATCTGGGTTCTTTTGTACAACACTCCTCCACTGAGGAAGAATCCATTCGCCAATCGCCGAACGACTCTCTTTTGATCTCCGGTGCCCTGCTCCGGGTATATCCCCATTCTGAGGTATTCCTTGACATCATAAAACCATGGTTCACCATCCATTTCTTCCTCTATCATGTTACAATAAGCGTGCTGATCACGAACCTAAATATGCAATGGGTCAACATGAATTCTGTCTGGGTGGTGCAACATCGATGCTAAGGTGGACAAAGCATCGGCGACCTCATTATGAACTCGTGGGATGTGTCTGAACTCCACTGATCGAAATTGCTTGCTCAGATCGTGCAAACATTGTCAATATGGTATGAGCTTTAAATCCTTTATTTCCCATTCTCTCTGAATCTGATGCACCAGGAGGTCCGAGTCTCCCAAGACCAAGACGTCCTGGACATCCATGTCCGTAGCTAACCTTAAACCAAAAATGCATGTTTCGTACTCAGCCATATTGTTGGTACAATAAAAATGAAGCTGAGCCGTAACAGGATACTGATGCCCTATTTCAGAAATAAGCACAGCTCCTATTCTGACTCCTTTCATGTTAGCAGCCCCATCAAAGAAAAGTTTCCAGCTTTGTTTTTCCGCTTGTTCTAGTTCGTTAATGTGCATCACTTCTTCATCAGGAAAATAAGTCCTCAGTGGCTCATACTCTTCATCGACCGGGTTCTCGGTCAAATGATCGGCCAATGCCTAAGCTTTCATCGCAGTCTGAGTCACATAGATTATGTCAAACTCTGTGAGCAAAATCTGCCATTTTGCAAGTCTGCCTGTCGGCATAGGCTTTTGAAAGATATACTTCAATGGATCCAAGCGTGAAATGAGGCAAGTAGTGTAGGATGACAAATAATGTTTCAACTTCTGTGCCACCTAAGTTAAGGCGCAACATGTCCTTTCCAGGTGAGTGTACTTAACCTCATAAGCTGTGAATTTCTTGCTAAGATAATAGATGGCTTACTCCTTCCTGCCGGTGACGTCATGCTGCCCCAGTACACATCCAAATGAATTTTCCAAGACTGTCAAGTAAAGAATCAAAGGTCTTCCTGGTTCTGGAGGAACCAGCACAGGTGGGTTTGTCAAGTAACCTTTTATCTTGTCAAATGCTTCTTGACACTCGTCAGTCCACTTGATCGCAGCATCCTTCCTCAACAGCTTGAAAATAGGCTCACAAGTTGTCGTGAGCTGAGCAATAAACCTGTTGATGTAGTTCCGCCTTCCTAACAGACTCATCACTTCAGTCTTGTTCCTCGGAGGGGGCAAATCTTGTATGGCTTTGATCTTTGATGGGTCCAACTCGATGCCTCGCCGACTGACTATGGATCCTAACAGCTTTCCAGATGGAACACCAAATGCACACTTGGCGGGGTTAAGCTTGAGGTTGTACATGCGAAGCCTCTGGAAGAATTTCCTCAAATCCTCGACGTGGTCGGCCTGATGCTTTTATTTTGTGATCACATCATCTACATATACTTCAATCTCCTTATGTATCATATCATGAAACACAGTAGTCATTGCCCTCATATAAGTTTCCCCAGCATTCTTTAAACCAAATGGCATTACCCGGTAGCAATAAGTTCCCTAGGGTGTGATGAATGCCGTCTTTTCTTCATCTTCTTCATCCATTAGAATCTGATGATACCCGGCATAGCAATCCACAAAAGATCCGATCTCACGCTTGGCACAATTATCGATCAAAATGTGGATATTGGGTAGCGGAAAGTTATCCTTTGGACTTGCTTTTTGATATTGCGGTAATCGACGCATAATCTGATCTTGCCATCCTTCTTCGGCACAAGCACGACATTGGCCAACCAAATAGGATATCGGGTGACCCGGATAACCTTTGCATCCAACTTTTTGGTAACTTCTTATTTAATCTTCACACTCATATCAGTTTTGAATTTCCTCAACCTTTGCTTGACGGGAGGGAACGCTGGATCCGTGGGCAATTTGTGGACCACTAAATCAGTGCTTAACCCTGGCATGTCATCATATGACCACGCAAAAACATCTTTGTACTCAATGAGTGTTTTGATTAACTCCTCCCGGATTTTTGGCTCGAGGTGGACATTTATTTTAGTCTCTCGGATATTGTCCGTGTCCCCTAAACTGACGACTTCTGTGTCATTCAGATTGGGTTTGGGTTTTTTTTCGAAGTAAATTAACTCCTTACTAACTTCTTTGAACGCTTCATCCTCATCATCATATTCTGATTCTTAATCGCAATCTACTTCTTGAACTATCATTTCGAAATCAGATTGATTTTTAAGACTGGGCTGAGAATTCCTTATGCACGCCATGTCATTAAGACCAGTATAAAGAGAACTGTACAAAAAAAAAGAAGAAAACAAAATTAAAATAAAATTAGGAATAAAGAAGAAACTTTTTTATTTTATTGAATTACGGGATAACAAGGTTTCACACTTCGATGAACACAACAAAATGAAAGAAATCTGGACTACAACCCTGGAATAATCCAGAAACGGGAAGGAAAATCAGAGCCAACTACCAAGACTCCCTCCGAATGGGAAAAGGAGTAGCCATCCAATTGTTGATTTTTGCCTTTGTCCCCACAAACTGCACATCCGCCTTGCTGGACCCCTCCCCAACTTCTACCATGTTGATTTCGGTGAATAATCTTTCGAAACCTTCATTTAATTCTCCATCTGCACCAATCAATGGCCCTGTAATCTTGGACAGCAATTGCTTTTTGATGCTTGGCCTGACAAAAGATCTGGACAGGCGTGGGATTGGCTTGGGAAGGACCCAGACTCTTTTCTTCAATTTGCGGGCCCGTCTCACATCCTCCACGGTATGCTTGAACCCTACCCCAAAGGAATCCAGATTTTTGGGCAAAGAAACCGGTTGAACAATACCCTGAAGATCAACCCCTAAACCTTTGCCTGGCACAAACCCGTTTTTCAACATCTCCAAGGCTACCATGACGGTTGCAGCTGCTATTTTGGGAAGTGGGATGCTTTCACCCTCGGGAACTTTGTCCATTGAAACCGTATCAAAAACCTGGTAGACCCACGGCCCCTTGTCATCGGCAGTCTCTATGAAGGGTACAATGGCATCACTTACGGCGCTTGTATTGTCTTCCCCATAAACTACGATCTCTTGCCTATCCCACTCGAACTTGATCATCTGATGTAATGTAGAAGGCACTGCTTTGGCGGCGTGGATCCAGGGTCGCCCCAACAGAAGATTATATGACATTGCCACGTCCAACACTTGAAACTCCATGGTAAACTCGACCGGACCGATTGTTAATTCAAGTATGATATCCCCCACTGTGTCTGTACCACCACCATCAAACCCTCGAACATAGATGTTATTCTTGTGAAGTCTATCACTATCGACCTTCAGTTTGTTCAAGGTGGTCAAAGGACAGATATTGGCACTGGAACCATTATCAATCAGTACTCGAGTGACTACCGAGTCTTTACACTTCACGGTCAAATAGAGGGCCCTATTATGTTCTGTACCCTCCACGGACAACTCATCGTCTGAAAAAGTGACTCTGTTGACCTTAAAAATCTTGTTTGCTATTTTCTCCAGATGGTTCACAGAGATCTTATCCAGAACATGGGCTTCGTTCAGAATTTTCATCAATACCTGGCGATGCTCGTCTGAATGGATCAACAAGGATAACAATGAGATCTGTGCCGGGGTCTTTCTCAACTTCTCCACAATGGAGTAATCTTGCGCCTTTATTTTCTTTAAAAATTCTTCCGCCTCTTCCTCGATAACTGGATTCTTTGTTGGTACTGGATTGGCCCTTCTTAACTCTGTGGGAGCAAAACACCTTCCCAAACGAGTTAGACCTTGGGCTTCACACACTTCTTCTTTGACTTCTTTTCCTTGTAAATCACCGTCGCTCATTCATAATTCCAAGGAACAGCCTTGTTGTTGATCACTGGAAGCTGAGTTACCGGTTTTATAATGACAGGCTCTGTGCGAGCACCCTTCACAACCACAACAGGTTTACTTGCAACCCCTGGCACTACCACTTTAGTTTTCTCTGGTTTCACTGCAGCAATGCTTGACGACCCTCTCTCGGCTACCATAGCTGGCTTATCATCTACCCCTCTCCACTGGGCCACTGATTCCCCACTGGTTACTTTTTTCTTTGAGTTGGTTTCGCTGGAACGGATCATCATTACCGTTTGTGAGGGCTTCATGGGCTCCCCCTCTTTGTGTATCAACTCAATCATCTGTGTCTCATGGTGAGCTGGCAGTGGATTCTGATTAATATTTGGTTCTTCTGGCACTTGAACCTCGATCCAATGAATCAATGAGCTCTTGCACAACTGTTTTCAGCTTCCAACATTTCTCTGTATCGTGCCCTGGGGCCCCTGAACAATACTCATAACTCACTGAATGGTCAAGATTTCTAGGGGGAGGATTTGGCATTTTGGGCTCAATTGGATTCAACATGCCCAACTGCCTCAATATGTGGAAAAGACTGGTATATGATTCCCCCAGTGGAGTGAAAGTCTTTTGCTTCTGTGGCCTCTCATTCTTGAGGGATGGGTTTGGTCGGAAACTCATCCCGGAGGGATTTCTGTAGGCTCTTGGGGGTGGATACGTATTTTGTGGAGCTAGGTATGGATTTTCTGGAAATGGCGCACGCTATTGTGCATGTGCCGGAGTCTGGGTATAGGTTTGTGCATGATGGACGGAAAAATGGGGATCTGGCGGTGGGTAGTAATGTTGTAGAGGGGTATATGGAGTATGGGGGTAATTTTGGTGGTAGGGTCGTGGTTGGCTATAGTAGGGTGATGGGCCTCTAGATCCGAACCATGCTCCGGACTCAACAGGCGTGACATCTTCTTTCCTCTTCTTCCCAAGTACACCCCCAGTGCCGCTTTGGATGGCCTGAGTGGTTGCCTTGATCGCTGAATAGCTCATGATTTTGTTGGACTTACACCCCTCCTCGACCATGCCTCCCATTTTCACAACTTCATTAAAAGATTTGCCAATTGCGGACACCAAATGGCCAAAGTAAGTCGGCTCCAGAGCCTGCAAAAAGTAATCGACCATCTCGCTTTCTTTCATTGGGGGATCTACCCTTGCTGCTTGCTCCCTCCACCGGAACCCATACTCTCTAAAACTTTCACTGTGCTTCTTTTCCAGTTTGGTCAGGGACAGTCGGTCTGGAATGATCTCAAGATTATATTGAAAGTGACAAGCGAATGCTTAGGCCAAATCATCCCAGGTGTACCACTTGTTATGATCTTGCCTGGTGTACCATTCTAGCGTCAATCCACTCAAACTTTGGCTGAAATACGCCATCAGTAATTCATCTCTTCCGCCCGCTCCCCTCATGTTGCTACAAAAACCTCTCAGATAAGCCACCGGATCGCCGTGTCCGTTGTACAAGTCAAACTTGGGCATTTTGAACCCTGCCGGTAGTTGTACATTCGGAAATAAACACAGGACTTTGTAAGCCACGCTTACCTGACCTCCTAGACCTCTCATATCCCTGAAGGATTGCTCTATGCTTTTCATTTTTCTGAACATCTCTTCCTGTTCAGGATTTCTAGCAGGTTTTTCTGCTTTCTCCGGTAGGTCAGAATGTGGATCACGTGGATAGGCTCCAGGCGCTTTGAAGGTGAGCTCCGAGGGATAATACTGGTTGTCCTAAGCTTGGCACACATGTTCGCTCGGGGATTTATGGAGTACAGCTGGTGGAGATGCCACAAAGACAGGGGGATTGGCGGAGGAGGGTGTGGAATTGACTTCGGTGGTGGAGCTTGTGGCATATGAGAAGTAGTGCCATGGTAGTGTTGATAAATGGGAAAACCCGGATCGGTGGCGGGATGATCCTGAGACTGAGCTAATGGTGGGGTAAAAGTAGGGTTATCAGGGTAAGCTGGCGGTGATTGCCCTTTGGACCAGGCTTGGTACATTTCGGCCATCTGTCGCTTGAGCTTGAGCATCTCCTCTTTCATTTTGTAGACGTCCAACTCTTCTACCTCAACACTAGTGTCGACATCTGGAATAGACATGATTTCCGATTTTGTCCCTTCGATCTGGTTTGGTAATGGTAATGTGCCAGTATCCTCTAAATAAACTAACTGCTTGAATTCTATAGAGATCAACAAACTTGTTAGTTTTTAGAGTTCAACATATATGCGATTACACATTGGGATGCAACGCACCTAGGCAATTAACCATTTCTATCATGCATTTGCTTCGGTTGCGTGCGTCATTCCGACCGCTCATAATTGCGCCCCCTTTTTTAAGCTTCCTTTATTCTATCCTTCTTTATTTATTTTTCATTTTCCCTTCTTTTTTCTTTTTAGTGGTGGTCGAATCCTATAGAGATTGTGTACGTATCATGTCCCCGCATGAATCAGACCGGGCGTAGTTCTGCCTACAAGTGCGAAAAATAAAGACACCATTTTTGGAGTTTTCAATTTAGCAAAAAGTTCAATTACAAGGCAACACATTTTTGAAAGGAAACTGACAGACTTGATACAGACTACTGACTTTATGCCAAAAAGGGAAATACAAACAGACTCTGAAGACAAGGAAAATACAGACTCAAACTATGAATGTTTCAGAGTTTTGAATTTTGGCGCTCGCGGGGCGTCGTTCGGCCTCACCGCGGGTTTTGGCGCAAGGCCCCTTTGCAGATCTTTCAAATCTTCCATGATCTGGTGGACATAAATCATTATTGAAGCAAAGAAGGTGGTACGGGACATATCCTCACAAGCTAGGCACTTTATGGTGATGTAGTGCCCGATATCGTCGATTCTTCCCCTAATTCTGTCCCTTTCCATAAGAAATTGCTCTATTTGTTGATTCCGCGTCCCCAGCATTTGAGTGTTGTAAAGGAGTTGATCCTGAAACTCAATATGTTTCTCCATTCGGGCCATTAGATCATAGTAGCGCTTCCTATCTGCTCTGGCATCTCGGACTTGTCTGAAGATCCGCTCTTTGAGAGTAGATATTGTTTCTCTCAATGTAGCGATGCTCCTTTCGTTACCCCCCTTCATTTGTTGCATGGACCGTGCTCGCTCTTCTGCCTTCTTTATCCATTTCACCTGGATTCTCGCCAGACCAGCTTTAGATTTTTCTAGGTTTTCTTGATATTCGAGGACTTTCTTCTTTAGACCGTTTATGAGCCTTTCATCAGCCCGGCTTCTCTTCGGGTTTTTGGTAGTTGTTTTCATTTCCTGGATTTGAGCTTTGAGGACCTCGTTTTCCTGAGCTAGTTTTCTCTTGTCTCCCTTATCTGCAGTAATATGCAAATCTTTCTCAAATTTCAAATCTATAACTTGCTTCTCCAACTTGCCTATTGCAACCCTGTACTCGTGCTCTTTAGCTAACCAATCCCACTGTTCTTGCGACGCCTTGACGAATTCCTGGAGATGGGGTTTTTTAGCCGGCCTTTCGTGCTCAAGTTCTCTCTTGTACCAAGCAAGGTATCCTGGCACCACTTCGCCTTTGGCTCGATCCTGCACGCATGTATCTGCTTTTAAACATTGGCATTCACTCCAGATCTGACGGACTCTTGCTTCAGGGAACTGTCCCTCAGGGCTAATCTCAATTACTTGAGCACTAAGATCTTTCTCCTGTGGCACTGTTTGGCATCTCTCGAGTTGTCTCAAAACTCGATATGGCGCGTAAGGCTGAATGCTCTTGAGCCCCATCAATAAGAAGTGGATCCTAGCTGCCGGCATATGGATGACCTCGTCAACGGGCAACCATCCTAGTGTCCACTGTATTTGGCTGGCAGTGAGGGTCTGAAAGAATGATGTCCATGTCGTAACTCCCTCGGGTAGACTGACCCCCTTGATTCTTGTGTAGAACTCTTCTATGCAAGTTTTCTTCGAGGAGCCATAACTCAAGAGTTGGGAACGGTGGCAGAGATGCTCAGTCATCCATATTTGTAGCAACAAGTTACACCCCTCGAAAAAGTTCTCTCTGGCTTTGCAGGCTGTGAGAGCTCGGAAGATATCAGATACTATCATAGGTGCAAGAGTGCTTTTATCTTGAATGAGCAAGGTACTGACGACCCCGGCTATTTTCAGATCAATGTTTCTGTCTTTCCTTGGAAATACCAAAAGGCCCAAAAAGGTTATCATAAAAGTCACTCGTCTATGCTCGTCCCATTTCTGACAGTTACTTTTGCTGCATAACTTGTTACCCGGGTTGTTGAATCCTCCGACATGACCGTATCTATCGTATATGAAGCGCAGATTACAAAACCCTGCGGCCTGATCTGGGTCATGGACCGTCCTGGGTATCTTTAACGAATCTAAAAATCGATGCACAGTGACAGCTCTTGGAGCAACCAGGTATTTTTGCCTCAACGGAACTTTAGCATTTTCGATGTACCCGGCTATTTCCTCCAAAGTCTGAGTGAGCTCAAAATTGGAGAAGTGGAAGACATTGTGTGTCGGGTCCCAGCAGGTGACCAAAGCTCTTATGATATCCCCCCGAGGCTGAATTTCCAATAAACCCGTAAGACCTTTTAGATATTTCTTGACCTCTTCTTGCCCTTAACCACCTAAATCATCCCACCATAGCCGCAACTTGAAAGGGATGTTAGTCATTATTGAAAAAGGTTCATTTTGCATCGTGCTCATCCTGCACATTTATTAAGGTGATTAAGAAATAAAATTTATTTGACTCAACAAATTGACTATTTTTTTTTAATTTTCCATAGATTAAAAGGAAGATTCGGTTCCGCACACGGCTTTTCAGCACTTCGGGAACGAATATTTTAAAGCTGGGTGAGTCAACCGGTCAAAAATCCAAAAGTGACTAAAAGTGGCCGTTTATGCAAGGTTAGCCTTCCGGTGTCCCTTTCGGGAACATTCGGCTATTCATGCCAAAAACGGCATCATCCGACTTATTTAATTAAAAATTGACATTTTTGGCTATTTTTGTAAAAGGGGAGGTTGGACCCGATGAGGGTTGCCTACGTATCCCGCACCTTGTGAGAATCAAACCGGCGTAGTTCGGGTAGATAAAACAAACTTCTTTTGAAAACAAGACTCTTTCAATGGCAAATAAAACCATTTTTCATAAACAAAAACCCATTTCTTTTTTCCCTTTTTTTTTATTTTCTCAAAAATTCGACAGAGTTTCGACGCTATTTGGACATTGATTTTTCAAAACCGGCGATTAAATACCTCTATCTTTTTTTTCCTCAAAGTGTTCAAAAGCCAGTCAGCATACAGGTCCGCAACAACAAATGCACAGGTAGCAAGTTGGATGCAACAGGATGGTCATTTCATTTTTGGTACATCTGTCCTAGACAGACCAAACCCCTGTGTTGAGCCTCCAAAGTCAAATGCACGTGATGCAAACAAACGTTCCTACTAGGGATCCGGCATGAAGCTGAGTTGTTCTAGGTTTGTAGCATGGGTATTTGTTCTAGACTGTGTACCCGAGCGGACAACTCGAGTCGAGGAAGGGGCTACGTACCGGGGACCCGCGAGATCGTCTGACTTTGTAACTTGTCCGACCTCTTTCTTATTTCAAGGTATGACACTAACATAATAGGGAATCTCAACCAGCAAGCACATCCCCGGAGGTAAGAAGAGAAGGTTTTGGTACAGTTTATATACAGTTCAGATAATATCAAAGCGGTAAAAGCAGCATTTAGCACATCAGGCCCAAACATGTAAAAATCATATAATAAACAAAGCCAAATATAACAATTTATCTAAGCTCGAATTATGAACCATGAACAAGAGATTCTGGGTTCTTTCTCCCCAGTAGAGTCGCCAGAGCTATCACACATCCTTTTTCACCTACACCCCCGAGAAGGGACGTAAAGGGAGTTATTTCCAATTAAAGGACAATCGAAACGGGATTTTATTTAAAGATTCAGAGTCGCCACTTGGGAGATTTATGGTGTCCCAAGTCACTGGTTGAATCCCGAATCGAGGAAAAGATTGACTATGTATTACAGTCCGCGAACCAGAAATACGAGTAAGGAATTCTGTTAACCCGGGAGAAGGTGTTAGACATTCCCGAGTTCCGTGGTTCTAGCACGGTCGCTCAACTGTCATATTCGGCTTATTTATCTGATTTTAATACATGTTGAACCTATGTGCAAATTTTAACTATTTATTGCTTTTATTATTATCATTATTATTTTAACAGAGAAATGTAACGTTGTGAAAACGTGTCTCGAACCACGTCACATCAATGTACCCGTGGTTATCGACATATTTCGACTTCGTTGAGATGTGGATTTGGGTCACATAAATGTGCACCCGAGTTTAAGAAAGTAAATTATTAAAAATACGCGCCTAAAGAGACTAACGCGTTGTTATTTTGGATGAGGCCGGAAAAGTCGCTAAACGGCCCGTCCCGGAATCTAAGTATTTAATATATATAATTGTCGAGGGCCCCGCAATCTAGGTGCTTTATTTGGTGAGGCTCATCTCGTTCGTTAATTAAAGGGCAAGCCTAAAGCAATCTATAGTGTTCTACTTAGTTCGTCTCTAAAATGCAAGCAGTCCTAGTTAATTAATGTGCGTTGAAGATCCGAAATTGCATAACTCACAATTGTTTGCTCGTCCCTATTAGAGTGGAAATAGTATTACCTATAACTCACTCTAACAAATCACTTATCCAATAATGATTTAAATCACATACAGCGTCATGGATAATTTCCCATTCGAAAACCAAACATATGTGACCTGGAATAACGTGAATATGTGCTTATTTGATGTGATTTGCCTTTGATTTTTAGTGAGGGCGAGCAATTAACTCGAACAGTTACTATTTGTCACCTTGGACTTGATTCCATCAGAAATGAGTTACATATTTAGAGTTAACAGTCCATCGCCATTCAAAACAACTCAAATCGATCAAACAGCAATCCTAATTATGCAGGTACCCATTGTCCACAGGTTACAAAGCTGTATATAACATGTAATGACCCAACTAATCCCTACAGGCGCGTTAAGGCACAAACTTACCATACAAATCTTAAAGTTGTCTGTATCATAGTAAACTAAAAAAAACAGTAAACTTTAATGAATGTCGAACAGTAACTGCCTTTTCATTCCACTGGAGAAATCACACCAAGAACAAGTTCAAATGTGTACCTGGACAAATGCAACACGGGAAGAGGAGAAAGAACAGTCAGCAATAATGCAACAGCAGTTACAGCAGTAATCAATGCCCAGTAATATGGAACAATGAATAGACCAAAGTGATGAACCAGAAATCCAGAAGTGTGTAAAACCAAACAGAGTTACCAGAACTGACTCAAAACCAAGCCTGAATCAACCCAAAATCACTAGAAGACCAACCAGGGAACCTCTGAGACTCTCACAATCAGAAATCAAGCTAGAAAACATGCAACTCATCAACTGGAATTCTAATTTGACTTCAGGAAACTAATGCCACAGTAGGTTTTCTCAATCTTTTTCAAAGTCAGACAGTGTGTGCCAATCTTTGGACTTTTCTATTTATTTTTGACTCTCCACCTTTTCTGCCTATTCTCCTTAAAGGTCCCTCTCCAGATTTTCCAAAAAATTCCCCATGTAAAAAAATAAAACCCTCCTTAAATCTGTCCTAAGTGACTCTATTTATCCCCAAACACTTACTCTGCCCCTCAACTTTCAAAAGCACTTTGGGTAGAATTCTTTCACTAATTCTGCCCATCATCCCCTTTTAATTTCACTAGTATATGTTTTGTTCCCCACTACACTTGTCTTTTCTTTATTTAAATACAAATAGGTATGGGCACCTATTTCTTAATCCATTTTCTTTAAACCTTTCCCCCACCATTATGTCTTGTTCCCCATTAGCATTAAACAATTGTATTAGTTTAATGGTATTTTAGTACCCTACTGTCAGCCCACTTAAACTAGCCAATTTCTGAACTTTTGAATCCCCAAAATACCCTCCTAAAGCCCCTTAAATCACGGTCCTACCCAATCCCTTCAATTGGTAACAACCCCAAATAGCTATAGCCAATCCAAACTATCAAATTCCTAACCACTGACTCCTAACTCAACTGGACAGATTACAAGACTTCAGATTTGAACAACCAATAGACTCCCCGATGATCAACTAGACAAACAATCAACAGCATGAATTGCAAACAATGGGAATCACACACTATAGGATAAGTTTTAATTCACAACAATTTGGCTAAACTCAACATGTGACTGCAATTAGAGATGAGGCAGAGCAAGTGTCATGAAATGAAACCTGATTAATAACACGAGTCTAAGCTCAGACAATCATGAACCATTTCCTAAGCATTAGGTCTATTGTATAGGCTAACATTTCTGATTAAGGGATCACAATGACAACATAATTGGTAGCCTGAACTTGAACAAACTAAACATACACGAATTCAAACAATTTGGACTTTAGACTAATGAAACTAAACAGACACAAACTCGCAAACTGGCCCAAGTTTGGACCTTAGACTACTGATCATAATTCAAACGAAAAATTCATGCCAATTTACAGAAAGGTAAAGACAAAGTAAACAAATGGAACTGCAATAGTGAACAACAAAAACTGGGTGTAAAAAAAACTTACCCGAATCACGATTCAATAAAACTCGAGGCTCTTCCCATTTTCAAGCCGAGACGGACTTTAACCATGTGTTTTCGAAGGAAAACAGCATGGCTAAAGTCAGTCCCTGGCTCAAAATTTATGGACCCTGGCCTGCCTAACTTCGATCTAGAATCTGAGCTACCCCACGATGATTTGAACAGAGTCTATCAGGGATTCATGGTGAGGGGGTCCAGGAAGTCACAGGGTGTGAATTTGGTGGCATTTGAGCAGATTAGGATTTGGGTCGATTCCTTTGATTTAAGATTCGAGGAGCTCGGGGGTGATTCGAAGCAAACTGGGCGTGGGACTGGAACGAGGAAGTCTTGGGGAAGTTGTGGTGTGAAATTGGGGGTCATTGGACGAACTAGGGTTTCGGCCTTATTTTCGATCTAATTTTCGACTCAAACGGCTGGGATTCGAGGGATAAGGGTTAGGGGTTCTGATTGGGGAGGTCGAGGAGAATCCATGGTGTAAAATGGGGTCGTATGGACCACCAGAACCGCCGTGAGGCAATTTCCGGTGGGCGGAGGAAGGTGGTTGAAGGCGGCGGATATGTTTGGTCTCTGAAACTCAGAGACGAAGAGATGAAGGGGGGTTTGGTTTAGGGGGGCGTGGAGGTAAGGAATCAAGACTATATATGGGGGGTGGCCGTTGGATAAAGCACGACCAACGGCCTGGATCAATTCATTTAACAGACACGACATCGTTTTAGAGTAGTACTAGGGCGGGGTCGATCCGGGTAACGGGTCGGGTGACGGAGGAGTTGATCTGGACCGTTGATCAAGTGAGATCAATGACCCAGATTGAGGGTGACAAAAACAACGTCGTTTGGACGGTCGTGTTGCCAGCCTAATTGGACCGGGTAAAAGGGTATTTGGACTGGGCTGTAAGGGGTTATTTTGGTTTGGGCCTTGTCTATTTAATTCAAAACTGGCCCAGTCCGATTTTCTCTTTATTTCTTCCTTTTTTTTCTATTTTCTTTTTAATTCCTAATTACCAACTAAAAATCCTAATTATAAGATTGACAATTAGCTAAAATATTAACTCTTAATAATAGCTATCACATGAAATTAAACATCAAATAAAGATGAAATCACACAATTCGGACATTAAATGCAAAGTACATATTTTTGGTGATTTTTCCATTTTTGTAAAACAAACCTGTTTAATTAAATCCTAAATTGTAAAATTAAATCCTAATTTGCAAAATTAAATCCTAAATGCGCATGCAACACATATTTTTTGTATTTTTCTTAATTAAAGTAGAAATAAACATGTACAGACAACAATACAAATAAATCACAAACAACACCAAACCATTTTATTTTGAATTTTTGGGAGTAGTTCTCATAGGGCAAAAATCACGTGCTCACACATGGTAGAATATATAATGGAGGCATTCATGGATGATTTCTCAGTGGTGGGAAACTCATTCGATGAGTGCCTTATAAATCTGACTCGTGTGCTGAAACGGTGTATTGAGACTAACCTGGTTCTTAATTGGGAGAAGTGCCATTTCATGGTACACGAGGGCATAGTCTTGGGACACCGGGTATCAAGTAAAGGAATCGAGGTGGATCGTGCTAAAGTTGACGTGATAGCAAAGCTGCCACCTCCAACTTCAGTTAAGGCAATCAGGAGCTTCCTCGGGCATGCCGGTTTCTACCGTAGATTCATAAGAAATTCTCAAAAATTGCCAGCCCTCTCTGTAAGTTTTTAGAAAAATATCACCCCTTCTTGTTTTTTGATGATTGCATGGTAGCATTCAAGGAGTTGAAAAAGAGGCTAGTCACAGCACCCATCATTGTCATCCCCGACTGGGAGCAACCATTAAAACTTATATGTGACGCCAGTGACTATGCAGTAGGGGCAGTATTGGGACAACGAAAAGACAAGATAATGCACCCAATCTACTATGCCAGTAGAACGCTGAGTGGAGCCCAGCTGAACTATATTGTGACTGAAAAGGAGATGCTAGCTATGGTGTTTGCATTTGACATGTTCAGATCATACGTGATTGGCTCTAAGGTAATTGTATATATTGATCATGCAGCTCTCAGGTACTTGATTGAGAAGAAGGATTCTAAACCACGCCTGATTTGTTGGGTGCTGTTACTACAAGAGTTCGACCTCAAAATTCGTGACCGTAAGGGCACAGAAAACCAAGTCGCTGATCATCTATCACGACCTGAGGGAGCTGAAAACTCAGTTGAGGTTGAGGATATTCTGGAAACCTTTCCAGACGAGCAGCTGCTCGCTACAAGCCTTGAGGAAGTGCCATGGTATGCAGACTTTGCAAATTACCTGCAAGCGGTATAGTGCCTTATGACCTTTCCTCTGTACAAAAGAAAAAGATTTACCATGACTGCCGTATGTATTTTTAGGATGAAACTTATTTGTTTCGAATATGTGTTGACAATATGATCCGGAGGTGTGTCCCCGAGATAGAACAATCTTCTATTTTGCAGGCATGTCACGCATCGGCATATGGAGGGCATTTTGGAGGCGTTAGGATGGCCGTGAAAGTGCTAGAGGCCGGGTTTTACTAGCCAACATTGTTTAAGGATGCACATCAATGGGTGAAGGGCTGTAATGAATATCAGCAAACTGAGAACATTTCCGGTCTCCATGAGGTGCCCATGAACCCAATTCAAGAGGTTGAAGTGTTCGATGTTTGGGGGATTGACTTCATGGGCCCCTTCGTCAGCTCATTTGGCAATAAGTACATACTTGTTGCTGTAGATTACGTGTCCAAATGGGTGGAAGCTACAGCACTTCCCACCAATGATGCAAGAGTGGTGGTGGGGTTTTTGAAGAAGAACATATTCACCCGTTTTGGGACCCCATTAGCTATTATCAGTGACGGAGGCACTCACTTCTGTAATCGAGCTTTCAAGAAGTAGCTGACAAAGTACGATGTGTGCCACAAGGTGGCAACACCATATCATCCTTAGACCAGTGGACAGGTTGAAGTGTCTAATAGAGAGATAAAGAGTGTATTGACCAAGACTGTAAACGCCACAAGAACTAATTGGGCGAAAAAACTAGATGATGCACTCTAGGCCTATAGAACTGCTTTTAATACACCGATTGGTATGTCACCATATAAGTTGGTGTTCGGGAAGTCCTACCACTTGCCAGTGGAACTTGAACGTAGAGCTTGGTGGGAACTGAAACAGCTGAATCTAGACATTGAAGTTGCGGGCACAACGAGAATCACAAAATTGCATGAGCTCAATGAGTTCTGATATCTGGCTTTTGAGAGCACAAGGTTGTACAAGGAAAGGATGAAGAGGTTGCACGACTAGAATATTGTTGAGCGACATTTCAACTTCGGGGACATGGTATTGCTCTATAACTCAAGATTAAGGCTATTCCTGGGTAAGCTCAAGTCACGATGGTCTGGCCCATTTCGAGTGGTTGAAGTATTCCCTTCAGGGGCTGTAGAGATTGCCTCACAGAAAGACTCTCACACATTTAGAGTCAATGGGCAGAGATTGAAACTATATGTAGGCATGAATGTATCAAAGGAAGTGTCAGAGACCCACCTGACTGAACCTCAAAGGTCGAGCGAACCTTAATTGCGCTTGTTTGCGTCGTGCTGCCATGTTAAATAAGGCGCTGCATGGGAGGCAACCCATTGATCTGTTGTAATCGTCGTGCTACGACATTAACTAAGGCGCTGGTTGGGAGACAACCTAATGATAGTAGTAGTTGTTAATTTTGAGTTTGGGGAAGTACTAACCAATGCACATGAGTGTGGGCAGGTGACAAGTCCATCGGAAGCGGAAAGAACAGGTGAAATATGAAAATAAATCGTGCCCAGGAGCGCGCTCGCACTACCCACCACGCTACGGGCCGCGCATATGGGCAAGTATTCTGCCTCAGCTCCAAAACACTAGCGCGACCGCGCTACAGACCGCGCATGTGATCGCGCTAGAAGCGCGACCGCTAAAGGCTGCGCTAGTGGACGCGCATATGGACTAGTGTTCAGCCTGGACTAGCACGTCCGCGCTCGTACCATGCTAGAGACCGCGCTAGTCTCGCCCAATCTGATGCATTTTTTTCTTTAACTTAAAAATAGTTTTTTTATTCTTTATTTTTTTACATTAATTTGTTTTCCTTTATTCTATTCTCCCCCCCCCCTATTCAACCCCAATTCCCCCAACGTTCAAGAACAACAAAAGAACCCTAACCCCTTCTTCTCCCAAATTCCCTATTCTTCAACTCCCCTCTTCTTCAAATTCCCAACCCACTTTCCCCAAGTTTCAAGCACGCTCTCCCCTACTCTTTTTTCGTTTCTCCTCCCATACTCTCACTACAGGTATGATTTCTTGGTGCCATTTTTCTTTCTTTTTTTTCAGATTTTCGTTTTTTTATTTTTGTATTTATGTAATTTTTTTTAGTCAAAAATTGTAGTATATGTTGTAGTGATTATGGGTGGTAAGGTTGGTGGAGTTGTAGCTTGACTTAGTTTGTGATTTTGGGAACATTGTGGTGGTTTTGGGGTGGTAACATGTTTGATGGGGTGTGAGTGTATAATGCCCACAAGGTGTTTGTGTAAATGCCTTAGTGAATGTAATTGTGTAATTGTGACCCATTGTGCATGTGAAGTCTGAGTAACCGCATTACGTCACAATTTTATTTTGGATTGTGATAATGATATTCCGTTTTCCAGGTACTATGGCTCCATCTAGGAAACACCGTACCATAGGTGCCTCTTCTAGCAGCCAAGCTAGATCGTCTAGGGTGCGCGGGTCAGCGTTTGCTCGTCCCTTCGATAGTAGCAGGTTTGTATCTGCCAAGGCTCATGACAGCTTTGCGGATAAGGCCCCTAAAAAGCCGATACCAGAAAGGGGCATTGATATAGGATCGGTCCAACTGGGTTGCCCTCACATGTATACTAAGTTAGTGAGGCAGGAGTTACAAACTTTCATTGACGAGCCGGGCGAAGGAAATGTGATGGTTGTCCGAGCGTTTTATGCCAATGTGAAAGAGCATGTCAATGGCATAGTCACTATGTGCAGAAAGGCGGTGGATGCCTCTGTTGAGGCTATATGGACGATGTACCAGCTGCCCCCTCCTGTGGATCCTTATGATGACTATTATAAGGGGTATGGCCGATCACATACACAGTGGGCGAGGTTCTTTGAAATAATTTGTGTACCCGGAAAGGAGATTGTTTGGATGATGTATGGTCGGAAGTTTCATTCCTCGGCGCTAACCTTTGAAGGGAAGTGCTGGTTGTATATTATCAAAAATCGTCTGATCCCGTCCTCCAACACTACGGAGGTGAATGGCCCTCGAGCGGCTCTGATTTGGTGTTTCATTAATGGTCACAACTTTGATGTGGCCAAAGTAATTCATGAGGAGATGTTCACCTGTTGTCCAATAAAAAGGTATGGGTTCTTCTTCCCTTCATTGGTTACTAAACTTTGTGACGCGGCTCGGGTGCCGGAAAATCTGGATGTTGATGGGAGAGTGCCAAGAGACCACAAGTTCCAAGCTGACAAGGTCACTACTGGTAAGGAGCCGGTGACAGCAGGCGGTGATGCTAGTGGTGATTCTGATGATTATAAGGATGCGAAGGCTGAGTAGGAGGATGTGGGGGCTGAGCCACAGGCCCATGAGTAAATTGCAGCAGCTGCAGCACCATCTTGGATTGCAACACCTTCTGGAGCTACTCGGATTACCCGGTTCACAGCTTTGGAGCAGGAGGTGGCTGGACTGCGTACCTCGATCACTGACTTGGGTACCTGTGTTGACGCGGTAGCTAACCGGCAGGTGAAATCGGAGAAGAAAATTTTGGGCTGGTTGAGAGCTCTGGGTTGTGCTTGCAATTTGAACCCAAACACGGTCTCCGATCAAGAGTGATATTTCAGGGAAGTTCCTTTACCTCAGTGTTCTTTATTTTGTTTTCCATGGGGACATAGCTTCACTTTAAGTGTGGGGCGGGGGTTACTTCAGTGTATGTATGTATATGTAACAATTTGACTGTTGGATGTTTCTTTGTTTCTTCTTGATTGTTTTTGGTGTTTTGAGTAATAGTTACATTAGGTAAGCTTAAGGTAGGTAAGTTGACTTGTCCCGACGACGGATCTTTTTCGATGGGGTTCTTGAGGGTCTAAGTCGACGTAAAAAAAGGAATATGGGGACTCTTCCTGATGACGGATCTTTTAGACAGTTTTCTTGAGGGAAGTAAGTCTAAAGAGAATACCAAAAAAAATTTGTTTTTTTTTGTTTTGGGTAGTGTAGTAACTCCCCCTTGGTTTTTCTTTGGGCCACGGTTCTTTACAAGGGTTTATCTTGAACCGGGTGTAGTTAATTTTTGTTTATTTTATTTTTAGTTTTTAGTTAGTATTGATGGGCTACGAGCTGAAATAGAAAGAGAAACCATTGGCGTTGATACACCTGAACATAGTAGACACTAGAGTGTAACGCTTAATCTCAGTGGTTGAATCTCAGTGGTTGATTCCGGTGTCCCTTTCGGGAACATTCGGCTATTCATGCCAAAAACGGCATCATCCGACTTATTTAATTAAAAATTGACATTTTTGGCTATTTTTGTAAAAGGGGAGGTTGGACCCGATGAGGGTTGCCTACGTATCCCGCACCTTGTGAGAATCAAACCGGCGTAGTTCGGGTAGATAAAACAAACTTCTTTTGAAAACAAGACTCTTTCAATGGCAAATAAAACCATTTTTCATAAACAAAAACCCATTTCTTTTTTCCCTTTTTTTTTATTTTCTCAAAAATTCGACAGAGTTTCGACGCTATTTGGACATTGATTTTTCAAAACCGGCGATTAAATACCTCTATCTTTTTTTTCCTCAAAGTGTTCAAAAGCCAGTCAGCATACAGGTCCGCAACAACAAATGCACAGGTAGCAAGTTGGATGCAACAGGATGGTCATTTCATTTTTGGTACATCTGTCCTAGACAGACCAAACCCCTGTGTTGAGCCTCCAAAGTCAAATGCACGTGATGCAAACAAACGTTCCTACTAGGGATCCGGCATGAAGCTGAGTTGTTCTAGGTTTGTAGCATGGGTATTTGTTCTAGACTGTGTACCCGAGCGGACAACTCGAGTCGAGGAAGGGGCTACGTACCGGGGACCCGCGAGATCGTCTGACTTTGTAACTTGTCCGACCTCTTTCTTATTTCAAGGTATGACACTAACATAATAGGGAATCTCAACCAGCAAGCACATCCCCGGAGGTAAGAAGAGAAGGTTTTGGTACAGTTTATATACAGTTCAGATAATATCAAAGCGGTAAAAGCAGCATTTAGCACATCAGGCCCAAACATGTAAAAATCATATAATAAACAAAGCCAAATATAACAATTTATCTAAGCTCGAATTATGAACCATGAACAAGAGATTCTGGGTTCTTTCTCCCCAGTAGAGTCGCCAGAGCTATCACACATCCTTTTTCACCTACACCCCCGAGAAGGGACGTAAAGGGAGTTATTTCCAATTAAAGGACAATCGAAACGGGATTTTATTTAAAGATTCAGAGTCGCCACTTGGGAGATTTATGGTGTCCCAAGTCACTGGTTGAATCCCGAATCGAGGAAAAGATTGACTATGTATTACAGTCCGCGAACCAGAAATACGAGTAAGGAATTCTGTTAACCCGGGAGAAGGTGTTAGACATTCCCGAGTTCCGTGGTTCTAGCACGGTCGCTCAACTGTCATATTCGGCTTATTTATCTGATTTTAATACATGTTGAACCTATGTGCAAATTTTAACTATTTATTGCTTTTATTATTATCATTATTATTTTAACAGAGAAATGTAACGTTGTGAAAACGTGTCTCGAACCACGTCACATCAATGTACCCGTGGTTATCGACATATTTCGACTTCGTTGAGATGTGGATTTGGGTCACATAAATGTGCACCCGAGTTTAAGAAAGTAAATTATTAAAAATACGCGCCTAAAGAGACTAACGCGTTGTTATTTTGGATGAGGCCGGAAAAGTCGCTAAACGGCCCGTCCCGGAATCTAAGTATTTAATATATATAATTGTCGAGGGCCCCGCAATCTAGGTGCTTTATTTGGTGAGGCTCATCTCGTTCGTTAATTAAAGGGCAAGCCTAAAGCAATCTATAGTGTTCTACTTAGTTCGTCTCTAAAATGCAAGCAGTCCTAGTTAATTAATGTGCGTTGAAGATCCGAAATTGCATAACTCACAATTGTTTGCTCGTCCCTATTAGAGTGGAAATAGTATTACCTATAACTCACTCTAACAAATCACTTATCCAATAATGATTTAAATCACATACAGCGTCATGGATAATTTCCCATTCGAAAACCAAACATATGTGACCTGGAATAACGTGAATATGTGCTTATTTGATGTGATTTGCCTTTGATTTTTAGTGAGGGCGAGCAATTAACTCGAACAGTTACTATTTGTCACCTTGGACTTGATTCCATCAGAAATGAGTTACATATTTAGAGTTAACAGTCCATCGCCATTCAAAACAACTCAAATCGATCAAACAGCAATCCTAATTATGCAGGTACCCATTGTCCACAGGTTACAAAGCTGTATATAACATGTAATGACCCAACTAATCCCTACAGGCGCGTTAAGGCACAAACTTACCATACAAATCTTAAAGTTGTCTGTATCATAGTAAACTAAAAAAAACAGTAAACTTTAATGAATGTCGAACAGTAACTGCCTTTTCATTCCACTGGAGAAATCACACCAAGAACAAGTTCAAATGTGTACCTGGACAAATGCAACACGGGAAGAGGAGAAAGAACAGTCAGCAATAATGCAACAGCAGTTACAGCAGTAATCAATGCCCAGTAATATGGAACAATGAATAGACCAAAGTGATGAACCAGAAATCCAGAAGTGTGTAAAACCAAACAGAGTTACCAGAACTGACTCAAAACCAAGCCTGAATCAACCCAAAATCACTAGAAGACCAACCAGGGAACCTCTGAGACTCTCACAATCAGAAATCAAGCTAGAAAACATGCAACTCATCAACTGGAATTCTAATTTGACTTCAGGAAACTAATGCCACAGTAGGTTTTCTCAATCTTTTTCAAAGTCAGACAGTGTGTGCCAATCTTTGGACTTTTCTATTTATTTTTGACTCTCCACCTTTTCTGCCTATTCTCCTTAAAGGTCCCTCTCCAGATTTTCCAAAAAATTCCCCATGTAAAAAAATAAAACCCTCCTTAAATCTGTCCTAAGTGACTC
Source organism: Nicotiana sylvestris (assembly GCF_000393655.2). Lineage (NCBI taxonomy): Eukaryota > Viridiplantae > Streptophyta > Magnoliopsida > Solanales > Solanaceae > Nicotiana > Nicotiana sylvestris. Next base: position 76,316,764 of record NC_091062.1, read on the forward strand.
TATTTATCCCCAAACACTTACTCTGCCCCTCAACTTTCAAAAGCACTTTGGGTAGAATTCTTTCACTAATTCTGCCCATCATCCCCTTTTAATTTCACTAGTATATGTTTTGTTCCCCACTACACTTGTCTTTTCTTTATTTAAATACAAATAGGTATGGGCACCTATTTCTTAATCCATTTTCTTTAAACCTTTCCCCCACCATTATGTCTTGTTCCCCATTAGCATTAAACAATTGTATTAGTTTAATGGTATTTTAGTACCCTACTGTCAGCCCACTTAAACTAGCCAATTTCTGAACTTTTGAATCCCCAAAATACCCTCCTAAAGCCCCTTAAATCACGGTCCTACCCAATCCCTTCAATTGGTAACAACCCCAAATAGCTATAGCCAATCCAAACTATCAAATTCCTAACCACTGACTCCTAACTCAACTGGACAGATTACAAGACTTCAGATTTGAACAACCAATAGACTCCCCGATGATCAACTAGACAAACAATCAACAGCATGAATTGCAAACAATGGGAATCACACACTATAGGATAAGTTTTAATTCACAACAATTTGGCTAAACTCAACATGTGACTGCAATTAGAGATGAGGCAGAGCAAGTGTCATGAAATGAAACCTGATTAATAACACGAGTCTAAGCTCAGACAATCATGAACCATTTCCTAAGCATTAGGTCTATTGTATAGGCTAACATTTCTGATTAAGGGATCACAATGACAACATAATTGGTAGCCTGAACTTGAACAAACTAAACATACACGAATTCAAACAATTTGGACTTTAGACTAATGAAACTAAACAGACACAAACTCGCAAACTGGCCCAAGTTTGGACCTTAGACTACTGATCATAATTCAAACGAAAAATTCATGCCAATTTACAGAAAGGTAAAGACAAAGTAAACAAATGGAACTGCAATAGTGAACAACAAAAACTGGGTGTAAAAAAAACTTACCCGAATCACGATTCAATAAAACTCGAGGCTCTTCCCATTTTCAAGCCGAGACGGACTTTAACCATGTGTTTTCGAAGGAAAACAGCATGGCTAAAGTCAGTCCCTGGCTCAAAATTTATGGACCCTGGCCTGCCTAACTTCGATCTAGAATCTGAGCTACCCCACGATGATTTGAACAGAGTCTATCAGGGATTCATGGTGAGGGGGTCCAGGAAGTCACAGGGTGTGAATTTGGTGGCATTTGAGCAGATTAGGATTTGGGTCGATTCCTTTGATTTAAGATTCGAGGAGCTCGGGGGTGATTCGAAGCAAACTGGGCGTGGGACTGGAACGAGGAAGTCTTGGGGAAGTTGTGGTGTGAAATTGGGGGTCATTGGACGAACTAGGGTTTCGGCCTTATTTTCGATCTAATTTTCGACTCAAACGGCTGGGATTCGAGGGATAAGGGTTAGGGGTTCTGATTGGGGAGGTCGAGGAGAATCCATGGTGTAAAATGGGGTCGTATGGACCACCAGAACCGCCGTGAGGCAATTTCCGGTGGGCGGAGGAAGGTGGTTGAAGGCGGCGGATATGTTTGGTCTCTGAAACTCAGAGACGAAGAGATGAAGGGGGGTTTGGTTTAGGGGGGCGTGGAGGTAAGGAATCAAGACTATATATGGGGGGTGGCCGTTGGATAAAGCACGACCAACGGCCTGGATCAATTCATTTAACAGACACGACATCGTTTTAGAGTAGTACTAGGGCGGGGTCGATCCGGGTAACGGGTCGGGTGACGGAGGAGTTGATCTGGACCGTTGATCAAGTGAGATCAATGACCCAGATTGAGGGTGACAAAAACAACGTCGTTTGGACGGTCGTGTTGCCAGCCTAATTGGACCGGGTAAAAGGGTATTTGGACTGGGCTGTAAGGGGTTATTTTGGTTTGGGCCTTGTCTATTTAATTCAAAACTGGCCCAGTCCGATTTTCTCTTTATTTCTTCCTTTTTTTTCTATTTTCTTTTTAATTCCTAATTACCAACTAAAAATCCTAATTATAAGATTGACAATTAGCTAAAATATTAACTCTTAATAATAGCTATCACATGAAATTAAACATCAAATAAAGATGAAATCACACAATTCGGACATTAAATGCAAAGTACATATTTTTGGTGATTTTTCCATTTTTGTAAAACAAACCTGTTTAATTAAATCCTAAATTGTAAAATTAAATCCTAATTTGCAAAATTAAATCCTAAATGCGCATGCAACACATATTTTTTGTATTTTTCTTAATTAAAGTAGAAATAAACATGTACAGACAACAATACAAATAAATCACAAACAACACCAAACCATTTTATTTTGAATTTTTGGGAGTAGTTCTCATAGGGCAAAAATCACGTGCTCACACATGGTAGAATATATAATGGAGGCATTCATGGATGATTTCTCAGTGGTGGGAAACTCATTCGATGAGTGCCTTATAAATCTGACTCGTGTGCTGAAACGGTGTATTGAGACTAACCTGGTTCTTAATTGGGAGAAGTGCCATTTCATGGTACACGAGGGCATAGTCTTGGGACACCGGGTATCAAGTAAAGGAATCGAGGTGGATCGTGCTAAAGTTGACGTGATAGCAAAGCTGCCACCTCCAACTTCAGTTAAGGCAATCAGGAGCTTCCTCGGGCATGCCGGTTTCTACCGTAGATTCATAAGAAATTCTCAAAAATTGCCAGCCCTCTCTGTAAGTTTTTAGAAAAATATCACCCCTTCTTGTTTTTTGATGATTGCATGGTAGCATTCAAGGAGTTGAAAAAGAGGCTAGTCACAGCACCCATCATTGTCATCCCCGACTGGGAGCAACCATTAAAACTTATATGTGACGCCAGTGACTATGCAGTAGGGGCAGTATTGGGACAACGAAAAGACAAGATAATGCACCCAATCTACTATGCCAGTAGAACGCTGAGTGGAGCCCAGCTGAACTATATTGTGACTGAAAAGGAGATGCTAGCTATGGTGTTTGCATTTGACATGTTCAGATCATACGTGATTGGCTCTAAGGTAATTGTATATATTGATCATGCAGCTCTCAGGTACTTGATTGAGAAGAAGGATTCTAAACCACGCCTGATTTGTTGGGTGCTGTTACTACAAGAGTTCGACCTCAAAATTCGTGACCGTAAGGGCACAGAAAACCAAGTCGCTGATCATCTATCACGACCTGAGGGAGCTGAAAACTCAGTTGAGGTTGAGGATATTCTGGAAACCTTTCCAGACGAGCAGCTGCTCGCTACAAGCCTTGAGGAAGTGCCATGGTATGCAGACTTTGCAAATTACCTGCAAGCGGTATAGTGCCTTATGACCTTTCCTCTGTACAAAAGAAAAAGATTTACCATGACTGCCGTATGTATTTTTAGGATGAAACTTATTTGTTTCGAATATGTGTTGACAATATGATCCGGAGGTGTGTCCCCGAGATAGAACAATCTTCTATTTTGCAGGCATGTCACGCATCGGCATATGGAGGGCATTTTGGAGGCGTTAGGATGGCCGTGAAAGTGCTAGAGGCCGGGTTTTACTAGCCAACATTGTTTAAGGATGCACATCAATGGGTGAAGGGCTGTAATGAATATCAGCAAACTGAGAACATTTCCGGTCTCCATGAGGTGCCCATGAACCCAATTCAAGAGGTTGAAGTGTTCGATGTTTGGGGGATTGACTTCATGGGCCCCTTCGTCAGCTCATTTGGCAATAAGTACATACTTGTTGCTGTAGATTACGTGTCCAAATGGGTGGAAGCTACAGCACTTCCCACCAATGATGCAAGAGTGGTGGTGGGGTTTTTGAAGAAGAACATATTCACCCGTTTTGGGACCCCATTAGCTATTATCAGTGACGGAGGCACTCACTTCTGTAATCGAGCTTTCAAGAAGTAGCTGACAAAGTACGATGTGTGCCACAAGGTGGCAACACCATATCATCCTTAGACCAGTGGACAGGTTGAAGTGTCTAATAGAGAGATAAAGAGTGTATTGACCAAGACTGTAAACGCCACAAGAACTAATTGGGCGAAAAAACTAGATGATGCACTCTAGGCCTATAGAACTGCTTTTAATACACCGATTGGTATGTCACCATATAAGTTGGTGTTCGGGAAGTCCTACCACTTGCCAGTGGAACTTGAACGTAGAGCTTGGTGGGAACTGAAACAGCTGAATCTAGACATTGAAGTTGCGGGCACAACGAGAATCACAAAATTGCATGAGCTCAATGAGTTCTGATATCTGGCTTTTGAGAGCACAAGGTTGTACAAGGAAAGGATGAAGAGGTTGCACGACTAGAATATTGTTGAGCGACATTTCAACTTCGGGGACATGGTATTGCTCTATAACTCAAGATTAAGGCTATTCCTGGGTAAGCTCAAGTCACGATGGTCTGGCCCATTTCGAGTGGTTGAAGTATTCCCTTCAGGGGCTGTAGAGATTGCCTCACAGAAAGACTCTCACACATTTAGAGTCAATGGGCAGAGATTGAAACTATATGTAGGCATGAATGTATCAAAGGAAGTGTCAGAGACCCACCTGACTGAACCTCAAAGGTCGAGCGAACCTTAATTGCGCTTGTTTGCGTCGTGCTGCCATGTTAAATAAGGCGCTGCATGGGAGGCAACCCATTGATCTGTTGTAATCGTCGTGCTACGACATTAACTAAGGCGCTGGTTGGGAGACAACCTAATGATAGTAGTAGTTGTTAATTTTGAGTTTGGGGAAGTACTAACCAATGCACATGAGTGTGGGCAGGTGACAAGTCCATCGGAAGCGGAAAGAACAGGTGAAATATGAAAATAAATCGTGCCCAGGAGCGCGCTCGCACTACCCACCACGCTACGGGCCGCGCATATGGGCAAGTATTCTGCCTCAGCTCCAAAACACTAGCGCGACCGCGCTACAGACCGCGCATGTGATCGCGCTAGAAGCGCGACCGCTAAAGGCTGCGCTAGTGGACGCGCATATGGACTAGTGTTCAGCCTGGACTAGCACGTCCGCGCTCGTACCATGCTAGAGACCGCGCTAGTCTCGCCCAATCTGATGCATTTTTTTCTTTAACTTAAAAATAGTTTTTTTATTCTTTATTTTTTTACATTAATTTGTTTTCCTTTATTCTATTCTCCCCCCCCCCTATTCAACCCCAATTCCCCCAACGTTCAAGAACAACAAAAGAACCCTAACCCCTTCTTCTCCCAAATTCCCTATTCTTCAACTCCCCTCTTCTTCAAATTCCCAACCCACTTTCCCCAAGTTTCAAGCACGCTCTCCCCTACTCTTTTTTCGTTTCTCCTCCCATACTCTCACTACAGGTATGATTTCTTGGTGCCATTTTTCTTTCTTTTTTTTCAGATTTTCGTTTTTTTATTTTTGTATTTATGTAATTTTTTTTAGTCAAAAATTGTAGTATATGTTGTAGTGATTATGGGTGGTAAGGTTGGTGGAGTTGTAGCTTGACTTAGTTTGTGATTTTGGGAACATTGTGGTGGTTTTGGGGTGGTAACATGTTTGATGGGGTGTGAGTGTATAATGCCCACAAGGTGTTTGTGTAAATGCCTTAGTGAATGTAATTGTGTAATTGTGACCCATTGTGCATGTGAAGTCTGAGTAACCGCATTACGTCACAATTTTATTTTGGATTGTGATAATGATATTCCGTTTTCCAGGTACTATGGCTCCATCTAGGAAACACCGTACCATAGGTGCCTCTTCTAGCAGCCAAGCTAGATCGTCTAGGGTGCGCGGGTCAGCGTTTGCTCGTCCCTTCGATAGTAGCAGGTTTGTATCTGCCAAGGCTCATGACAGCTTTGCGGATAAGGCCCCTAAAAAGCCGATACCAGAAAGGGGCATTGATATAGGATCGGTCCAACTGGGTTGCCCTCACATGTATACTAAGTTAGTGAGGCAGGAGTTACAAACTTTCATTGACGAGCCGGGCGAAGGAAATGTGATGGTTGTCCGAGCGTTTTATGCCAATGTGAAAGAGCATGTCAATGGCATAGTCACTATGTGCAGAAAGGCGGTGGATGCCTCTGTTGAGGCTATATGGACGATGTACCAGCTGCCCCCTCCTGTGGATCCTTATGATGACTATTATAAGGGGTATGGCCGATCACATACACAGTGGGCGAGGTTCTTTGAAATAATTTGTGTACCCGGAAAGGAGATTGTTTGGATGATGTATGGTCGGAAGTTTCATTCCTCGGCGCTAACCTTTGAAGGGAAGTGCTGGTTGTATATTATCAAAAATCGTCTGATCCCGTCCTCCAACACTACGGAGGTGAATGGCCCTCGAGCGGCTCTGATTTGGTGTTTCATTAATGGTCACAACTTTGATGTGGCCAAAGTAATTCATGAGGAGATGTTCACCTGTTGTCCAATAAAAAGGTATGGGTTCTTCTTCCCTTCATTGGTTACTAAACTTTGTGACGCGGCTCGGGTGCCGGAAAATCTGGATGTTGATGGGAGAGTGCCAAGAGACCACAAGTTCCAAGCTGACAAGGTCACTACTGGTAAGGAGCCGGTGACAGCAGGCGGTGATGCTAGTGGTGATTCTGATGATTATAAGGATGCGAAGGCTGAGTAGGAGGATGTGGGGGCTGAGCCACAGGCCCATGAGTAAATTGCAGCAGCTGCAGCACCATCTTGGATTGCAACACCTTCTGGAGCTACTCGGATTACCCGGTTCACAGCTTTGGAGCAGGAGGTGGCTGGACTGCGTACCTCGATCACTGACTTGGGTACCTGTGTTGACGCGGTAGCTAACCGGCAGGTGAAATCGGAGAAGAAAATTTTGGGCTGGTTGAGAGCTCTGGGTTGTGCTTGCAATTTGAACCCAAACACGGTCTCCGATCAAGAGTGATATTTCAGGGAAGTTCCTTTACCTCAGTGTTCTTTATTTTGTTTTCCATGGGGACATAGCTTCACTTTAAGTGTGGGGCGGGGGTTACTTCAGTGTATGTATGTATATGTAACAATTTGACTGTTGGATGTTTCTTTGTTTCTTCTTGATTGTTTTTGGTGTTTTGAGTAATAGTTACATTAGGTAAGCTTAAGGTAGGTAAGTTGACTTGTCCCGACGACGGATCTTTTTCGATGGGGTTCTTGAGGGTCTAAGTCGACGTAAAAAAAGGAATATGGGGACTCTTCCTGATGACGGATCTTTTAGACAGTTTTCTTGAGGGAAGTAAGTCTAAAGAGAATACCAAAAAAAATTTGTTTTTTTTTGTTTTGGGTAGTGTAGTAACTCCCCCTTGGTTTTTCTTTGGGCCACGGTTCTTTACAAGGGTTTATCTTGAACCGGGTGTAGTTAATTTTTGTTTATTTTATTTTTAGTTTTTAGTTAGTATTGATGGGCTACGAGCTGAAATAGAAAGAGAAACCATTGGCGTTGATACACCTGAACATAGTAGACACTAGAGTGTAACGCTTAATCTCAGTGGTTGATTCTTGTTAAAGTGCCTTAAATTGTATGTTTGTAACTTACCTGAATACTCAAACGAGAGTGTCTTGATAAGCCAATCTGGACTGAGTCATGTGCCATGCGTGTGTGAGTTGCACTGTATTCTATGCTTTACATTCGATGCATAGAACTTGCCCTGTGTGTTTGCAAAGCGAAATAGTAGTTTCATTTAGTCTTAGAAGTGATATAGGCATTTCTTTGTTAAGACAGATATATAAAGTAGACCCACCTAAACGTAATACATCGTAGTCAACCCCGTTGAGCCTATAAGCCTGTTTCTTTGGCAACCACATTGTGAACCTTACCCAATTGTTTGAATGGACATCTGTTTGAACCATTTTACCTCATGTAAGCACTTGAATGGTAGTGAAATGTGCAAAAGCTAAAGTGTGGTGTGGTGGTTTGGTTTTTGAGTGGAACCGATGAAATAGAGGAAAGGTGCAGTTGTTTGGAAAAGTAAAAGAATAAGCACCACTTAAAAGAAAGAAAAAAAAGTGAATGTAGTAGTTGATAAGTGGTGATTTGATACAATTTCACTTAATGGAGTGGGATGTTATAAATAAAAAATGTGGTGGAATGTCTGGTTGACATAAGTATGGTTTTGAAGGTTAATGTGATTGTATTAAAAGTTCTTAGGGAGGTTAGTCACTATATCCAAATATATCCTATCCGTCCCTTAGCCTACATTACAACCAAGTGAAGTCTTAATTGATCTTAGACTGAATGGGCTCGATTAGTAGAGTAGTACACTACGGTCAAGCCTATGGTGCGTCTTTGTGGCATGTGAATGTTCTTTTTGAGAGTGAGCGAATTTTGTTTATCTAAGTTCCTAATTGTTCTTAATATTAATATTTGCGGAACTACTCTCTTGTGTGATGTGAGGGCATGTGATTCACGAAGGAAAGGTAAGTCTTGGCTTATGTATAGAGTAATTTGAGTAAGTACGAATATTGCACGGCACGTGAGAGTCGACTTTTGAGGCAAAGATTGTTCACTACTAGGTGTAACTTTGGTGATTTGTTCTTGGTGTGATACGTTAGGGGAAAAGGCTTAGTGAAGGAATCTTTATAGAGTGTGGTGGATTGCTCGAGGACTAGCAATGATTTAAGTGTGAGGTGTTGATAATAGGCTAGATTCATGTAATTTGGTGACTGTTTATGCCCTAGCATGACTATATTTCACTGTTATAGAATAGTTAAATGATAATAAATTGGCTCTAATTGTAAATTTCATGTTTTGCAGAAGCGAGTTGCGTGTATGAGGATGTAGAACTGTAATTGGAGCTAAATTGAAGCAAGGGAAGCCCCTCGGAGCTGAGTACGTTGGAAGAAGAGAGAAAGAAAAGCTGAAATGATGACCCAGACTAGCGCGCCCACTAGCGCGACCGTGCTAGCCCAGGAGTTTGAGGCAGAATGTTATGCCATATGCGCGGCCATTAGCGCGACCGCGCTAGTCCAGTTCCAAAAAGTAAAAGTTAGGGGTAAACTTGGAAGTTCGGGGGTAATTACACAAAACCTAAAAGAGGTCTAGCTCGCCCAAGAGAAGATTATCAAGGTTTGGATAGCTGAGTTCAAGGGGAGAAAAAAATAGGAGGCAAGGAGGAGACTTCAACATAGAGTTCTTCCTTTCTCCCTTTTGTATTTTACCATTTGTGATGAATTTGGCTTTTGTTATGATGAACACTAGTATGAGTAGCTAAATATTTAGTCTAAGGTTTTGATAGAACCTATTGAAGGATGAACTTCTTGTTATGTTAATATAGATTGCCTTGTTTAATCTCTATTTGTGTCAACTACGTTCTTGTTGTAGTTAATTGATAGGATCCTCAATTAGCTGTGCCTATTTAGTATGTATTACTCGGGAGAGAGTGCATATTTAGGTAATTGTTGAACAACACCACTCTCAAAGTATATGAGGGATCAATAACCGAGGGTTTAAAGGCTAGATTAGGGATAACGAAGCTTTGGGTGCGATCTAAAGTGAGCTGTATTAAAAGCCAGCTAGCGTAACTCGGGAGGGTGCGTCTAATAAATTGTCGTGATTACTCGGGAGATATTTACGATAATAAGAGTGCTCATGATCGATAGAGACGATTAGGCAAATCTATATGAAACATAACCGGAAGGGATTCCATCAATAGGGAAAATTACAACCTTAGATCCTTCTCTTAATTGTTTACAACTTAATCATAGTTAGTCTTTACTTACTTAACTGTACTCTGTCATAGTTAGTAAAAATATCCTCAATTGTGATTCAAAATGTTTGGGAAGTTGATTACGTAGAATTTAGTGAGTCTGACAAGAGTAATTGATAGGTTAATTCCTTGTAGGTTCGACTCTAGGCGAAATACTCAGATTATATTTGCAACGTCCGTTTGTCCTTTTTATAAGGAATAGTTGGGTGTGATCACCTCTTTAGCAAAAGGTCCCTCCTCGAGACAAAGCGTCTTGAGATTGGCTCGCCAGAAACCAGCGGTGTACCACCGATTGAGCAGGAAGAAGGAGCGAAACCCTCCTCTTCTTGGTGAATGGATTTAGGCGTGGCATCCATGACTATAATAAAACAAGAGAAGGAAAATGAAAACTCAGGAAAAAACTTTGAATTAAAATGATGGAAAAGCTGACGCAAGGAAGAAGAGCTCTATGAAAAAGGATTGCGGCTCAAAATAGCAAAATCCTCAGAAAAGAAGGAAATAAACTCATATATAGAGCAAGCGGCGACTGTTAACCTACCCTACAAGGCTAATTAATTCCAACTAGGCCACTATCACTTTAAGGGAGATGTACCGATAGGATTACCTCGATCATTTCATGATCATGTCGTACGATTAACACTGACATACAACGTTCGAGGGATCAAAAAACCCTGCATCAACCTAGCCTCAATATGGTACCCAATATCGAGGATCCTTGCTACCGTGAAAATAGGATCTAAGGAGCCATCAATATCACTCTAAGCCTCGAGATGGTGCCCGATCTCAAGGATCTCTATCAAAATGAAAATAGGCTCTAAGGAGCCATCACTATCATTCTAAGCCTCGAGATGGTGCCCGATCTCGAGGATCTCTGTCAAAATGAAAAGTAAGCTCTAAGGAGCTATTCGTATAAACCTAACTTCCATGTGGTACCCTATCTCGAGGGTTTCTACTATAACAAGTGCGGGCCATCCACCCGATTCTTTTGGCCCTCGAGCTACCTGAGCCCGAGCCAATTCTCATTTGAAAATTACTAATAAAGCCTTAAGGCTATTTTCGCCTTCAGATCAAGTTAAATGCTCTCTCAATTACTTTAGTCCAGGGGTCGTCCAAGTCCAGGCGTACCCTCATTTGGGGTCTATCTATAACGCCTTAGGACTATCTTCACTCTGAGTTCAAATCAAGTTTTTAAGCCGCCCGAGCTCAAGCTAACTCTCACTCGAGGACTGTCTGTGAAATTCTTAGGGCTATCTTTATCCTTAGGCGCTGGAGAAAATTCTCCCTCAAGGACTATCAACAGGGCCTAAAAGGCTAAATTTCGTTCTAAAATTTGAAGCCCTATTCTCACTCAATTCAAAGTCAGGGGTCCCGGTGACCTAAGTTTGTATCAATTCAATCCGGGCTCAGTCCGAGAAACAGCAAAGGGTTCCAGGAAATATCATATTAACCAATTAGGAACTGAAGGAATACCTACGCCCGGGCCCGATATTCGGACCTATCGGTAGATTCATGTACTCAGATTCTTCACAAACGCAAATAAAGGGAAATCCAACACAAATCAGAGACAAATTGAAGAAACATTTTTGTATTAATAAACGATGATTACAAAAGCCCACGAAGGGTCCTTACACATGATTATAAAAGCCCACGGAGGGTCCTTGCACAGAAGCAAAGAAGCAAAAAAATAATAATAGCTAAAAGTCTAATCTACTCTCGGAGGTACACCCTCGAGAGCAATTTCTGCGAGAACCATTTCCTCGGATACCCCATCTCGACCTTTCAAACGACGTCTTCGAGAACCTCCTCCAAAGCGAAAAAGATGAAAAAGTGGCTGGGTGAAAAATTTGGCGAGTATGGGTCTCGCCAGCATTACTACTGGGAAGCCACTTCTTGAGACATTGCACCAGTGTAGGATGCAAAATTTAGTAGATGTCACCACCGCAGTCCATGGAAAGCAAAAGGAGTGAAGCGCCGCACTAGGTGGAAGTTAAGAGAGGTGAGTAGCAGTCTATGGTCCACATATCCTCCAATACGAAAATAATTTAAGATTCCTTTCTCATTATTTCAGGCCAACAACAACAAACCAGTGCGATCCCACTCAGTAGGGGAAAGCTCTGAGAAAGAACAATAACATAACTGGCGAGAACACTGTCGTGTGACCTTACGGCCACGGGCTTTAAACATGGGAAATAGAGTTGGATGAGGATGAAGAGATGAAAGGAGTTAAAGGCTGTTAAAGAATGACTGAATGAAGTTTTGATTCAAAAAAGCTTCCATTTATGGAAAGGAGGTAGTGTAACCGACGGCGCAATCAATATCTTTGGGAAACGTATCGATAGGCGCAATCGATGCTTTTTGGGAGACATATCGGCGGCGATATTATCGCTTTGAGAAAATAAACCGGCGCTATATTGAATGCTTTTGGAAAGATGTAATGATGGGAAGTCTCAGTTATCATAAATGCTTACATCATAAGCATGATATCATCACAAGAGGCTCGAGGAGACCGGTGTCAAAATTGTTTCTTATCATTTTAATCTAAAAAACGCGGGGACTATCTGTATATGGTAAAAATCAGAGGGTCCGATTTTGTGACCATTGAGGCACCTCATAAAAGACCGCCCCCAAAAGGCTCGAAGTTTAGCTCGGGGCTCAACCCCGAGGGTTCTCAATGATCGACCTCGATGCAGTACAAATCAACGACTATGATGGACTAACGAAAAGTTCCCAAGGCACTTAACTAAAGCTGACCAAGTCTATTCGACTAGCTCAAGCCCGTACTGTGGCATTAAATGCTTGTACCAGCCGTATATCTTTGTAATAAATGCATTTGTACTATGTTGGAATTCCCCTTGATATATATAAAGGGGGCCCTTGTCATTTTGTAACACAATATACAACATTTAATACAAGAACAAGAACACTCTCTGCTCTCTAACTCAAACACATTCTCCCTTGATTTTGTTATTTATATTTATTGCTTACACTTATTGCGTTCCATTAATTGTTCGTCATTATTGCTCATTATTGATCATAAAGAGCCTTCATCAGTGCTCTCAATACTGTTAGCCCTTCATCGGCTGTCCATAGCTCAGTATCGAGCTCGACCCTGAGGCCCCGTATAATCAGGCTTGAGGCCCCGATTCTCAGCCGCTCGGTTTGCTTAAACACACTATTTTCAAGTTCTTACCTTATTTCCTAATCTCATAATCATCATCTATTGCCTAACAACTAGCATGAAAACAGATCACGTATTTTTAGATCCACAAAATCAAATCTAATTGTAATTATCATTTTCAAGGTAAACAATTTTAAAATGATAAATAAATTAAACAAGAATGTAAGACTTAGCGTTGAAATCGAGATAAGACAGTAGAGATCTTGGTTCCAGGAGCAGAGCTTCCGGAGGCAGTAGTAACGATATTAATAAGCAAGAAGATAAAATATTATTGAGCTTTGAACAATGTATAGCATAAGTTTATCATAAAATTCGTGTCCCCTACAACGGCTGTTGAGCTCACTATTTATAGTTGCACCTAGGGAGCAAGGTCCTATGATCCAGCCCTCTTAAATGACAATTATGGGTGCTATTGAAAAATGTGTAACGGTAGGCAGCGAATGTCATATTCTCTATAACGGATTACGTACTTAATGCTATAGAATATTCTCCATTAGATACTACCAGGTGACAAGCATTTATTTTGCCTTTATGAATGTCATTTCCTTCGGGAACAAACGAGATTGTTGTCTTCGGACCTGATTGTCTTCTGCCTTCGGCTTCACGTATCGCTTTATTATACGAGCATTTAATATAAATATATTTAACATAGCTCTCTCGTCAGCAGCCATCAAAATATCGACGAGACCAATAGGTGAAATGTTTATTAACATGTTATTACACTGAAGAATGCTATAAGATTTGCATGCCTATGTTTAGGTTGTTATTACTCCTACGGCCTACCACACTGGCACACTGATGTACTAATATGAGGTCTTAGGAATCACTACTCCGTATTATTTTTGCTTATATATAGCAATAAGTGTCAAGAGTTTTCTGAGACGAAATCTTGGGTTCCACATTATCATGATGTTTCTTATTTCACAATTTTTAATGTATTTTGCCAGATCCTGTTCTGACTAAAGTATAGACCCTTAAGACCTTTTGATATTATCCGTTTTATGGTTCAAAGTACGTTTGATAATACCCACTCTATGGATCGGGTATAAGGATTAAGCACGCAGTCTTACCTTGCATTTATGTAAGAGATTATTTTATGGCCCAGACCTAAAACTTCCTGGTCACAATATGAGCATCGTGTGCAATTATATTTTGTCTAGCAGGAAGTTTAACTGGACAATCCCCATAAACATAATTAAATCCATAGCAATAATTTAAAGGGCAAACAGAAATACAAGAAAAACTTTTTGATGTTTTTTTTACATAATGTCGCTTAATTTACTTACATGAGCCTCAACAGATCAATCAACTAGCTAAACGTATGATTGAAAAGAAATTCTCAAGCCCATTATTTATTTATACATTGATTGACAAACACTTTTTTTTTTTGCTCTTATTATTAACTGGGCAGCAGTTTCAGCATCTTTTGGTTACTCAGCTACCTCTTTCTTCTCCTCTGCTGCTGGCTGCTGCTCCTTGGGCTCTTCTTTCACAGCCTCAACTTTGAGTTCCTCTGCTGGTTTGGCTGTTTCCTCTTTGGTGACAGTTTCTGTTTCCTCAACAACAGCCTTTGTCTCTGTGGTTACTTCCTCAATCTTGGGAGCCTCTGCTTCTGCTTCTGATACATCTACCAATGCCTCTTCCTTCTTTGTTTCCTCTCCATCTTTCTTCTCCTGATGTTATAATCATGCAAAGAATTATTAATAGAACACATTTTCATATGCATAATTCTCGTTCTCAAATTCTTATTAATTTATCTGCAATTGATGTTTCATTTTGTGTTAAATGAAAAAACTGTATTAAAGGATTTTATATAGTTAGAGATTGTGAATATGAAAAATTGGTCAACACTAAGATTCAGTCAAATCCTTAATTTTGGCGGGTAGTCCGGTGTACTAAACTCCCGAATTTCGTGAGATCCAATAAATAGACTATATTGGATTTATTGTGCACAGCCTTACACCATTTATGCTAGAGGAGTAACCTCTTAATCACATGCTGACATATACCATTTATGCCAGGAGTTTTTCATGACCTCTTAATCACACGCTAACACATATTCTTATGTGTGTCAATCCTCTCTTGGTGCTTGGTGTACTTGTCCAATAAAAAAAGACCTTAGCCAAAAACAAGAATGCCAGTTAAATAAAAAATATGTATACCTGGGGAACAGAGTCACCCTCGGATTTCTTGGGGGTGGCAGGGTCCTCAGCAGGGACAGGAGCAGGGGCCAAGTCCCTGTCCAAATCCTTAGGTCTGCTCGCACATGCTCCCATGATTAATGTTTGAGAGGAGTGAGCGAGCTAGAAGATGGACAAGAAAACGGATTGAGAGAGTATTATTATGAGGAAATCAAAAGGAAGCTTGAAAACTTGGTTTGAGGCTGAATTAAAAAAGTGTCAAAGGATCTCGTTTTATAGCAAGTCCTTGATTTGTTGTTGTGGACAGAACAAAAGAAGGTCTTTTTACCGTCGAAACATGCGGACATGTTTGTGGAAATTCTGTAATAAGAGTTGCTGATTATTAGAGAAAGCGGAGGCCTTGTTTTAAGAGTTCGTTACGACGGTTTGGAAGAGAAATATATTTTTTTTTTCTTAAATTCTTTTCTAGGTTATCATCATTTGTTTTGTCATTATTTGCCCCTCTACTCCCTCGTCTGCGTTCATACTACCCTCCTCATACCCCACTAGTAAAATTTCACTGGGTCGTTATTGTTGTTGTTTGTAATAATGCAGAGCTATTTAAGGAAAGTGATAAGTAAAATATTTCTCCTTTTGAACGTTATGATATTTTGTGAATCACACAACAAACATTATAGTGTGAGAGGGCGAAGCCAAGAATTTACTTAAGAGTGTTCAAATTTGAAAGAAGTGAAAAAAATCTCCTAGAAAGAGTGATCAATATATGTTATATACCTCTAAAATATAATATTTTACCTATATATGCAGCATAATTTTCGGACAAAGGGTGGTCAATTGATCATCCTTTATAACATGTAGCTTCGTCCATGTGTGAGACTCTTTCAAAAAAAAGAAATTACTAATGTTTTCCACCTATTTGATAGTGTTTGGGGAGGGGGGGGGGAGTAATTTGCGTGATGATCATCCCTTCTTTGAATAAATACCATGATAAGCAAATGAACATTAGGACTTACTATTTGGTTTACAAGTGCAAACCACATATTTAAGATTGCAATCAATTGATTAGAGGTCATGCTTCAACTTTTCGCTACACTTGCTTTGTAAGTCGAGAATTCGATTAGTTTTTTATCCCGTTTTATGCTAATATGTTAAACTTGTCCAGACAAACTTAAAGATTAAGTTAAGCACATTACAATTTCTTGGGTTACTAATTATGTGTGAAAAAATATGAATAAAATGAACACTCCACCTACATAAGGCATGGAGATCTTGAAACCTAAAGTTTGCAAATGTCGAAATATTTGCATGTTAAACGTTCCTTGAGTTACAACACTAGCATCTACGTAATTTTTACACAAGCTAGTCTTGTTTATAGTATGTAGTATTTCATGTCTTCCGTACCAGAGAGATTATATTCATTAACGCCTGCGTATAATCTATGACGTGTATATTTTATTGCTGGACTATGAAGTCGCTTGTGCTCTGATGTTGTGCTTCATAAGCTTTAGACTAACGCAAACAGATCCAAAATTTTAATTTCATGGCTTCAAGGTTTTGAATTTTTTGAAAATATGAAAGTTCATAATTTTATATTTATATAATATCAACTTTTTTCACACAGACATATATAAAGTTTATGCTCAATAGTGAAAGTACAAGAAGAGGGTTGAATTGTAGCCGATTTGTAAAACTTAGTTGACTATGTAGGAGATTAGTTGACTAAACTTTACACAGTACTTAATCGCAGCAGAAATAAACTGAGCAATCAGAAAAGTAAAGGAGGCGTAACAGTTTTATACTGGTTCAGTACCGGTGTGGTACCTACGTCCAGTTTCCTTGGGTCACAAGGGTTCTCTTAGATTTTCAATAAGCGTTTACAGCAATGATGGTTTTAGTACGTTCACTACCAACGATATACAGCAACAATGTTTCTTTCTAATATTGACACAACTCTTGATGTGAATAGTCTTGAGCAACCAGTCTAGCTTTATTTCGTACTATTTGTCCAGACTCATTCAAATTATTTCTGTACACCTATTTTGTTCCAACAATATAATGGATGCATTTGAGTTTTTAGGAATGAGTTCCCATACCTTATTCTTCGAAAATTAATTAAGCTCTTCCTTTATTGCAGTTATCTAGATTTCGTCCCTAAGAGCCCCATCCACCTTATTTGGTTCAAACTGGTATATGAGAGCAATATTTGATGTCTGTTTTAGTGATCTTCTAGTTTTCATTCCTTCATGAGGATCTCCAATGATGTACTTATGTGGATATCTAGGCTCACTTTTCCATTCATTTGGAATAATTGATACTGGCTCTAATAGGTTTTCAATGTCTTTGCCTTATGCTTTAATGATCTAACAAACTTACTGTCAATGACCAGATAGGGAACCTGACGCACTTGGGCTACACTGCAAGTTAACGTATTCCATCTAAATGTGAACTGCTATAGCTTCAGGAGATAGAGAACCAACCAAGGACCTGATACCCTTATAGTTCCCTCATAGCAGTACAAAGTCAATTTTACACAGGTGAAAGCGATGTGACTGCCTGCACTGTTTCTGCTTGCACTGCACTATTTCCAGTGGCCACTTATCTTTTGACCAACTAATGTGCTTACATCATTCAAGTGATGTCATCAAGGTGTATCAACAAGTAGTTTATATCAAAACATCACTTGAACACTTGTGATATTTATTCAAGCCTTTTGCAAAACTATGAAATTAATTCTCACGAGCTTGAAGAACAAAGTTAAACGCTACTACGGACCAGTTCCTAAAGTTAGTATTTTGTTGTCCTTAGTTAAGTTGTAACTTTGTGATTGTTCTTATTGTATCTCCTAAATTGCTTAGCCAGAAGAGTTGATTAGGAACCCTCTTGTAAAATTCGTAAACTCTCTGAGTTTATGTTGTGACTAGGTTTAGTCATAAATTAAAATCTTTGTAACTAGAGAGTGACAAAGTGGTTTATGGTAAGAGTATCACAAGTTAGTTGAGTTGAATTCTTTGTAATGGAGTCATTACAAAGTGGCTTGTAATAGGTGTTTACAAGTTAGTGAAGTTAAAAGCCTACAGGTGTAGGTCGTGGTTTTTGTCCCCTTGAGTTAGGATTTTTCCACGTAAGAATCCCGTGTCTTATTTACTTAATGTTTTATTATCATTCTCAATACAACTTTATAGAGGACCAGGTACTCTACTGTTTGGTGGACTCATACAAACTAACAATTGGTATTAGAGCGGGTTCCTCCTATCAGGCTAACACCTAGGAAGGATCCTTATGGCTGCTCCACCAAATTTTGAAGAAGATCAATCTACATACAGACCACCCAGGTTCAATGGACAATACTATGGGTGGTGGAAGACAAGAATGCATGATTTTATCATGGCTGAAGATTCTGAGTTATGGGATGTCATATGTGACGGTCCTTATATTCCAACAAAGGTACTGGAAGAACTTCCATTCTCAATGCCAAAAACTAGTAAAGAATACATCGACGCAGATCGGAAAGAGGTGGAGAAGAATTTTCGTGCCAAGAAGATTTTGGTATGTGGAATAGGACCTGAAGAATACAATAGAATCTCCGTTTGTGACACTGGTAAGGAGATATGGGAAGGTTTGCAAACAGCTCATGAGGGAACCACCCAAGTAAAATAATTTAAGATCGATATGCGCACTACCGAGTATGAATTCTTCAGGATGGAAGACGATGAATCTATTCAAGATATGCACACAAGATTCACTTCCATCATAAATGAGTTATACTCACTTGGTGAAACAATTCCTAAGAACAAGCTAGTGAGGAAAATCCTCAGTATTCTGCCTAGCCCTTGGGAAAGTAAGGTGAATGCTATTACTGAATCAAAGGACTTGCAGGAGCTGACCATAGAAGAGCTGGTTGGAAATCTGAAGACCTACGAGATGAAGAGGAAGATAAACAGTAAAAGAAGAGAACCAAAGAAAGAAAGGAACTGGTACTCAAAGCTGATAGCAATGACTCAAGTGAGGAAGACGGTGACATGGCTTACTTAACCAAAATATTTCAGAAGATAGTCAGAAGAAATGGAGAAATGCTAAAAAGGGACAGCTCTAGCAAACCAAAAAACTATGATCTCTATCATAAGTGTGGAAAGCCTGGACACTTCATCAAAGACTATCCTCTCTTGAAGTAAGAATTCTCCAAGTACAACCCTGAGAAAGCAGCTAAGAGGAACCCGGTTCCTCTTAAGGACTTCAAAAGAAAAAGATCTGCTGACAATGTGGTGAAACAGGCTCTTACAGCATGGGGATTCCTCTAGTAAGTCTGAAGATGAAACTGATATTGGCGATAGTTCCATGATGGTAGTTGAAAGCGAGGAAAATGAATATGACTCAACTTTTGCTTTGATGGCCCAATCAGATGATGATGAAGACAATGACAACAAAGAGGTAACTTTCAGGGATGTTTAGAGAAATCTGAAATCCTACACTCCTAAGAAACTTATGTCTTTAGCTAATATATTGATTGATGCCTATCATAACCTTGTGGAGGATAAGGATGATTTGATCTTAGAACTAAGGGAAGCTGATAAAACTAGAGATGATCTGGTAACGTGTGTAGTGGATCTGAAGGAAACTATTTGTTAGTTGAAGAGAGAAAAAGATATCTTGACCAAAAGGATTGCCAACTTAGAGCATGAAAGAGATAACTTAGTGGTAATAGTTCTTGACCATAAGGAAACTATTGAGAACTTTAGTGAAGAAAATGAGGCCCTAGCAAGAAGAGTGACTGAAATTGAGGAAGAAAGAGATGATCTCTTGGTAGAAATTGCAGACCTGAGGGAAACAATGAAGGGACTAAGAACTAAGTCTAAACCTGGAAATATTGGAAAAGAAAAAGTGATAGCCAATGAGGAACACATTAGGCTTGAAAATGAGTTGAAAGTTGTGAGAACTAGGATATGTGTTGAAACTGATAAAAACAAGCACCTCCAAACTGAATTGGAAAGAGTAACAAAATGATCTTGAAAAGTCCCTAAAGTGGACCTGGTCCTCCGAAGCTATCACTACCATGTACACTAATAATGGTGGAAACATGTAGGGAATAAGGTTCCAAAAGGAGAAAATCCCTTACAACTCACTTAGCAAATGTGCGAATGTACCCGAAAATTAGCTAAGTACCCACTATGGGAAAATGGACATTTCATGGAAATTGTCAAACCAGGGTCCAGTTCACTCAGAAAAACAGAATGGTTGCTGAAAATGTAACTACTAAAAAGGGACCAGGTTCCACTAACAAAAAATGCATATTACCTGCTGGACTAAGAGCTCTCTTATTCATCCTCTTGCCTACTACAAGGGACCCAAACTCCTAAAATTAACTCTTGATCTTCTTGTGCAGGGAACAGTAAAAGAAAGCGATAAACAATGGTTCATGTATAGTGGGTGTTCAAATCACATAACTGGGAACACCAAGGACTTTCTTTCACTAAAAGCCCTGCAAGGAGGGAGTGTATCCTTTGGCAATGGGAAAAAGGGGTACATTCTTGGAGTTGGAAAAGTCGGGAAGTCACTCACTCATTGAAAATGTGTACTATGTCAATGGTCTTAAGTACAGTCTCTTGAGTGTCACTCAGATCTGTGATAAAGGAAACAAGATGTAATTCTTGTCCAAGATATGTACAGTTACTGATCTGGTAACTGGTGAAGTGGTACTTGTGACCAAGAGATACAAGAACATCTATGTTATTGATTTCGAGT
This sequence comes from Nicotiana sylvestris, assembly GCF_000393655.2. Classification (NCBI taxonomy): domain Eukaryota; kingdom Viridiplantae; phylum Streptophyta; class Magnoliopsida; order Solanales; family Solanaceae; genus Nicotiana; species Nicotiana sylvestris. The sequence goes on from NC_091062.1 coordinate 76,337,478, forward strand.
CCTTACAAAGTGGTGATCTGAATTGTCTAAAAGTTGTTGATGGTGATGCTAAACTCTGGCACAGAAGATTGGGGCATGCAAGCTTCTCTCTTCTAAACAAACTAATTCAGAAGGACCTGGTCCATGGTATGCCCATGTCAAAGTTCAAGGTACAAAAAGTTTGTGATGCATGTGCTAGAGGAAAACATGTGAAGTCCTCTTTTAAGTCTAAAAGGGATGTGAGCACCTCAAAACCACTTGAGCTTCTGCATATAGACCTATGTGGTCCTATGAGAGTGCAAAACAGGGGAGGAAAAAGATACATTTTTGTGATAGTGGATGACTACTCCAGATTCACATGGACTCTGTTTCTTAGAACTAAAGATGAAACCTTTGAGGTGTTTATGGACTTTGTGAAGAAAATCTAGGTGAAGATGGAGTCTAGAGTCGCATGCATTAGATCAGATTAATGAACAGAATTTGACAATGCCAAATTTTATGAGTTTTGCAATGAAAATGGCATCACTCACAACTTCTCAGCTCCTAGAACTCCCCAGCAAAATGGAGTAGTGGAAAGGAAGAATAGAAATCTTGAAGATATGGCAAGAACAATGTTAATCGATAGTGGAATTGCAAAGAACTTCTGGGCTGAAGCGGTCAACACTGCCTGTTACTTGGTGAACATGTGCATGATCAGATAACTCCTGAACAAAACCCCATATGATTTGCTGAATGGAAGGAAACCAAAGCTGACTCACCTACGAACATTTGGATGCAAATGTTATGTTCTCAATAATGGAAAGGATCAGCTTTGTAAATTTGATGCCAAGAGTGATGAAGGAATATTTCTGGGCTACTCTTCTCAAAGCAAAGCGTACAAAATATACAATAAGTGGACTCAATGTGTTGAGGAAAGTGTTCATGTTATTTTTGATGAGTCTTGTCCATCCTGTAAGAAGAGTGCTGAAGAAGATAAAGATGGAGAACCCTTACTAGTCCCTGGTGAAGTCATTGACATGACAAATGGAAAGGCAGATATGATGAGCCAAGTAAAAGAGCTAAGTGAAGACAATACTGCCTCATCTTCAATGGAACCAGGTACTTCAATTACAACCACTGAAGCTGAAGAAAGAGTGGTTGACGCAGTTCAAGGTACTCCACTAGCACCTGAGAGAAGAACATAGGAAAACTAGTCAAATGTACCCACATTCTCTACAAATGAACCTCAGACGTCTAACTGGAGACACAAAAGCTCTCATCATCTTGATAATATAATTACCTCTCTAGATTTCGGAGTACAAACTAGGTCAAAAGCCAGAAATTAACTTGCCTTCTCAGCCTTTCTCTCCCAAATAGAACCCAAAAATATCAAGGAAGCCTTGAAAGATACAGATTGGATTACAGCCATGCAAGATGAGTTACTTCAGTTTGAAAGGAACAATGTCTGGAACCTGGTATCTAGACCCTCAGATCGAACCATTATAGGAACCAGGTGGGTATTCAGGAACAAGCTTGATGAACATGGAAATATCATAAGAAACAAGGCGAGGCTAGTGGTTCAAGGCTACAATCAAGAGGAAGGGATTGATTATGATGAAACCTTTGCTCCGGTCACTCGCATGGAAGCTATTAGAATTCTAACCGCTTTTGTATCTCATATGGAATTCACCTTGTTCCAAATGGATGTCAAAAGTGCTTTTCTGAATGGACTTCTTAAGAAAGAAGTCTATGTAAAGCAACCTCCAGGGTTTGAATGTCATGAACACCCTGATTATGTGTTTAAATTGGACAAAGTATTGTATGGGTTGAAGCAGGCTCCTCGAGCTTGGTATGAAAGTATGTCAATGTTCCTCTTGGAAAATGGTTTTAAAAGAGGGAAAATTGACAACACCTTGTTCCTAAAGAAACACGGAAGGAACCTGCTCATTGTTCAGGTCTATATTGATGATATCATTTTTGGGGCAACAGCTGAGTCTCTGTGTGAAGAATTTGCAAAACTTATGGGAAGTGAGTTTGAAATGAGCATGATGGGGGAACTGAACTTCTTTTTGGGTCTTCAAGTAAAACAGTCCTCAAAGTGTACATTCGTTTGTCAGCAAAAATACATCAGGGAGCTCTTAAAGAGGTTTGATATGGTAGCATCAAAGGTGATAGATACTCTCATTGCGATGGCCACTCGAATGGACATGGATGAAACTGGATCTCCTATGAATCAAACCATGTATAGAGGCATCATTAGGTCTCTTCTCTATCTCACTGCCAGCAGACCTAATATTGTCTTTAGTGTGGGGCTATGTGCAAGGTTTCAATCAAATCCCAAGGAATATCATTTGAAGGCTGCCAAAAGAATTCTGAGATACCTTAAAGGAACACAAGACCTGGTTCTTTATTATCCCTCAGGTGACAGTTTTAATCTCATTGGATATGCTGATGCAGACTATGCAGGTTATTTTGTGGACAAAAAAAAGCACTTCTAGAATGGCTCACTTTCTAGGATCATGTCTTATCTCCTGGGGTAAAAGGAAACAAAATTTTGTGGCTCTTTCAACAGCTGAAGCAGAATATGTAGCTGCAGCATCCTGCTGTGCTCAACTTCTATGGATTAAGTAGCAACTGGAAGATTTTGGGGTACTTACTTAGAGTGTACCCCTTCTATATGACAACACTAGTGCACTCAACATGGCCAAGAATCCAGTTCATCATAAAAGTACCAAGAATATTGATGTAAGACATCACTTTCTGAGAGACAATGTGGAGAAAGGGTTGATCTGTATGAAGTTCTGTAGCACAGAAGACCAAATTGCAGATATCTTCACCAAAGTATTAAGTAGGGAACATTTTGAAAGAAACATAGTGAAGCTGGGGATGCTAAAACCCAATTGAGAACCTGATTCCTCATCATTTGGCTATAAAAATCACCTTCGGGTAAAACTAGCTAAAAGTGTTTTCTGGCCAAGTCTAACTCACTTCAATACCGTTGCAGGTAAATACGCATGATGAGTATAGAAGCTGTAAATGCAGTACATGGACGATAAGAAAGGATTTATACTTTCAAATAACAGGTCAAGAACCTGTTTCTTGTACCAAAGGTGAGTAGTTCTGTGCATTCGTTAATACACGTCTTAAAAATGTACAAAACACAACTGCCATGTCATCCACCTTTTTAGATCCTGATGTCACGTCTCTTCACTTCAAATTGCTCCATCTCCCTCTGAAACATTGCACTTCTCCACACACAACCGTCGTTTCAGACCCGGTCCCTATCTCTCTCTTCATAATTATCCATCCATAATAAAACCCTCTTCTTTTCTCCACAAACCATAAGTCTTCCATTAGAACTTCCTAGAGTACCTTCACTCCCTCTTTTCAATGGCTAATACAAACTTCAACATCCTTGCCTCAGTCATCCCTGGTACTAAAAAACATATGGAGTCCTCTATTCCCTCTAAATCTTTTATAACCACTCCTACTCTCCCCACTGAAATCACACCTCACCCAGATTCCCCATCTCTCTCCATTTTAGAAACCCATAAAATTGTTGATCCGTCCTCTCTATCTTCTGAGATTCCCACTAATAAAAGAATAAGTGGAGAACAAGGTCAAAGCCATGAGGTCGTAGAGGGTTCCGCCATTGTTACTGCAAATTTTGTGGTGGCAGTGATGTCGATTGAGGAAGAAAATATTGTAACTATATTTGTGGTATCTGCTGACGGTGTCCTTCATGAGATAATTTCTCAGAGAAATGAGGTACAGGGTATGGGGGAAAAAGTAGCCATTGTGGCTTTTGGGGACGCTGCACTAGCAGAAACTACTGGGCCCTCACATGAGGCCCCTGATCCCTCTCCAGAGGACCCAGGTCAAGGTTCTCATTCCCATGACAGTTCTGCTCCTACATTTGCTGTTGCGCCTCTAGATATTCAAGCTCCTGAGATGAGGTCCAGCGATGAGGAGGATTTAGACAACCTGGCTCTTGATACGTTCATAATTAAGCGAAAGGTGGTGTCCGCTCCTGAGTCTTCCACCAAGCGACCTACTACCAGGTTGCAAGCTAAGGTGGCCTATGACTCTGCCCTTCAAAAGAGTAGAAAAAGTAGTAAGAAACAAAGGAGGAGGTTGGTGAAAAATAATGTGCCCGTATGTGATAAAGTGGTCCCTGTGGTAGAAGTGGAAGAGGAAACACCAGAGGAACTTGGTTCATTGGTGAGATGGTCCCAAAAGAAGAAGAAGCCTGCTTCAGTAGAGAAAGTTTCAACCCCCAGTTCCAAGTTGAAGGATGTTGTGAGTGAGTCCTCGATGTCTGATGAGGATGTGTTAATCAAGTCTAAGGGAAAAGAGAAATCAAGTGGTGGGAAGTCCGGCAAATGCAAGTCTGAAATTGTTCAGGAACCTGGTTCTGTGAAGAGACCGAGGAGTGAAGGCAGATCTGTTTTAGAACGCCTAAGGCAACAAAAGGTTCTGTTGGGTCGTACGTTTGACCCAGCAATCTTTGAGATGGATGGTATGCGACAAGTTCTTGAAATGGTTGGGTTTCAACGATAGGAGCATCTATTCCAAATAGATGCACCTAAGGTGTATGAGGATAAGGTTCAAAGCTTCTTTGCTAGCCTCTTTCCCGTTGAGACCGACCACATTTGTGCTTTGGTGAATGGAGTAGAAATCGTGTTCGATGTAAAGTTGGTTGGGAAAATTCTTAAAGTCCCTACAGTTGGTGTGTCCAATGTGAAGGATGTGTGTCAGTAAAATTTCCGAAATGTCGTGGTAAAGGAAAATGCGAACCAAAAGGGCGACCAGATCCACAAGAAGGCATTACTCCCCGTTTATCAACTGCTTTTCGAATTGGTAAACAAAGTTCTATTGCCTCGTGATGAGAGGAGGTCCATGACTTCTAATTCTGACCTATTTTTGAAGGAGCAACTAGATAGCTTTACTCCTGTAAGCCTACCTGCTATTATGATTGAAAACATGCAAAAAGTAGCAACCTTCAAGGATGGTAATCATGGCCTTCCTTACGGGTTTTTGCTTACGCGAGTGTTTAAGTTCTTCAAGGTGTCGCTGGGTCAAGGCAAGGTAGGAACTAAGAAGTATACTTTCTTACAGACAACGTTGGAAGAATGTGAGTGCATAGAAAAGAATGGGGGGGGGGGGTAGGAAGTACATCAACCGTCTCACACCTCATTAATGCTTAGAATAGTGCAACTGAGGAGATTCGCCGGTTGAAGGCTAGGAATGCTATCCTGGAAGGTCAGCAAGCCCAAGGGGTTCCGGTGTCAAATGATGAAGTAGCTCGTTTGATAAAAGAGAATGCTGATCTCAGGGCGCAAGTAGAGAACCTGAAAGCAGAACTGCTCAATGAGCAAAAGTCGGTCAATGCCCAAATTGACCTAGTTATCCAAATACTTGTTGCAGCCTCCAAGCCCTCTACTCCTAGTGCCCCCTAAGTACCCCTTCAGTGACCATTTTTTGGAATGTTCTTTTAATTTATTTTTTTTGGCAGATGTTTTTTTTTATGTGGTTAGGATGAAACAGTACTGCTCTCGTCTTTAATAGTCCAATTTTGCCTTTGCTTTTTAAGAAAAGGCATATATTTTTATCAATATAAAATCTATCCTCTTTCGTTATCTCATTGCTTAAATCTTATGATTCTCTTCTCTATCCTGTTGTGTGCACATATGTGGCATAAGTTAGCTCGTCTAGACTTTTTATGCTGTTTGACTGCTGGTGTCTTTTTAATGATGCCAAAAGGTGGAATAAATAAATATAGAGATAAAATGATTCAAAAAGGAAGGCATAAAGTCAAGGGGGAACTTGTGAGCTCCTGTTACTTTATCTGGTTCCTGTTACTTTATCTGGTTCTCCTTGATCTAAATACACGTTATCAATGTTTAAGTTTGTCAATATCAAAAAGGGGGAAATTGATAGGTTTTCAATGTCTTTGCCTTATTTTTTGATGATCTAACAAACTTACTATCAAGGACCAGATAGGGAACCTGACACACTTGGGCTACACTGCAAGTTAACGGATTCCAGCTAAATGTGAACTGATATAGCTTCAGGATATAGAGAATCAAACAAGGACCTGATACCCTTGAGCTTCTCTCATAGCAGTACGAAGTCAATTGGACACTGCTGGAAGCAACGTGACTGCCTGCACTGTTTCTGCCTGCACTGCACTATTTCCAGTGGCCACTTATCTTTTAACCAACTAAAGTTCTTACATCATTCAAGTGATGTCATCAAGGTGTATCAACAAGGAGTTATATCAAAACATCACTTGAACACTTGTGATATTTATTCAAGCCTTTTGCAAAACTATGAAATTAATTCTCACGAGCTTAAAGAACAAAGTTAAACGCTACTACGGACCAGTTCCTAAAGTTAGTATTTTGTTGTCCTTAGTTGAGTTGTAACTTTGCGGTTGATCTTATTGTATCTCCTAAATTGCTTAGCCAGAAACATTGATTAGGAACCCTATTGTAAAATTCGTAAACTCTCTGAGGTTATGTTGTGACAAGGTTTGGTCATAAGTTAAAGTCTTTGTAACTAGAGAGTGGCAAAGGGGCTTGTGGTAAGAGTATCACAAGTTAGTTGAGTTGAATTCTTTGTAATGGAGTCATTACAAAGTGGCTTGTAATAGGTGTTTACAAGTTAGTGAAGTTGAAAGCCTACAGGTGTAGGTCGTCATTTTTGTCCCCTTGAGTTGGGATTTTTTCACGTAAAAATCCCGTGTCTTATTTACTTACTGTTTTATTAGCATTCTCAATACAACTTTATAGAAGACCAGGTACTCTACTGTTTGGTGGACTCATACAAACTAACAATTGGTATTAGAGCGGGTTCCTCCAATCAGGCTAACACCTAGGAAGGATCCTTATGGATGCTCCACCAAATTTTAAAGAACATCAATCTACATACAGACCACCCAGGTTCAATGGACAATACTATGGGTGGTGGAAGACAAGAATGCATGATTTTATCATGGCTGAAGATTCTGAGTTATGGGATGTCATATGTGACGGTCCTTTACCTTTCCACAGTTCATATGCAAGATTGTCTTTTCCGATGTTGGGTCTTTTACCTTCCACAGTTCATATGGAGTCTTCTTGAGAATAGGTCGAATTAAGCAACTGTTGATGATGTGACATATTGTGCTTACAGCTTCTGCCCAGAAGTGGTGTGGAAGGGAATTTTCCACAGTCGTAGTTCTTTCTATATCTTGCAATTCTATTTTTGCATTCTATCACTCCATTTTGCTAAGGTGATCTTTGAGAAGAAAAATTGTGGGAGACCCCTTGATCATTACAGTAGTTCTCAAATGCTTTGCTTTTAAATTTTCCTCCATGGTCACTTCTTATAGAAGATATATAGTAACCTTTTTTCTGTTGTACCTTCTTGCAGAAAACTTAAAAATTCCTTAATGCCTCATCTTTATGACTTAGAAAAATAACCCAGGTAAATCAAGAAAAATCATCTACTATAACAAAGTTATATTTTCTGCCACCTATATTAGCTGTTCTAGTTGGACCAAAAAGGTCCATATGCAAGTGTTGAAGAGGCTTTGTAATAGAACTATATTTTTAACTTTAAAAGAGGACATGGTTTGTTTTCCTTGTTGACATGCATCACATATTTGGTCTTTTAAAAAATCTAGTTATGGAAGACCAATGACAAGATCATTTTTGGAAAGTGTATGAATAGTATGCATGTTGGCATGACCAAGTTTTCTATGTCACACCCAAGGATCATCAATCATAAAGGCTAGAAAAATCTGATTTCCAAGACTATCTACATTACTGATGGTGCAGACATTCATATCTCTATTTCCAAAAAGAATAACTTTACTTGATTCGTCTTCAATAAACCAACCATGTTTTTTTAAAAAGAACCTCATGTTTATTGTCACATAGTTGACTGATAATTAGTAGGTTGTAGCCAAGTTCATCAACCAGGTACACTTCATCCACATCACATGTTGAGCTGAGAGGAACACTTCCAACTCCAATTATATTTCCTTTTGATTTGTCTCCAAAAGTGATGGTTCCTCCGTCTAGTTTGGTGACAGTTTTTGTGATGACTGTCGTGCCCCCCTTTTTCCCTTCCGTCAGAGAGGAGTCTGGGTTTCGACATTCATGGGGTGTAATGACTCATTTTATTTTGGGAATTGGGTATTTTAAAGAGTCGACACCTAACGAATTTAAGGTGCATTAGGGCACCTATCAGATTTAACTACAACTATGTTTGATAACCAGAGATAGGGTAAGAGCTTGAAATTATCCCGAGGGGAAGGTGTTAGGCACCCCTCAGGATCCACTAGTGTGGTTCCCGGTTAGATAGTTTTGTGAATTTGTGCAGTTAGCAAGTAGACAAATAAAGGCTCAAGTAATAGGGGGTTTAAGTTTAAATACACAAACGTTTGGAAAAACACGATTTAAAGGGTTTTGAAAAGAGTTACAGGCTAGACATGCTCGTAAAAAAATATAATGGGGGGTCCTAGGTTTGTTTGTAATATGTATCACCTCAATGCAATACCCGGTATGACACTCCTTAGAAGAGGGGATACACGTGGTATTAGTGCACCAGACATCATATTCATATCTACCTTTCCCACCCCATAAAGGTATTAAAGCGCGAATTGGTCTCGACCTCTATTGTATGTTGTTACCCGTCCCATTCCTATCAGTCTCGGAGGAATTTAGGACTACTACTCCTATAAGAGGGAGGTTTTAGGCTGACACTTAGGTTTAAAAGTAGAAAGTCTAAGGTGACATACAAAAACACGTAGGACTGCATTTAGAGGGGGAACATATAAACAATTAGAATGCTCATGTATACCTCCGCAAACGATACATATAAATAGCATGACTTAAATACAGTTAAGGTCTGAATTTTAAAAATCCTAAAGTAGGGTTTGAGTCAGAACCAGATTAATTATATAACTCAGAAAAGAAGTTTGAATTAGGCCTGCCTACTGATTGTAGTAGTTGGTGATTAAACAAAGGCAATTCCAGTTTTATTCGAGTAATTACCTAAGTCTTGCCTAGGCGTAATAGTGATGTCCTATGAGCGTGATATCTACATTGATTAGGAATACAGTAGAGTAGTGATTAACTTAAAACGGACAACTTGAGATCCTATAGACATGCTTTCTAACGGTATTAACTTAAGGCAGTGATTGAAAACTTATTAAAGAAGCGGCAGATTAATTAACTAATCCAATTCAGAATAAACATCGTGAACTAAACAACTTCTCCAACTAAACTGGTTTTAGGTTCTATAGGCATGATTTCTATTATAGCTACTTAGATCCTATAGGCATGGTATCTAAGTATAAAGCTGATTTTAATCCTATAGGCATGATCTCTATTATTAAAGTCATTTAGATCCTATAGACATGGTTTCTAATTATGTGAAAGTAAAGCATGTTGAATTCATTTTAAAACAGAGCAGATCCTATAGGCATGTTGTCTAACAGACCGTATTGGAAAAATAGACCCTATAGGCATGTTATCTATCCAATTTACCCATAATATACAACTACCCACCCTTTTCACTTATCACCCCGATAATTGTTTACAAATTATTACAGACCAAATGATTGAATTACAAAAGAAGTGCAGAAATAAGAAATTACAACCAAAGGAAGCCTAAGCTTGACTTCCTCTCTGAGTTATGTAATGAACCACTTCAACACCAATATTTCAAAAACCTTTCTCATGTCTAGGTGTGTCAGAGTTCTCTAAGGACCTCAAGAGATCTCGGGCAGTGCTCACACCCAAATTTGCATAACCAAACAAAATTAGTGCAGTGTGGAAGGGCCAGCTCTTATGTGTCCAAGTTCAGAGGGGGCTCAAGGGTCCCAAGGCAAGGCTCACACAAGAGGGGAAGAACCTAGATTCTAGGAATAGGTGAGAGTGCTTGACATAGTTTGGAAAAAGAGTTTGTTCAAAACTGAGTTGAAAGAAATCAGTAACAGAGGCAATTTGAAAACAATTGTAGTAGTAAAACTCAAAACTCAAACAAACAGAATCCGTAGTCATACAAGAGGGTTAAGGGATATTGGGAATAAACTTGTCTGTAAGCACATGACCCCAGCAGGGGTCTGGTTTTGACATGCACAGCAATAGCTAATGCTAGCATGGTCACAAACCAGCCAAAAGAACATGAACACATAGAGGGGATATGGGGTTTGGGATTCACAAGACAATAAGTATACAACAAGTGACTGTCAGAGTATGCTTCAAAACACACATATGGGAAGCATTAATCTAAGGGGGAAGGGAATATATTACACCATGCTAATAATGTAATTTAACTGCAGAACCATAAATAAGAGTAGACAAGAATAAGGGAAACTGAAACAACTAAAGAAGCATGTTGTTGTTGAGGCTTGAAAAATTAACTAGGACATACCAGTAGAGAAAGCAAGATACAGAAAGGTAAAGTAAGCAGGATTCCACAATCTAGCCTTGGCTTTTAGCAGGCTAGACAAAGCAATAGCACAAGTAGTAATAGAGAAAGAGAGAGTTTTGAGTGTAAGTGTGTTTTGAACTCAATTGTTTGTGTGTATGAAAGAAGAGAGGGTAGGGTATTTATAGTTTTGAAAATGAGTGAAGAAAAAGGTAACCAGTAAAGTTTCAACTCAAACATGGAAATAACCACAATCAGAATCAATTAACACAAGTACTCCCCTTTAATCTAGGGATTACTGCTCAAACGGATACTAACAGGGTTAATTAAGGAAAGAAATCAGTTTGAGACAGATTGACTATTGCCATATAAGGGGGCAGTAAAAGTATGAAGAAAATAATTGAATCTACGTACAAAGTATACTTAGTTTTGGGAAAGGATTCAGCAAGGTAAAACATCACAGTAATTAAAGGAGGGGAATCAATTAATTTTAAACAAATGAGTAAAAATTAGGTTTTATAAATGAACCCTTTGCAATCAATCGTTATATTGAGGAAATTAAGATCAATCAAGAAAGAAACATGATTCTACACCTTGACATATAAATAGAACGAACAGAAATATCAGACATGCAAGGCCAAACGCATTGGCAAAAGAAATAACTGGATACATACAAACATGAAGCAATTACAACAGTAAGCTAAGGCTCAGTAGTCAACAAAGTCAAATAGTCAGGGCTCACATGTAGAGCCAAAATGAAGAAACCAGTCCAACAGGTAAAGAGAGTCAGAAACAAGTAAAGGTCTCACAGTAACAAGTGAGGAAATCCTTTTAAGAAATTAGGGTTTTAACAATAGTTGAGTTTAAGAGATGATAAGAACTCAGAATCAGATAAGTCAAACAAAGAAAAGAGAGTCAGAAACAAAGAATTTAATCGAACAAGTATACATTCAAACGAACAGTTTCGGAACTCGGATAAGACCAAAAAAGACCTAGGGTTTTCAACATGATGAATCAAATAGAAGGAAAGCATAACCAAGTTGTTTGAACATAGTAAAAATCATGAAACAACACCAAAAAATCAGAAAAAAGATCTTTTAAAAGAGGTTAAGAGAAAACCCTAATAGTTGAAAAATGAAGAGTCATTTTTGAAAGAAAATCGAAGAACCTTCGAGAAAATACTTAAGAAGTTTATGAAAAGCACATATCTAAGATAGATATGAAAGAAAATCGAAAGACCTTAAAGCTAGGGTTTCAGAAAGCCCAGAAAAAGTGAGAAAGACTTTGAAAGTTACCGATTTAGCCAGAAAAGTCAAGGATCTGACTTGAACGGCCATGGATGGCCGAAGAAAGACCAGAGATAGAGGTTGAGCAAGGACTGGACCAGATCTCTTCGAGATTTGTCCATGAAATCATATAAACGGGCCACCAGAAGATGTAGGAGGCCAGTATACATCTCGAACGGCCATGAGAGTCCATGGATTAGGAAGGGATTGAAAGGAATTAGGGTGGAATTGGGTGGCGGCGTCTAGGGTTTATGTGAGGCTGCAGAGAGAATTGAGAGGAGAGGGATTCAAGGGCGGCGGATGGTGAGAAATGAGTTAGGGTAAGGGGTCGTTTAGGTTTATTTTAGGAAGGGTGAATGGGGACCGTTGATCTGAATGAGCAATGGTCCAAATTAAACGGGGTAGGTGGGGATCCGGGTTTGGGTCGGTTAAAATTGGGCTAGGGTCGGGTTTAATTCAGAATTGGACTGGGGAATTAGGGTTCAATTTAGGATAGAATTGAAATACAAATGGGCTATTATTTAAATAGTCAATTTTCCCCCTTTTAAATTATAAAAAATAGTAAATAAATTATGAAAATAAATTGAAAGTGCTAGAATGATTCACAACATGTAAATAACAATTTAAAAATATAGAGATTAATTTTATTAATATAAAACACAATTAAATCTTAAAAGGCTAATATTGCAATTATATGCAATTGGCTTTAAAAATACTAAATAAAATCGTAGAAATATGTAAAAATTATCTTAGCCATATTTTGGCATAAGTATAAAAATCCAATAAATGAATCATCAAAAATAATAATTTTGGACATAATTATTTGGATTTTATGGGAAAAGGGAGAAAATAAATCAATTTAAAACCTTAAAAAATTATGGAAAAATAATAAAATATTTGGACATGCTTATATATGCATATATATGCTATTTTGAAGGAATTTTGCATATTGAAAATATATAGGGAAAAATTGGGTATCAACAGCTATCCCTCTTTACCCGGGAAGGATGAAAGAGTTGTCGGGTAAAGATATGATGGCCAATTTTGACCGAGCGAAACGGTTTGAAGAGTTTTAGGCCACACCCTGACTTCTGAGCTGCCTATATATCCCTGGTTTTACAGGAATTAGGCCGTATGTAGTTCAGGATCCGTCGGCGGAGTATGCCGATGGAGACTTTTCGAGAACAGACGCAATATCCAGGGTAGGGTGAGTGACAGGTTTACGGGGATGATTAAGGCTTGATATGGCTGTGGGGACTGGAGCGGGATCGCTCCTGCCAGGATGGTCGTTGCTAGCCGGTTTACCTGCAATGAAACAATACAAGCGTATTATGTGCATAAATTTAAACATGATGCAAATTACCGTTGTACTATGAATATTGTCTTTGGACGGTGAGGATGACGTCTTCAGACCATGATGTCCTGGGCCATGAAGCATATGATGAAGGATTCACCGTCCATGAAATGATTCTCTCAAGTTATGAGGATAGTGCCTCCGAACCATGATGCCTTTGAATAATGATATGCAAAAGATTGAAAGGGATCCTTAGGCCATGACGTGGTGTTCTCGGGCTATGAAGATGGTGCCTCTGAACGATGACGCCTAGGATGAGTTGGCGATATTTCAGCCCATGAAAGATGCAGTAGTATGATGCGGACAAGACAGAACTTAGTCTTGCGAATTGAAGGGCGGAGCTTAACCCGTAAGAAAAGCGATATAAATAATGATTAGGATAGTGCTTAATTTTGAAGAAAATGGGAGGCAGAGCTTAGCCTCGGAAGGCAGAATTGTAGCCTTATGCAATGCAGATGGACACAGCGTTTAGTCTCGGAAGGCAGAATGGTAACCTTATGCAGATTGGAAGGTAGAATGGTAGCCTTATGCAATGCAGATGTAGACAGCGTTTAGTCTCGGAAGGCATAATGGTAGCCTTATGCAAGAATGTAGATGCAGATGGAGGTAGAGCTTAACCTCGGAAGGCAGAATAGTAGCCATATGCAAATTGGAAGGTAGAAGGGTAGCCTTATGCAATGCAGATGGAGACAACGTTTAGTCTCGGAATGCAGAGTGGTAGCCTTATGTAAGAATGCAGATGCAGATGGAGGTAGAGCTTAACCTCCAAAGGCAGAATAGTAGCATTATGCAAGAAATAAAATAATAAATGACAGTAGAGTTTTCTTAGCTGATAGCATATTGCAGCATTGTGATTACTACAGGACATCACTAGTATGTGCGGATAGCAAATGTTTGCAAGTGCAACGGTTCGGAGAGTCGTATTCTTGAACGATGTTTGTCCCATGGGCGTATAGTGTGTTTAAAGATTTTGCTATCCTAGTGCCTGCATCCAAAGAAAAATCGTGAGTTTTGTAAGGGGGAAGGTCAGTTCGTATCCCCGCTAGCTTTGCTTGACTTGCTCGACTTTGATCTCGTGATACTGTTTGTATCATTGGGGTAATGTTGCTAAACAAAGCACTTTTGATAATAAACATGCATGATTTTGTAAAAGTATGACATAAGTGTATAATTAAAAATAGCTTTTAGATGAACCGACGACTGTGACATGGTTCGGGACATTGCAACCTCTCTTGCTATGGAATTTTGAGGGTCCTCCTCAAAATTCTGCCCCAGTATGATGGGTTGACATTTCTGACTGTTGCTTGTGCGGCGATCAGCTGAAATTACTATGGCCTCAAAATTCTGCCCCAGTTTCTAATTGCGGGGGGAAATGAAATTTTTATCTAATTGTGACCGAACTCATAGGGCTGCCTACGTATCCCCTCTTAAACGGGAATTAGGTCAGGCATAGTTCAATTTACATCATATAAGGGAAGCATAAAAATTACACATAGTAACGCTTGACTGCATCTGAATTAATCAGCTTTGTCCAGACTTCTCCGTCCATTTCTGCAAGTATGAGGGCTCCTCCTGTCAGAACCCAGTGAACCATGTATGGACCCTTCTAGTTGGGAGAGAACTTCCCTTTGACTTCGTCTTGATGCGGAAAATTTTTCTTTAACACCAGCTGCCCCAGTGTGAACTGTCTTGGCTTGACTCTTTTGTTGAAAGCTCTGGACATTCTGTTCTGATAGTGTTGACCATGGAAAACTGCATTCATTCTCTTTCCGTCTATAAGGGCTAGTTGCTCATAATGACTTTTTACCCATTCCACGTCGTCGAGCTCAACTTCTTGTATGATCTTTAGGGAAGGAATTTCTACCTCGGCGGGAATGATAGCCTCTGTACCATAAACCAGCATATAGGGGGTTGTGCCGGTTGATGTGCGGACGATGGTGCGATACTCCAATAGAGAAAATGATAACTTTTCGTACCATTGTTTATGCTTCTCTATCATTTTCCTTAATATATTCTTGATATTCTTGTTGGTAGCTTCTACAGCTTCATTCATTTGAGGCCTGTAGGCTGTGGAATTCTTGTGTCTGATCTTGAAAGTTTCGCACATAGCCTTCATCAATTCGCTGTTGAGGTTGGAGCCATTATTAGTAATGATTGACTCTGGAATCCCGAATCGACAAACAATGCGGTCGCAGACAAAGTCTGTCACAACTTTCTTAGTCACTTCTCTGTAAGATGTTGCTTCTACCCACTTGGTGAAATAGTCTATGGCTACCAGGATAAACCTGTGTCCATTCGAAGCGGCGGGCTCAATTGTTCCAATAACATCCATCCCCCAAGCGGCGAAGGACCATGGTGAGCTTGTTGCATTAAGCTCTTTTGAAGGTACCTTTATCATGTCTGCATGTATATGACAGCGGTGGCATTTTCGGACATACTGGATGCAGTCCATTTCCATGGTCATCCAAAAGTAACCAACACGAAGTATCTTTTTTGCTAAGACAAAACCGTTCATATGTGGACCGTAGGTCCCAGCATGAACTTCCTCTAGTAGCCTGGATGCTTCCTTCGCGTCAACACATCTTAATAGTCCTAAATCGGGACTCCTCCTATACAGGATTCCTCCGCTGTGAAAGAGGTTGTTGGACAATCTCCGAAGTGTGCATTTCTGAGTAGGATTTGCAAGCTCTGGGTACTCTCCTTTTGCCAAATATTCCTTGATATCATGAAACTAAGGCTTTCTGTCTACTTTTTCTTCAACATGGGCACAATAAGCCGGCTGATCATAAATCTTTACTGGAATGGGATCAATGAAATTCTTGTCTGGATGATGTATCATAGATGACAGGGTAGCCAATGCATCGGCGAACTCATTCTGGACTCTGGGAACATGTTGGAACTTTGTTTTCGTGAACCTCTTTCTAAATTCCTGTACATGATGAAGATATAGGAGTATTTTGGAGTTCTCGCACCTGATGTATAAGTAGGTTTGAATCTCCAATCAGTAGTAACTCTTGAACGTTCATGTCAATGGCCATTGTGAGTCCTAAGATGCAGGCTTCATACTCGGCCCTATTGTTGGTGCACGGGAACCTGAGTTTGGCAGACACTGGATAATGCTGACCGGTTTCTGATACTAGGACTGCTCCTATGCCAACTCCTTTGAAATTTGCTACTCCATCGAAAAACATTCTCCAATTGTCATAGGATTATGCAGTGTCTTCTCCTATGAATGATACCTCCTCATCAGGAAAGTACGTTTTCAGGGGTTCGTATTCTCCATCCACGGGGTTCTCAGTGAGTTGGTCTGTCAGTTCTTGTCCCTTGACTGCTTTCTGAGTTACGTAGACAATGTCAAACTCACTCAACAGGATTTGTCACTTGGCTAGCTTGCCAGTGGGCATGGGCTTCTGAAAGATGTACTTCAAAGGATCCATCCTTGATATAAGATATGTAGTATAGGCATAGAAGTAATGTCTCAGCTTCTGAGCTACCCAAGTCAAAGCACAACAGGTGCGCTCTAATAGATAATACTGGGCCTCGTACATGGTAAACTTCTAACTGAGGTAATAAATGGCTTGTTCCTTCCTCCATGTTTCATCATGATGTCCTAGAACACAGCCGAAAGCTCCATCTAACACTGTAAGGTAGAGTAGTAAGGATCTACCCGGCTCAAGTGGGACTAAGACTGGTGGTGTTGACAGGTATTCCTTGATTCTATCGAAGGCCTTTTGGCAGTCATCAGTCCATTTGGTAGCCGCGTCCTTCTTCAACATCTTAAAGATTGGTTTACAAATAACTGTAGATTGTGCTATGAATCGGCTGATGTAGTTGAGCCTTCCCAAGAAACTCATCATATCCTTCTTGTTCTTTGGCGGTGGCAATTCTTCAATGGCTTTGAATTTTGATGGATCCAGTTCTATTCCTCGGCGACTCACAATAAACCCAAGAAATTTCCCAGTAGGAACCCCAAATGCACACTTGGCAGGATTCAGTTTCAGGTTGTACCTTCGCAATCTATTGAAGAACTTCCTCAGATCTTCCATGTGATCAGTGGCCTTCTTGGATTTGATGATAACATCATCTACATATACCTCTATCTCCTTGTGTATCATATCATGGAAAATGGTAGTCATGGCCCTCATGTAGATGGCCCCTACATTCTTCAGGCCGAATGACATCATCTTGTAACAGTGCATTCCCCACAGCGTAATAAAAGCTGTTTTCTCAGCATCTTCTTTATCCATCCAGATCTGATGATAATCAGTGAAGCAATATACAAATGGCTGCAGCTCATGCTTGGCGCAATTGTCACTCAGGATGTGTATATTTGGCAAAGGGAAGTCGTCTTTTGGACTGGCCCAGTTGAGATCCCGGTAGTCGACACAGACCTTGACCTTACCGGCCTTCTTTGGCACTGGCACGATGTTGGCTAACCATGTCAGGTATTCTACTACCCTGAGAACCTTAGCTTTGACCTGCTTGGTGACCTCTTCCTTGATTTTCAGACTCATATCAAGCTTGAACTTTCTGAGCTTTGCTTTACCAGCGGACATGTTGGATTGGTCGGCAATTTGTGAGCCACAATAGACGTACTCAGCCCAGTCATGTCATCATACGACCAGGCGAATATGTCCTCATATTCCTTTAGAAATTTTGTGTATTCTTTCTTTTATGATGGTGATAGGTGAACGCTGATTTGTGTTTTCTTGACATTTTCTGCGTCTCCCAGGTTAACAATTTCGGTCTCGTCCAGGTTGGGCTTAGGTCTGTCCTCAAAATTCTCAACTTCTTTAACAATCTTGTCATGTATGTCATCTTCCTCTCAATCAATATCCGTTTGTTGCGTTGTCTCATTACATGTCACAGTCATTAGTTCATCAAGATAAGTAACAATAAAGCTGTATAAGTAATGAGAGAAAATGATAATGAGTGTTGATTTATAAGAAAAGTCAAAATGCTTTGATAAATTGAATAACTGTTTTGAACATTGAAGATCTTATTGCGGGAATTGAAAATGCGAAAAGAAAATCATTTAGTAAAAACAATGGATAATGCTTGTTTTAGCCTTGCTACCCCGAGGCCCGTCGGGCTCTGGTTGTCGTGATGCTCCAGTTATTGAGATGTACACCTCTGCTTACAACCTATATGGAAGGGCCTTGTGAAATAAGATGATGATTCCAGAGTGCACGAACTAACCTTTGGGAAGGGGAATAATAAAAACAAAAGGTAATCGAGTCAGTGAGGATTATAAAAAGTATTGCAATATTTAAACACATAGTGCGGGAATGTAAAGCGTGTCTTAATTTGGGAACCTCTTGTGCCCGAGGTAGGCCTAGCGACAAATTGATTTGGAGAACTTAAAATGCTAAATGCCTCATTTTATTGATAAAATAGACGAATCCCAAAACGATATTAAATAAGCAAGAAATAAAAGTCACTAATGGTCATTGGCCTTATTACATTGATAAAGCGAAAAAGATAGACTCCTATCTACTTGGTCCCAGAAGGACCTTCCTCAGGTTGAATGCTCTCGCTGATCAGATCCTCCAACTCGCGTAGGTTCACCAGTAAAAATGCCTTTGCCAGGTGTTCTCCTTCGTTTCCCTCAGCGTTCTGGCAGTCGGTGACTCTCTTCCTCACCTTTCCTTCCGATTCCAACAGGCTGTATTCCAGATATTCCAGCTTTTCGCTGGATTTGGCGGCCCTCTCTTTCCATTCGTTGATTTGGTCAATTGACGGAAGATTCCTCCACCAGTCTAGCAAGAGTGAGGGTGTGCTAACCATACCGAAGCTGGGGACCTCGTTCTTCATTTCTACAAAACAAAAGGGTTAAGACCATACCCCCACCAGACTCGACTATTTAACATCAACAATTAGCATGAAGCATTTAGTTCTCCAAATAAATGCACAGAACGTGATGATGTCCATTTGGGTTTAGGGAAACCCAGTGGACTTTTGGACAAGTCTATCTTAAAGGATCAATATGTGGACAACATAACTGACCCAGCTAGGTTTGACCTTGATGCATGCACAATTTAAACAGAGTAAGGTTTCTATGGGGTTTTAGTGGTACCCTTGAGTGGACAACTCAAGGGGGAAGGCACAGAAATGTCTACTACACCGTTGATCGACTAGTTTTACCGCAAATATGTCTTTCCGAATTTAGGGGGTAATGATATAGGAAGAGCGCAACCACTCATTAAAAACGTTGTTATAGTATTTGTTTGGCACGAGTGAAGTATGATATTGAGCATGATGATGCAATAACTAAAAGCATGTTGACATGTATTTTCACGTTAAGAAAGTGATAAATACAGCAGTTTTAAAATTTAAAGCAGCAATAAAGGAAGGAAACAAAGAAGATATGTCAGTCTTGCTTTTAAAAAGAGAAATAAAATTCTTAAAGAAATTTAAACAAATAATTGCACATAGGGAGGTACAAATTTACAAGAACAATCTGAAATGGTAAAAACCCAAATATCCCCAGCAGAGTCGCCATGTTGTCGCGCCCCCTTTTTCCCTTCCGTCGGAGAGGAGTCCAGGTTTCGACATTTATAGGGTTTAATGACTCATTTCCTTTTGGAAATTGGGTATTTTGAAGAGTCGCCACCTAACGATTTTAAGGTGCGTTAGGGCACCAATAAGATTTAACTACAACTATGTTTGATAACCAGAGATAGGGTAAGGGCTTAAAATTATCCCAAGGGGAAGGTGTTAGGCACCCCTCAGGATCCATTAGTGTGGTTCCCGGCCAGATAGTTTTTATGAATTTTTGCAATTAGCAAGTAAACAAATAAAGGCTCAAGTAATAGGGGGTTTAAGTTTAAATACACAAACGTTTGAAAAAAAAGATTTAAAAGGGTTTTGAAAAGAGTTAGAGGCTAGACATACTCGTAAAAAAAATAAAAGAGGGGGTCCTAGGTTTGTTTGTAATATGGATCACCTCAATGCAATACCTGGTATGATACTCCTCAGAAGAGGGGATACACGTGGTGTTAGCGCACCGGTAATCATATCCATATCTACCTTTCCCACCCCGTGAAGGTATTAAAGCACAGATTGGTATCGACCTCTATTGCATGCTATTACCCGTCCTATTCCTATCAGTCCCGGAGGAATTTAGGACTATTACTCCTATAAGAGGGAGGTTTTAGGATGACACATAGGTTTAAAGGTAAAAAGGCTAAGGCGACATACAAAAACACGTAGGACTGCATTTAGAGGGGGAACATATAAAAAATTAGAAGGTTCATGTATACCTCCGCAAACGATACATATAAATAGCAGGACTTAAACAAAGTTAAGGTCTGAATTTTAAAAATCCTAAAGTAAGGTTTGAGTCAGAACCAGATCATTATATAACTCAGAAAAGAAGTCTGAATCAGGCCTGCCTACTGGTTGTAGCAGTTGGTGATTAAACTAAGGTAGTTCCAGTTTTATTCGAGTAATTACCTAAGGCTTTCCTAGGCGTAATAGTGATGTCCTATGAGCATGATATCTATATTGATTAGGAATGCAGTAGAGTAGTGATTAATTTAAAACGAATAACTTGAGATCCTATAGACATGCTTTCTAACGGTATTAACTTAAGGCAGTATTTGAAAACTTATTAAAGAAGCGGCAGATTAATTAACTAATCCAATTCTAAATAAACATCGTGAACTAAACGGCTTCTCCAACTAAACTAGTTTTAGGTCCTATAGGCATGATTTCTATTATAGCTACTTAGATCATATAGGCATGGTATCTAAGTATAAAGCCGATTTTAACCCTATAGGCATGATCTCTATTATTGAAGTCATTTAGATCCTATAGACATGGTTTCTAATCCTGTGAAAGTAAAGCATGCGGAATTCATTTTAAAACAGAGCAGATCCTATAGGCATGTTGTCTAACAGACCATATTTGAAAAATAGACCCTATAGGCATGTTATCTACCCAATTTACCCATAATATACAACTACCCACCCTTTTTCACTAATCACTCTGATAACCAAATGATTGAATTACAAAAGAAGTGCAAAAATAAGAAATTACAACCAAAGGAAGCCTAATCTTGACTTCTTCTATGAGTTATGTATTGAACCACTTCAATACTAATATTTCAAAAACCCTTCTCATATCTGGGTGTGTCAGAGTTTCCTAAGGACCTCAAGGGATCCCGGGTAGTGCTCACACCCAAATTTGCATAACCAAACAAAATTAGTGCAGTGTGAAAGGGCCAGATCTTATGTGTCCAAGTTCATATGGAGCTCAAGGATCCCAAGGCAAGGCTAACACAAGAGGCGCAGAACCTAGATTCTAGGAATAGTTGAGAGTGCTTGACATAGTTTGGAAAAAGAGTTTGTTTAAAACTGAGTTGAATGTAATCAGTAACAGAGGCAATTTGAAAGCAGTTTTAGTAGTAAAACCCAAACAAACAGAATCAGTAGTCATACAAGGGGGTTCAAGGGATTTTGGGAATACACTTGTCTGTAAGCACATGACCCCAACAGAGGTATGGTTTGGACATGCACAGCAATAGCTGATGCTGGCATGGTCACAAACCAGCCAAAAGAATACAAACACATAGAGGGGATATGGGGTTTGGGATTCACAAGACAGTAAGTATACAACAAGTGACTGCCAGAGTGTGCTTCAAAACACACATAGGGGAAGCATTAATCTAAGGGGGAAGGTAACATATTACAGCATGCTAATAATATAATTTGACTGCAGAACCATAAACAGAAGTAGACAAAAATAAGGGAAATTGAAACAACTAAAGAAGCATGTTGTTGTTGAGGCTTGAAAAATTAACTAGGACATACCAGTAGAGAAAGCAAGGTGCAGAAAGGTAAAGTAAGCAAGATTCCACAATCTAGCATTGGCTTTTAGCTGGCTAGACAAAGTAATAGCACAAGTAGTAATAGAGAAAGAGAGAGTTTTGAGTGTAAGTGTGTTTTGAACTCAATTGTTCGTGTGTCTGAAAGAAGAGAGGGCAGGGTAATTATAGTTTTGAAAACGAGTGAAGAATAAGGTGTGATTACCCAAAAGATCATCACTTGTGTTGCAAGTGAATTTAGTGTTCCAAGGCCTAAAAACCTCCCTTTTTTCCCCACCTTGATTTGTGTGAGTGGTCCAGACCTATATCCGGAAAGCCTTCTATGTGAAAATAAGAGAAATAGAAATTTTAGAGTTAAAAAAATTGATTATGGTTGACTTTGGTCAACATTTTGAGCAAATGGACCCGGATCCTTGTTCTGACGATCCCCGGAGGTCCGCAGTAAAATATGGGACTTGGGTGTATGCCCGAAAATGAATTCCGAGGTCCCAAGCCTTAGAAATCAATTTTTTAAAGAAATTATTTTATTGAATTATCTAAGAAATAAAGAAAAGAATTAATGTTTGAAACCATTGTTATCGGGACCGTATTTTGGTTTCGCAGCCCGGTACAAACTTGTTATAGTATTTGAAAGATGACTGTGAAATTTGGTGAAAAATGGAGTTTATTTTTAGTGAGTTGGACTTCCGGTTGAAGGGTTATGAACTTTGAGAGTTCTTGATGAAAATGTTGAGTTTTGAGGTTTGATTCATGATTTTACATGTTATTTTGATGATGTGATCGCACGAGTAGATTCATATGATATTTTTGACTTAGTATTCACCCTTGGTTTGGAGTTCCGAGGGCTGGGGTGCGTTTTGGGTAGGTTCCGGGATGTCGTAGGCTTAGAAACATAGCTGTTGCAGGTTCAGAGAGGTGGAATGCCTCTGAACAGACCAGTGCAGTCCGCACAAAGAGGAATGCTGCCGCGGAGGGGCTTGTGCGGCCGCACTAGATTTTGTGCAGACCGCGGTGAGGGCTTTGCGGCCGCACTAGATTCTGTGCGGTCCGCGTGGAGGAACATTTCACTAGTCCAATTTCGGAAGCCTATATCTTTTTATATACAAGGAATTTTGCGATGATTAAAAAACGAAAATTGTAGCCCTTCGTGTCTAGTTTCCATAAAGGTAAAGAAATCACAATTTGGATATGTATAGAGAAAGATATGGCCAAAATACTAGAACATGTCACTGCAGTCAACCTGGTGAGCTGTGCGGCCGCACTCCATTTTGTGCGGTCCGCACAGGGTATCTGAGAGGGGTATATTAAAATGGAATTTTCAGTTATTTTTCATTTTTCAAAACCCCAAAAACATAAGAGGCGATTTTTCAAATAACCTTTCTTCTCCAAAATATTGGTAAGTGATTTCTAACTCGTTTTCTTCAATCATTAACATCTCTTCACATGATTTCAACTCAAAATCAATGATTTTCATGGGGGAAATTGGGTGTTTTTTGTAGGACCAAGGTTTTTCAAAAATTGGGGATTTGGACCTCGATTTGAGGTCCGATTTCAAAACAAATCACATATTCAGGTTCATGGGGGAGTGGGTAATCGGGTTTTGGTTCGAACCTCGGGTTCGACCATGTGGGCCCGGGGGTGATTTTTGACTTTTGGGATAAAACTTTTAAAAACTCATTTTCATGCATTGGGGTCGATTTATTTAGCGTTTATTGATGTAATTAAGTAAGTTGTGACTAGATACGAGCGAATTGGCGGTGGAATCAAGGGGTAAAGCTATAATTGAATCGTGAATTGTGTTCGTGGAATCGAGGTAAGTGTTTGGTCTAACCTTAGCTTGAGGGATTAGAAGTTGTGTCCTACTTGTTAATTGCTTCTTGTTGAGTACGACGTATAGGCATGGTGACGAGTATCTATACGTTGGTGTCGAGCATGACCGTGAGTCTTAAATTGATATGTGTTATGTTCTTGAATGATTCTACAGATGTTCTGACTGGTGATTCTCGATGTTGAGTAAGGCTTTAGTTTATTTATGTGGGAATTAATTAAGGTTGAGTATTGGTGTTAGCTGAGATGAGTAGGGATTGAGTTGAGATTGGTTATAGCTGATTCTCCCTTACTGAGACGTATATACTTCACTGTTGAATTCCCTTGTCGGGATAGTGTAGTTTATTGTTGATCCCTTGCCGAGACTCATGGTATGAATGAGTTTAAGGTATATAAATATATTGGATCAGGTTGCATGCCGCTACAATGTTATATATATTGAATCAGGTTGCATGTTGCAACAATGCTACATATATTGGATCATGTTGCACTCCGCAACAATATTATATATATATATATATATATATATATATATATATATATATATATATTGGATCGGGTTGCACGCCGCAACAATGCTACATATATTGGATCGGGTTGCATGCCGCAACAATGTTACATATATTGGATCGGGTTGCATGCCGCAACAATGTTATATATATTAGATCGGGTTGCACGCCACAACTATGTTAGATATATATTGGATCGGGTTGCGCACCGCAACAGTGTTATTATTACTTGTTGTAGATTTTGAGTTGTTTCTCTCATATTTCTCTTTATTTCTGTTGGATTTGATATGTTCCCCGAAGCATGTACCCCCTCCCATTTAAACTGTTTATTCCTGTTTATTTTCCCGCCGTATATTATGTAATTGCACAGGTTTATCTGGAGTCTGGTCCTAGCCTCGTCACTACCTCGCCGGGGTTAGGCTAGGCACTTACCAGCATATGGGGTCGGTTGTGCTGATACTACACTCTGCACTCTGTGCAGATACCGGAGCAGCACTGGGACAGTAGCACTTGGGGAGCCAGCCTTCAGTCCACAAAGACCTCGAGGTACTCCTGCAGGCGTCCGTAGGCCCGGCGTCTCTTCTATCTACCTATATGTTCTGTTTTCATTTGTATCCGGAACAGATTGTATTTCTTTTCTTCAGACATCTGTATGTAGTATTCATAGACAGTCTATGAATATTGTGACACCGGTTTCTGGGTAGAGACGAATGTTGATATTTTCTTACTGATCTTGGCATTATATTAGTCTAAGTCTTCCGTATATTTTCGTCTTCCGCTATTATTTAAGTATTGATCACCTGTTATTACAAATTGTTAAAAAGGATTAAAATGAAGGAGTTAAAATTTCTAAATTTTGTGTCTTGCCTAACTTCTACGAGTAGGTGCCATCATGACTCCCGAGGGTGGGAAATCCGGGTCGTGACATAAGGTAACTAGTAAAGTTTCAACTCAAATATGGAAATAACCACAATTAGAATCAATTAACACAAATACTCCCCTTTAATCAAGGGATTACTGCTCAAACGGGTACTAACAGGGTTAATTAATAAGAAAAATCAGTTTGAGACAGATTGACTATTGCCATATAAGAGGGCAGTAAAAGTATGAAGTAAATAATTGAGTCTACGTACAAAGTATGCTTAGTTTTGGGAAAGGATTCAGCAAGGTAAAACATCACAGTAATTAAAGGAGGGGAATCAACTAATTTTAAATAAATGAGTAAAAATTAGGGTTTATAAGGGAACCCTTTGCAATCAATCGTAATATTGAGGAAATCAAGATCAATCAAGAAAGAAATATTGTGACACCGGTTTCTGGGTAGAGACAAATGTTGATATTTTCTTACTGATCTTGGCATTATATTAGTCTAAGTCTTTCGCATATTTTCGTCTTCCGCTATTATTTAAATATTGATCACCTGTTATTACAAATTGTTAAAAAGGATTAAAATGAAGGAGTTAAAATTTATAAATTTCGTGGCTTGCCTAGCTTCTACGAGTAGGTGCCATCACGACTCCTGAGGGTGGGAAATTCGGGTCGTGACATAAGGTAACTAGTAAAGTTTCAACTCAAACATGGAAATAACCACAATCAGAATCAATTAACACAAATACTCCCCTTTAGTCAAGGGATTACTGCTCAAACGGGTACTAACAGGGTTAATTAATAAGAAAAATCAGTTTGAGATAGATTGACTATTGCCATATAAGGGGGCAGTAAAAGTATGAAGTAAATAATTGAGTCTACGTACAAAGTATGCTTAGTTTTGGGAAAGGATTCAGCAAGGTAAAACATCACAGTAATTAAAGGAGGGGAATCAACTAATTTTAAATAAATGAGTAAAAATTAGGGTTTATAAGGGAACCCTTTGCAATCAATCGTAATATTGAGGAAATCAAGATCAATCAAGAAAGAAATATGATTCTGCACCTTGACATATAAATAGAACGAATAGAAATATTAGACATGAAAGGCCAAACGCATTGGCAAAAGAAATAACTGGATACATACAAATATGCAGCAATTACAAGAGTAAGCTAAGGATCAGTAGTCAACAAATTCAAATAGTCAGGGCTCACACGTAGAGCCAAAATGAAGAAACTAGTCCAACAGGTAAAGAGAGTGAGAAACAAGTAAAGGTCTCATAGTAACAAGTGAGGAAATCCTTTTAAGAAATTAGGGTTTTAACAATAGTCGAGTTTAAGAGATGATAAGAACTTAGAATCAGATAAGTCAAACAAAGAAAAGAGAGTTAGAAACAAAGAACTTAATAGAACAAGTATACATTCAAACAAACAGTTTCAGAACTCGGATAAGACCAAAAAAGACCTAGGGTTTTCAACATGATGAATCAAATAAAAGGAAAGCATAACCAAGTCATTTGAACATAGTAAAAATCATGAAACAACACCAAAAAATCAGAAAAGAGATCTTTTAAAATAGGTTAAGAGAAAACCCTAATCGTTGAAAAATGTAGAGTCATTTTTCAAAGAAAATTGAAGAACCTTTGAGAAAACAATTAAGAAGTTCATGATAAGCATGGATCTAAGATAGATCTGAAAGAAAATTAAAAGACCTTAAAGCTAGGGTTTCAGATAGCCCAGAAAAAGTGAGAAAGACTTTGAAAGTTACCAATCTAGCCAGAAAAGTCAAGGATCTGACTTGAACAACCATGGATTGCCGGAGAAAGACCAAAGATAGAGGTTGAGCAAGGATTGGACCAGATCTCGAAAGTCCATAAAATCACATAAACGGGCCACCAAAAGATGTAGGAGGCCAGTATACATCTCGAACAGCCATGGGAGTCCATGGATTAGGCAGAGATTGAAAGGAGTTAGGGTGGAATTGGGTGGCGGCAACTAGGGTTTATGTGAGGCTACAGAAAGAATTGAGAGGAGAGGGATTCAAGGGCGGCGGGTGCTGAGAAATGATTTAGGGTAAGGGGTCGTTTAGGTTTATTTGAGGAAGGGTGAATGGGGACCGTTGATCTGAATGATCAATGGTCTAGATTAAATTAGGTAGGTGGGGATCCGAGTTTGGGTCGGTTAAAATTGGGCTAGGGTCGGGTTTAATTCAGAATTGGGCTGGGGAATTGGGGTTCAATTTAGGCTAGAATTGAAATACAAATGGTCTATTATTTAAATAGCCAATTTTCCCCCTTTTAAATTATAAAAAATAGTAAATAAATTTTTGAAAATAAATTGAAAGTTCTAAAATAATTCACAACATTTAAATAACAATTTAAAAATATAGGGCTTAATTTTATGAAAATAAAACACAATTAAATCTTAAAAGGCTAATATTGCAATTATATGCAATTAGCTTTAAAAATACTAAATAAAATCGTAATAATATGTAAAAATTACCTTAGCCATATTTTGTCATAAGTATAAAAATCAAATAAATGAATCATCAAAAATAATAATTTTGGACATAATTATTGGGATTTTATGGATAAAGAGGGAGAAAATAAATCAATTTAAAACCTTAAAAAATTATGGAAAAATAATAAAACATTTGGACATGCTTATATATGCATATATATGCTATTTTGAAGGCATTTTGTATATTGAAAATATATAGGAAGAAATTGGGTATCAATAATGACCTAAAAGGGTCTTGTGTTGCAAGTAAATTCAGTGTTATTGCATATGCTTCGCGTCAGTTGAAGATTCATGAGATGAACTATCCAGTTCATGATTTGTAGCTAGTAGCCATTGTTCACGCGTTGAAGATTTGGAGGCATTATCTATATGGCGTGTCATGTGAGGTGTTCACGAATCACAAGAGTCTGCAGTACTTGTTCAAGCAGAAGGAGCTAAATTTGAGGCAGAGAAGGTGGTTGGAGCTATTAAAGGACTATGATATCACCATCCTATATCATCCGGGAAAGTCCAATGTGGTGGTCAATGCTTTGAGTAGAAAGTCAGCCAGTATGGGTAGTCTTGCATATATTCCGGTAGGTGAGAGACCACTTGCCTTGGATGTTCATGCTTTGGACAATCAGTTCCTGAGGTTGGATATTTCTGAGCCCTACAGTGTGTTAGCTTGCACAGTCGCTCGTTCTTCATTATTGGAGCGTATCCGAGATCGGCAGTTCGATGATCCTCATTTGTGTGTCATTAGGGACACGATGCAGCACAGAGGTGCCAAGCAGGTTACATTAGGAGATGATGGAGTTTTGAGGCTGTAGGGTCAAGTTTGCGTGCCTAATGTGGATGGGCTTCGAGAGTTGATTTTAGAGGAGGCCCATAGTTCCCGGTACTTTATTCATCCGGGTGCCGCTAAGATGTATCGGGATTTGTGGCAGCATTATTGGTGGAGGAGAATGAAGAATGATATCGTTGCGTATGTGGCTTGGTATTTGAATTTTCAGCAGGTTAAGTACGAGCATCAGAGGCCTAGTGGTTTGTTTCAGAGGATTGAGCTTCCCGAGTGGAAGTGGGAGCGGATCATTATGGATTTCGTTGTTGGACTCCCACAGACCCGGAGGAAGTTTGATGTTGTGTGAGTTATTGTTGATAGGCTGACCAAGTCAGCGCATTTCATTCCTATGGTAGTCTCCTATTCTTCCGAGAGGTTAGCTGAGATCTATATCCAGGATATTATTCATCTTCATGGTGTGCCCGTGTCTATCATTTCAGACCAAGGTACGTAGTTTACCTCACGTTTTTGGAAAGCAGTTCAGCGAGAGTTGGGCACACAGGTTGAGTTGAGCACAACATTTCATCTTCAGACGGACGGGCAGTCCAAGCGTATTATTCAGATTTTGGAGGATATGCTTCGAGTGTGTGTCATTGACTTTGGAGGCTCGTGGGATCAATTTTTGCCTTAGCAGAGTTTGCCTACAACAACAACTATCAGTCGAGTATCCATATGGCTCCTTATGAGACTTTGTACGATAGGCGGTGTTTGAGCTAGGAAAGGCTCGGTTATTGGGTACGTATCTAGTACAGGATGCCTTGGACAAAGTCAGGATTATTCAGGATAGGCTTCGTACAGCTCAGTCCAGGCAAAAGAGTTATGCCGACCATAAGGTTCGTGATTTGGCTTTCATGGTCGGTGAGCAGGTATTACTTCGAGTGTCGCCTATGAAGGGCGTGATGAGATTTGGGAAGAAGGGCAAGCTTAGCCCTAGGTTCATTGGCCCGTTTGAGATTCTTGATCGAGTGGGGTGGCTTACAAACTTGCGTTGCCGCCGTGCTTATCAGCCGTACATCTAGTGTTCCATGTGTCCATGCTTCAGAAGTATCACGGCGATCCATCCCACGTGTTAGATTTCAACACTGTCTAGTTGGACAAGTACTTGTCCTACGAGGAGGAGTCGGTAGCTATTCTGGACCGGCAGGTTCGTCAGTTGAGATCGAAGAGTTTCCCTTCTGTTCATGTTTAGTGGAGAGGTCAGCTTGTTGAGGCATCGACTGGGAGTCCGGGTCCAATATGCGGAGCCATTATCCCCATTTTTCCTGACTCAGGTACTTCCTTCTTATGTCCGTCGAGGACGAACGATTGTTTTAGAGGTGGACAATATGATGACCCAAAAGGGTCATCACTTGTGTTGCAAGTAAATTCAATGTTCCGACGGCTAAAAACCACCTTTTTACCTCACTTTGATTTGCGTGCATGGTACGGACCCATATCCGAAGAGCCTTCTATGTGAAAAGATGAGAAATAGAAATTTCTAAAGTTAAAATTTTGATTTTTGGTTGACTTTGGTAAACATTTTGAGCAAACGGACCCGGATCCATTTTGCGGAATTATCTAAGAAATAAAGAAAAGAATTAATGTTTGAAGCCATTGGTATCGGGCCCGTATTTTAGTTCCAAAGCTCGGTACAAACTTGTTATAGTATTTAAAAGATAACTGTGAAATTTGGTAAAAAACGGAGACCTCCGGTTGAAGAGTTATGAACTTTGAGAGTTCTTGATGAAAATGTTGAGTTTTGAGGTTTAATTCATAATTTTATATGTTATTTTGATGATATGATCGCACGAGTAGGTCCATATGATATTTTTGAGCTAGCATGCACGTTTTGTTTGAAGTCCTGAGGGCTCGGGTGAGTTTCGGGTAGGTTCCGGGATGTTTTAGGCTTGAAACATAGTTGTTGCAGGTCCAGAGATGTTGCAGATCTCTGAACCCGCCAGTGCTAACCGCGGAGGGGCCTTTGCAGCCGCACTCCTTTTTGTGCGGTCTGCAGCGAGGAATAATTTCACTGGTCTGATTTTGGAAGCCTATAGCGTTTGATCTATAAGGAATTTTGAGATGATTAAAAAACAAAAGTTGTTGCCCTTCGTGTCTAGTTTCCATAAAGGTAAAGAAATCACAATTTGGACATCTATAGAGAAAGTTATGTCCAAACTACTAAAGTATGTCGCTGCAGTCAATATTGTGAGCTCCGCGGCCGCACTCCTTTTTGTACGGTCCACACAGGGGGTCTGAGAAAGGTATATTTAAACAGGATTTTCAGTTATTTTTCATTTTTCAAAATCTCAAAAACATAAGAGGCGATTTTTCAGACAACATTTCTTCTCCAAAACATTAATACGAGCGAGTTGGTGGTGGAATCAAGAGGTAAAGCGATAGTTGAGGCTTGAGTTGTGTTCGTGGAATCGAGGTAAGTGTTTGGTCTAACCTTAGCTTGAGGGATTAGGAGTTGTGTCTTATTTGCTATGTGCTAATTGTGGAGTACGACGTATAGGCATGGTGACGAGTATCTATACGCCGGTGTCAAGCATGCCCGTGAATCTTGTATTGTAATTGTTGTGACTCCGTTGAGGTTTATTGTGCTTCATATGAGGATTATCATTATTATTCCCTTGCGGGGATGTTGTTGTTATATTATTGTTTCCTTGCCGGGATGTTGTTGTTATAGTATTATTCCCTTGCCGGGATGTTATTGTTATATTATTGTTCCCTTGTCGGGATTCTATTATGATTGGTATTGATAAATGAAAAGGGAGTGGGTTGCACACTTGAAACAGTAACATATGAAATGGGAGCGGGTTGCACGCCTACAGCGGTAACATATGAAAGGGAGCGGGTTGTACGCCTGCAACGGAAATATATGAAATGGGAGAGGGTTGCACTCCTGCAATGGTAATTGTATGAAATGGGAGCGGATTGTATGCCTGCAACGGTAATATATGAAATGGGAGCGGGTTGCACGCCTACAACGGTACAATATGAAATGGGAGTGGGTTGCATGCTTGCAACGGTACTATATGAGATGGGAGCGGGTTGCACGCCTGCAACGGTATTGCATGTGTACTTGTTCTTCTTATTTCCTTATCTTTGCTGGTAATTAATTTATAGCATTACATACATTTCTCTATTGTTGTTCTGTTGTTATCTGTTACTCCCCGCAGCATGTTTCTCCCACCCAACTTTAGTCGTAATTATTGTTGATACCCAATTTTCTTCTATATATTTTTAATATGAAAAATAACTTTAAAATAGCATATAAATGCATATATAAGCATATCCAAATGTTCTATTATTTTTCCATAATTGTTAAAGGTTTTTAAATCGATTTATTTCCTTTTTTTATCCGTAAAATCTCAACAATTATTTTCAAAATTATTATTTTTGATGATTAATTTATTGAATTTTTATATTTATGCCAAAATATGGCTAAGTTAATTTTTACATATTTTTACAATTTTATTTAGTATTTTTTAAAGCTAAATTGCATGTAATTGCAATATTAGTCCTTTTAAGGTTTAATCAGGTTTCACATTTATAAAATGGGATCCTATATTTTTAAATTATTAATTATATATTATAAATATTTTTAGTTCCTTCAATTTGTTTTTAGAAATTTATTTACTATTTTTTATAAATTAAAAAGGGAAAAGTGGCTATTTAAATTTTAGCCCAAATTGGTCTTCAATTTGACCCCAAATCAAACCCAATTTCCCCAACCCAATTTCAATTTAAACCCGACCCCTAACCCAATTAAACCAGCCCAACTCGGATTCCCCACCTAACTATTTTAATCCAGGTCGTTGATCATTTAGATCAACGGCCATCATTACCCCTTACCATAACTAATCCCAAACGACCCTCTACCCTAACTCACTTTTCACCAAACGCCGCCCTTGAATCCCCCTCCTCTCAATTCTCTCTGCAGCCTCACATGAACCCTAGCCGCCGCCACCTATTACACCTTAATCCACTTCAATCCCAACCTAATCCATGGTCTCCCATGACCATTTGAGATGTATACCAGCCCTACACCCTTTGGTGGCTCATTCGTGTGATTTCATGGACAGATCTCGAAGAAATCTGGTCCAGTCCTTGCTCAACCTCCATTCCTGGCCTTTCTCCGGCCATCCCTGGCCTTTCTCTGGCCATCCATGGCCGTTCAAGTCAGATCTTTGACTTTTCTGGTTAGATCAGTAACTTTCAAAGTCTTTCTCACCTTTTTGGGTTCTCTAAAACCCTAGATTTAAGGTCTTTTGAATTTCTTTCAGATCTACCTTAGATCTGTGCTTATTACGAACTTCTTAAGTGTTTTCTTGAAGGTTCTTCGATTTTCTTTCAAAATGACCCTTCATTTTTCAACGAATAGGGTTTCTCTTAACTTCTTTTACAGATCTCTTCTCTGATTTTCGGTGTTGTTTTATGATTTTACTATGTTCAAACAACTTATTTATACTTTCCTTCTATTTGATTCAGCATGTTGAAAACCCTAGACCCTTTTTGGTCTTATCCGAGTTCTAAACCTATTTGTGTATTTGTTCGATTAAGTTCTTTGTTTCTGACTCTCTTTTCCTTATTTGACTTATCTGATTCTGAGTGCTTATCATCTCTTAAACTCGACTACTGTCGAAGCCCTAATTTCTTAAAAGAGTTTTCCTCGCTTATTACTATGAGTCTGAAGGTCTTTACTTCTTTCTGACTCTCTTACCTGTTACTATGTTTTTCTTCACTTTCGATTCTATGTGACTACTTGACCTTGTTGACTACTGTGCTTCGAGTAGATCTCTTTTACTACTGAATCCTAGCTTATTCCTGCTATTGTTGTATGTTTGTGTTGTTTCTTTTGCCAATGTGTTTGGCCTTGCATGTCTGATGCTTCTGTTCATTCTATTTATATGTTGAAGTGCAGAATCATGTTTCTTTCTTGATTGATCCCGATTCCCTCAATATTGCGACTGATTGCAAAAGTTTTCTTATGAACCCTAATTTTACTCGTTTGTTTAAATTAATTGATCTCTCTCCTTTAATTACTGTGATGTTTTACCTTGCTGAATCATTTCCCAAAACTAAGCATATTTTATACTTAGTCTCAATTATTTACTTCATACTTTTACTGCCCCCTTATATGGCAAGAATCAATCTGTCTTAAACTGATTTCTTTTCTTAATTAACCTGTTAGTATCCGTTAAACAGTGATTCCTTAATTAGAGGGAATCCCTTGGGTTAATTGATTCTGATTGTGATTATTTTCATATTTGTGTTAAGACTTTACTTATTACCTTATTCTTCACTCGTTTTCAAAACTATAAATACCCCACCCCCTCTTCTTTCAAACACACGAACAATTTGAGTTTGGAACACACACTTACACTCAAAAACTCTCTCTTTCTTTACTGCTACTTGTTCTGCTGCTTTGTCTAGCCGGCTAAAACCTAAGGCTAGACTGTGGAATCTTGCTTGCTTTACCTTTCTACACTTTGTTTCTCTACTGGTATGTCCTAGTTAATTTTCAAGCCTCAACAACAACAACATGCTTTCTTTAGTTGCCTTAGTTTCTTATTCTTGTCTACTTCTGCTCATGTTTTTGCATTCAAGTCACATTATTAGCATGGTGTAATGTGTTCCCTTCCCCTTTTAGATTAATGCTTCCCTATGTGTGTACTCTGTCAGTCACTTGTTGTATACTTGCTACCTTATGAATCCCAAACCCCCATATACCCTCTATGTGTTTGTGTTCCTTTGGCTGGTTTGTGGCCATGCCAGCATCAGCTATTACTATGCATGACCAAAACAGGCCCATGCTGGGGTCATATTGTGTATCCCCAAAATTCCTTGCCCCTTTTGTATGACTACTAATTTTGTTAGTTGTTTTCAAAAATGACTGTCACTCCAGCTTTCAAAAAATAAACCTTTTTCAAACTATGTTCTGCACTTCCACTATATTCCTAGAATCTAGATTCTGCCCCTCTTGTGTGAGCCTTTCCTTGGTACCCTTGAGCTCCCTCTAAACTTGGACACATAAGGGTTGGCCCTTCCACACTGCACTCATCTATGTCTAGCTATGCAAACCTGGGTGTAAGCACTGTCCGGGATCCCATGAGGTCCTTAGGGAACTTTGATACACCCAGGTATGAGAAAGGCTTTGAAATTCTGGCACTGAAGTGGTTCATTACATAACTCAGAGAGGAAGTCAAGATCAGGCTTTCCTTTGGTTGTAATTTCCTATTTCTGCACTTCTTTTGTAATTCAATCATTTGGGCTGTGATAATTTGTAAACAGTTATGGGGTGATTAGTGAAAAGGGTGGGTAGTTGAATGTTGTGGGTAAATTGGGTAGATAACATGCCTATAGGGTCTATTTTAATTCCAAACGTGGCTTGTTAGACATCATGCCTATAGGATCTGCTTGTGTTTAAAATAAATTCTACGTGGTTTACCTTCACAATTAGAAACCATGTCTATAGGATCTAAATGGCTTCAATTAGATATCATGCCCATAGGGTTAAAAATCAGTTTTATAATTAGACATCATGCCTACAGGTTTAAAATCAATTGAAGTCCAGTTTTCATTACAACATGTATCCAGATTCGTTTCCCTTAGAAATCATGACTATAAGTCCAAAGTTAGTTTTTTTTTAATAATTAGATACCATGCCTATAGGATTTAAAATCGGCTATAATAGAAATCATGCCTATAAGGTCTAAACCCAGTTTAGTTAAAAATCAGTTTGACTCATGCCTGTCTGAATCAGATTAAATAACCTACTCTTTGCGTGTTAATCAATATCATTAGAAAGCATGCCTATAGGATCCAAATCGCCTGTTTAAAAATAATCACTGCTTTAATGCATCAATATAGATATCATGCTCATAGGACATCGCTGTTACGCCTAGGCAAGCCTTAGGTAATTGCTTAAATAAAACTAAAATTGCCTTTGTTGATTACCAACTGCTACAACCGGCAGGCAGGCCTGATTCGAACTTCTTTTCTGAGTTATATAATGAATCTGCTTCTGACTCAAACTCTGCTTTAGGATTTTTTAAATTCAGACCTTAAGTGTTTAAGTCGTGCTAGTTATGTGCTTTATTTGCGGAGGTATGCGTGAGCCTTATAACTGCTTACATGTTTCCCTCTAAATGCAGTCCTACGTGTTTTTGTATGTCGCCTAGCCTTTTTACCTTTAAACCTAATAGTCAGCCTAAAATCCTCCCTCTAATAGGAATATTAGTCCTAAATTCCTCCGGGAGTTATAGGAAAGGGACGGGTAATAGCATGCAATAGAGGTCGAGACCAATCCGCGCTTTCATACCTTAATGGAGTGGGAAGGGTAGATATGGATATGATGATCAGTGTGCTAATACCACGTGTATCCCCTCTTCTAAGGAGTGTCATACCATGTATTGCATTGAGGTGATCCATATTATAAACAAACCTAGGACTCTCTTTTATTTTTTTACAAGCATGTTTAGTCTATAACTCTTTCAAACCTTGCCTTTCAATAATTATTTCAAACGCTTGTATGTTTATTTTAAATACCCTCTTACTTGAGCCTTACTTGTTTACTTTCTAATTGCACAAATTCACAAAAACTATCTGGCTGGGAACCACACTAGTGGATCCTGAGGGGTGCCTAACACCTTCCCCTTAGGATAATTTCTAGCCCTTACCCAATCTCTGATTATCAAACATAGTTGTAAATGAACTCTATAGGTGTCCTAATGCGCCTTAAACCATTAGGTGGCGACTCTTCAAAATACCCAATTCCCAAAGAGGAAATGAGACATTACAACCTATGAATGTTGAAACCGGGAAACTCCTCTCCGACAGAAGGGGGGACAAAAGGGGGCACGACAATTATCTGCTTCTATTTTTGCTGTATATGATTTAACTGCACATGTTTATTTGGTAGCCTGGTCCTAGCCTCGTCACCACTTCGCCGAGGTTAGGATAGGCACTTACCAGCACATGGGGTCGGTTGTGTTGATACTACACTCTGCATTCTTTTGTGCAGATCCCAGTGTTGTAGATTTCGGACCACGGTGAGATTGTTGTTTCTTGTTCATCAAGTGACCCGAGGTAGTCCTGCAGGCATCCGCAGGCCTTGGCGTCTCCTTCTATCTATTATTCCTTTTTCTTTCATGTATTTCCATAGACAGTGTTGTATTTATTTCTTTAAGACCTTTATTTGTAGTACTCCTAGACAGTCTGTGAAGTTATGACACTAGTCTTGGGTAGATTTGTTATGGAATGGTATTTGCAGTATTATTAAACTTGAAATTTAATCTTTCGCTTAGTAAATTTTGTTGATTGATAACTATTGGTTCTTAATTGTTAATGGATTTAGAATGGAAATAAGGTAAATAATTCAATTAGTTGGCTTGCCTAACTTTCACTAGTAGGCGCCATCACGACCCCTGAGGGTGGGAAGTCCGGGTCATGACAAGTTGGTATCAGAGCTCTAGGTTACATAGGTCTCACAATTTACAGACAAGCTTAGTAGAGTCTGAGGGATCGGTACGGAGACGTCTGTATTTATCGCAAAGGCTATAGAGTTAGGAAAAACTTCACATCTATTCTTTCCTATCGTGCGGTTTGGTTTCTCAATGCTGATTGGATTTCTACTCTGTTCTTTCGTAGATGTCGAGAACACGTGCTTCCTCATCCACTGATCAGTAGCCCGAGCCCCCAGCAGTAGCTCCCATGAGGGGCAGAGGGCGAGGCCGAGGTTGTGCTAGAGGCCGATGTAGGAGTAGAGCTCAGCCCAGAGCAGCAGCACCAGCGGCGGAGCCTCAGGTTGACTTTGATGATGAGGTTTCGGCCCAGACAGTTTCGGTGGGACCATCTGAGGTCCCAGAGGGGTTTATTGCTACCCCAGTACTCCAGGATGCTCTGGTACGTTTAGTGGGCCTTATAGTGTTACCCGGGCAGGCTTACTTCCTATAGCACCAGCCGTCTCTCAGGCTGGAGGAGGAGCCCAGACTCTTGCTACTCGCACTCCGGAGCAGATAGCTCCCCAGTTCCAGACTCCAATAGCTCAGCCAGTTAAAGCAGTTCAGCCAGGTGTGGTGGCTCAGACCAGTGATAGAGCAGTTATGTTTGCCGATGCTTTATGGAGATTGTATAGGTTTACCAAGCTCTTCACTACTACTTTCAGTGGTGCATCTTCTGAGGATCCCCAGGATTATCTAGACAGTTGTCATGAGGTTCTTAGGAACATGGGGATAGTGGAGACTAATGGGATCGACTTTGCTACTTTTCGCTTATCTGGATCCGCCAAGACTTGGTGGAGAGATTATTGCTTGGCTAGACCAGCCGGATTGCCAGCTTTGACTTAGGAGCATTTTACTCAGCTATTTCTGGAGAAGTTTCTCCTGATCACTCAGAGAGAGATCTACCGGAGGCAGTTCGAGCATCTCTAGCAAGGTTCTATGACTATCACTCAGTACGAGACAAGATTCATCGATTTGGCCTGTTATGCTCTTATCATACTTCCCACCGAGAGAGAGAGGGTGAGGAGGTTCATTGAGGGACTTATTCAGTGTATTCGACTTCAGATGGCTAAAGAGACAGGGAGTGAGATTTCTTTCCAGGAGGCGGCCAATGTGGCCAGGAGAGTTGAGATAGTTCTGTCGTAGGGAGGTGGTCAGGGGTCTGACAAGAGGCCTCATCATTCAAGCAAATTCAGTGGCATCTTGTCTG
The DNA here is from genome assembly GCF_000393655.2 of Nicotiana sylvestris. Classification (NCBI taxonomy): domain Eukaryota; kingdom Viridiplantae; phylum Streptophyta; class Magnoliopsida; order Solanales; family Solanaceae; genus Nicotiana; species Nicotiana sylvestris. The sequence continues at coordinate 76,375,566 of NC_091062.1, forward strand.
GAGGCAGAGATTCTTTTAGTAGAGGCCATCCTCCTATGCCTTTTCAGTCAGCACTTCAGGCTTCTCACAGTGCCCTAGGTGGTCATGGTTCTCACATGCAGTATTCCAATCAGCAGTCCTACAGTGCATCACCAGCTCCTATCAGTGCACCTCCACTTTAAAGTTTTCAGGGTCGTCAGCCCCAGCAACCGAGGGCTTGTTTTACTTGTGGCGATATAAGGCACATTGCTAGATATTGTCCTCGAGTATTGAGCAGCTCTCAGCATCCAAGTTCCCGTGCCATGGTTCAGGCACTGAGTGTTCCACAGCTCGCCCAGCCAGCCAGAGGTGGAGGTAGAGGAGCTAGAGGTGGAGGTAGAGGTGTTAGAGGTGGAGCTAAGTCCGCTAGAGATAGAGGCCAGCCAGCTACAGGCCGTCCCATAGAGGTAGTCCAAGGTGGTGGGGCCCAGCCCCGATGTTATGCTCTTCCAGCCAGGCCTAAGGCTAAGGCTTCCAATGCAGTTATCACAGGTACGGTTCTGGTTTGTAGTAGGGATGCTTCAGTGCTATTTGATCCAGGGTCTACATACTCTTATGTGTCATCTTATTTTGCACTGTATCTGGTCATGTCTAGCGATTCTTTGAGTGCTCATGTTTATGTGTCTACACCGGTGGGTGATTCTATTATAGTAGATCGTGTTCATCGCTCTTGTGTAGTTGTGATTAGGGGTCTTGAAACCCGAGTAGACTTATTACTACTGGACATGGTTGATTTTGATGTCATATTGGGGATGGACTGGTTATTACCTTACCACGCTATTTTGGATTGTCATGCCAAGACTATGACCTTAGCCTTACCAGGTCTACCTTGTCTTGAGTGGAGAGGGACTCTTGGTCATTCTACCTGTAGCGTTATCTCATATATGAAGGCTCGGCGTATGGTCGAGAATGGGTGTTTGCCTTATTTAGCATATGTTCGTGATTCTAGCGCTGAGGTCCCTTCTATTGATTCAGTGCTGGTAGCTCGTGAGTTCCCTGAGGTATTTCCTTTAGACCTACCGGGTATGCCACCCGATAGGGATATTGACTTCTGCATTGATTTGGCTCCGGGCACTCAGCCCATTTCTATCCCGTCGTATTGTCTGGCCCCGCCTGAGTTGAAAGAGTTGAAGGAGCAGTTGCAAGACTTGCTTGAAAAGGGTTTCATTAGACCAAGTGTTTCGCCTTGGGGTGTGCCGGTGTTGTTTGTTAAGAAGAAGGATAGGTCGATGAGAATGTGTATAGATTACCGACAGTTGAACAAGGTTACAATCAAGAATAAGTATCCATTGCCGAGGATTGATGATTTGTTTGATCAACTTCAGGGTGCCAAGATAGTTTCGAAGATTGACTTGAGATCTGGCTACCATCAGTTGAGGATTAGGGCATTCGATGTCCCTAAGACAGCTTTCCGCACTCAGCACGGACATTATGAGTTCTTGGTGATGTCATTCGGGTTGACAAATGCCCCAACAACTTTTATGGATTTGATGAACCGAGTGTTCAGGCCTTACTTGGATTCATTCGTAATAGTCTTCATTGATGATATTTTGATCTATTCCCGCAGCCGAGAGGAGCATGAGCAGCATCTTAGAGTGGTTCTCTAGACTTTGAGAGGTAGTCAACTGTATGCCAAGTTTTCAAAGTGCGAGTTCTAGTTGAGTTCAGTTGCATTCCTGGGTCATGTTGTATCAGTAGAGGGTATTCAAGTAGATCCAAAGAAGATAGAGGCAGTCAAGAACTGTCCTAGACCAACATCAGCTACATAGATCCGGAGTTTCTTGGGATTGGAGGGCTACTATCATCGGTTTGTGAAGGGGTTTTCATCTTTCGTAGCCCCGATGACTAGGTTGACCCAGAAAGGTGCCCAATTCAGGTGGTCGGATGAGTGTGAGGCGAGTTTTCAAAAGCTCAAGACAGCCTTGACAACGTCGCCAGTGTTGGTTTTGCCCACAGGTTCAAGGCCTTATACAGTTTATTGTGATGCATCTCGTATTGGACTTGGTGCGGTATTGATGTAGAATGGCAAGGTTATTACATATGCTTCGCGTCAGTTGAAGATTCATGAGAAGAACTATGCGGTTTATGATTTGGAGCTAGCATCCATTGTTCACACGTTGAAGATTTGGAGGCATTATCTATATGGCGTGTCATGTGAGGTGTTCACGGATCACAAGAGTCTGTAGTACTTGTTCAAGCAGAAGGAGCTAAATTTGAGGCAGAGAAGGTGGTTGGAGCTATTAAAGGACTATGATATCACCATCCTATATCATTCGGGAAAGGCCAATGTGGTGGCCGATGCTTTGAGTAGAAAGCGGCCACTATGGGTAGTCTTGCATATATTCTGGTCGGTGAGAGACTGCTTGCCTTGGATGTTCAGGTTTTGGCCAATCAGTTTGTGAGTTTGGATGTTTTTCAGCCCAGCCGTATGTTAGATTGCACAATCGCTCATTCTTCATTATTGGAGCGTATCCGAGATCGGCAAGTCGATGATCCTTATTTATGTGTCCTTAGGGATACGGTGCAGCATGGAGGTGCCAAGCAGGTTACATTAGGAGATGATGGAGTTTTGAGGCTGCGGGTCGAGTTTGCGTGCCTAATGTGGATGGGCTTCGAGAGTTGATTTTAGAGGAGGCCCATAGTTCCCAATACTTTATTCATCCGGGCACCGCTAAGATGTATCAGGATTTGCGGTAGCATTATTGGTGGAGGAGGATGAAGAAGGATATCGTTGCATATGTGGCTCGGTGTTTGAATTGTCAGCAGGTTAAGTACGAGCATCAGAGGTCTGGTGGTTTGTTTCATAGGATTGAGCTTCCCGAATGGAAGTGGAAGCGAATCACTATGGATTTCGTTGTTGGACTCCCACAGACCCGGAGGAAGTTCGATGTAGTGTGGGTTATTGTTGATAGGCTGACCAAGTCAACACATTTCATTCCTATGGAAGTCTCCTATTCTTCTGAGAGGTTAGTTGAGATCTATATCCGGGAGATTGTTCGTCTTCATGGTGTGCCCATGTCTATCATTTCGGACCGAGGTACGTAGTTTACCTCACGTTTCTGGAGGGCAGTTCAGTGAGAGTTGGGCACACTGGTTGAGTTGAGCACAATATTTCATCCTCAGACGGATGAGTAGTCCGAGAGTACTATTCAGATTTTGGAGGATATGCTCCAAGTGTGTGTCATTGACTTTGGAGGCTCGTGGGATCAGTTTTTGCCTTTAGTAGAGTTTGCCTACAACAACAGCTACCAGTCGAGTATCCAAATGGCTCCTTATAAGGCTTTGTACGGTAGGCGGTGTCGGTCGCCGGTTGGACGGTTTGAGCTAGGAAAGGCTCGGTTAATGGGTACGGATCTAGTACAGGATGCCTTGGACAAGGTCAGGATTATTCAGGATAGGCTTCGTACAGCTCAGTCCAGGCAAAAGAGTTATGCCGACCGTAAGGTTTGTGATTTGGCTTTCATGGTCAGTGAGCGGGTATTCCTTCGAGTGTCGCCTATGAAGGGCGTGATAAGATTTGGGAAGAAGGGCAAGCTTCGCCCTAGGTTCATTGGCCCATTTGAGATTCTTGATCGAGTGGGGTGGTGGCTTACAGACTTGCGTTGTCACCGAGCTTATCATCCGTGCATCCAGTGTTCCATTTATCCATGCTTCGGAAGTATCACGGCGATCCATCCCATGTGTTAGATTTCAGCTTTGTCCAGTTGGACAAGGACTTGTCCTACGAGGAGGAGCCGGTAGCTATTCTGGACCGGCAGGTTTGTCAGTTTAGATGAAGAGTTTCCCTTCTGTTCGTGTTCAGTGGAGAGGTCAGCCTGCTGAGGCATCGACCTAGGAGTCCGAGTCCGATATGCGGAGCCGTTATTCCCATCTTTTTCCCGACTTAGGTACCTCCTTCTTATGTTCGTCCGAGGATAATGTCATCACTTGTATTTCAAGTAAATTCAGTGTTCCGAGGCCTAAAAACCTCTTTTTTACCTTACCTTGATTTGTGTGCATAGTCCGGACCCATATCTGGAGAGCCTTCTATGTGAAAAGAAGAGAAATAGAAATTTCTAGAGTTAAAAATTTGATTTTTGATTGACTTTGGTCAACATTTTAAGCAAATGGACCCGGATCCGTGTTCCGATGATCCCGGGAGGTCCGCAATAAAATATGGGACTTGGGCATATGCCTAGAAATGAATTCCGGGGTCCCAAGCCTTAGAAATCAATTTTTGAAAGAAATTATTTTGCGAAATTATCTGAGAAATGAAGAAAAGAATTAATGTTTGAAACCATTGGTATCGGACCCGTATTTTGGTTCCAGAGCCCGGTACAAACTTGTTATAGTATTTAAAAGATAACTGTAAAATTTGGTAAAAAACGGAGTTTATTTGACGTGAGTTGGACTTCCGGTTGAAGAGTTATAAACTTTGAGAGTTCTTGATGAAAATGTTGAGTTTTGAGGTTTATTTCATGATTTTACATGTTATTTTGATGATGTGATCACACGAGTAGTCCATATGATGTTTTTGAGCTAGTATGCACGTTTTGTTTGAAGTCCCGAGGGCTCGGGTGAGTTTCGGGTAGGTTTCAGGATGTTTTAGGCTTAAAACATAGTTGTTGCAGGCCCAGAGATGGTGTAGATCTCTGAACCTGCCAGTCCTGACCGCATTGATTTTTTGCTGACCGCGGAGGGGCCTTTGTGGTCACACTCCTTTTTGTGCGATCTGCGGTGAGGAAAAATTTCACTAGTCTGACTTCGGAAACCTATATCTTTTGATCTACGTGGATTTTTGAGATGATTCATACATGAAAGTTGTAGCCCTTCGTGTCTAGTTTCCAGAAAGATAAAGAAATCACAATTTAGACATCTGTAGAGAAAGTTATGGCCAAAATACTAAAGTATATCACTGCAGTCAACATTGTGACCTCCGCAGCCGCACTCCTTTTTGTGCGGGCCGCACAGGGGGTCTGAGAAGGGTATATTTAAACGGGATTTTCAGTTATTTTTCATTTTTCAAAACCCCAAAAACATAAGAGGCGATTTTTCAAACAACCTTTATTCTCCAAAACATTAATACGAGCGAGTTGGTGGTGGAATCAAGAGGTAAAGCGATAGTTGAGGCTTGAGTTGTGTTTGTGGCATCGAGGTAAGTGTTTGGTATAACCTTAGCTTAAGGAATTAGGATTTGTGTCTTGTTTTCTATGTGCTAATTGTGGAGTACGACATATAGGCATGGTGATGAGTATCTATACGTCGGTGTCAAGCATGCCCGTGAGTCTTGTATTGTAATTGTTATGACTCTGTGAGGTTTATTGTGCTTCATATGAGGATTATCATTATTGTTCCCTTGCCGGGATATTGTTGTTATATTATTGTTCCCTTACCAGGATGTTATTGTTATAGTATTATTCCCTTGTCGGGATGTTGTTGTTATATTATTGTTCCCTTGTCGGAATTCTATTATGATTGGTATTGATAAATGAAAAGGGAGTGGGTTACACGCCTGCAATAGTAACATATGAAATGGGAGTGGGTTGCATGCCTGCAACGGTAATATATGAAAAGGGAGCGGGTTGCACGCCTGCAATGAAAATATATGAAATGGGAGCGAGTTGCACGCCTGCAACGGTAATTATATGAAATGGGAGCGGGTTGCGCGTCTGCAATGGTAATATATGAAATGGGAGCGGGTTGCACGCCTGCAATGGTACAATATGAAATGGGATCGGGTTGCACGCCTACAACGGTACTATATGAGATGGGATCGGGTTGCATGCCTGCAACGGTATTACATGTGTACTTGTTCTTCTTATTTCCTTTGCTGGTAATTGATTTATAGCATTCCTTACATTACTCTAATGTTGTTATGTTGTTATCTATTACTCCCTGCAGCATGTTTCCCCCACCCAACTTTAGTCGTAATTATCTGCTTCTATTTTCGCTGTATATGATTTAACTGCACAGGTTTATTTGGTAGTCTGGTCCTAGCCTCGTCACTACTTCGCCGAGGTTAGGCTAGGCACTTACTAGCACATGGGGTCAGTTGTGCTGATACTACACTCTGCACTCTTTTGTGCAGATCCCAGTGCTATAGATTTCGGACTGCAGTGAGATTGTTGTTTCTTGTTCATCAGGCAACCCGAGGTAGTCCTGTAGGCGTCGCAGGCCTTGGCGTCTCCTTCTATCTACTATTCCTATTTTATTCATGTATTTCGTGAGACAGTGTTGTATTTATTTCTTTCAGACCTTTATTTGTAGTACTCCTAGATAGTCTGTGAAGTTGTGACACCAGTCTTGGGTAGATTTGCTATGGAATGGTATTTGCAGTATTATTAAACTTGAAATTTAATCTTCCGCTTAGTAAATTTTGTTGATTGATAACTGTTGGTTCTTAATTATTAATGGATTTAGAATGGAAATAAGGTAAATAATTCAATTGGTTGGCTTGCCTAGCTTTCACTAGTATGCGCCATCAAGACTCCCGAGTGTGGGAAGTCCGGGTCGTGACAGTTTTGAACAGTTGTTTGTCACCTGTCATATGTCTCGAACACGCACTATCAAGTTACCATTTCTTTTTTTGATTCTTCATGAGGTGTTGCTGCAAAAACAGATTACTTGTTTTACGGTACCCAAGTCTGCTTGGGTCCTGAATGGTTAGTGTTATGAATATTAGCATGACTAGAGGGCTTGGGTCGCCAGAACTATCTCCCCTTGTTCTTAAACCTCCAATTATTAGAAGTATGATCAGGTTTTCCACAATAAAAATATGAGGGTTATTGGAATTTTTAGAGACTTTTTCTCCTATGATTCTAAGCCTACAGTGGTTAAAGCTGTGACCATTTTTGCCACAATGAGTGCATGCAGAGTGATTTCTAGGTCTAGTTGGTAAATTATGAGGAGCAAACTAATTTGATCTAACTGAGTTATGATTGGTGGATTTTTGCAATACATTCAGTTGAAGTTGAAGTTCATTGACTTCATCTTGAAGCATGTCTCTCCCAATTTCACAAACTTCTAAATTCAGAGCCCAGTTTTTCTTTTTTCTTTGGATTTTTTGAAGTTCATTCAGAACTTTCTCAATATCTGCAAGAGCAATATCAATAAATTCTTGGAAGTCATGACAGTTAGGACATGTAGGAAGACGTACCTAACTTGTTTGTTCGTCTGCCATGAGACCAAGCTCACGCGAGTCTTCATCGCTTTCTTCTTTGATGGGCAGGAAACACATGTTGGCAATTTCCTCATGGTCAGATTCTTCTTCCTCACTCCAATATCCAAAGTATTTCTTCTTTTGAAAATTTCTGCTTAGTTTCTTTTTCAATTCAGGGCATTCGGCTTGAATGTGTCCATGTTTTCCACACTCGTAGTATTTTCATCGTTTTTGTCATTTTCACTATTCATCTTCCCTTTTCTGAAATTTGATTTACCTCTTCTGCTATTTCTGTTTTTCTTCATCATGCTTGTTACAACTTTAGAGAGCATAGCTATATTCTCATCTTGTTTTCCTCCTCCTCCCCCCCCCACCCTTTCTTCTTCTTCTTCTTCTTCAGCTACAATTGCTTTGAACTCAATTGTCTTCTTTTTTTCTTGTTGGACTTGCCTGTCTAAATGTGTTTTCTCAAATGCAATTAGATCACCTCTGAGTTCATCATAGGACATTTTGTCAAGATCCTGACATTCCAAAGCAATAACTTTGGGTTGCTAAATAGTGGGAGACTTCTCAAAACTTTTTTGACCTGTTTTCCACTTCTGATTGGTCTACCAAAGGATTTCAAGTCTCCCAGGATTTTGCTGAACCTAGAGAACATTTCCTCCACTGATTCTCCATCCTTTATTTGAAATAATTCATAATCTCGAACCAGGAGACTGATCCTTGTCTCTTTCACTTTGTTAGTTCCTTCATATGTGATGTCTAACTTATCCCGCATTTCCTTTGTAGTTTCGCTGCTAGATATCTTTTCATATCCTTCTCCGCGTATAGCATCGTATAACAGATTTTTTTCCTTGGCATTCACTTAGATAACAGCTTCTTGTTATTTAGTGTAATAATATAAATCAATAGGATCAGATAATACTATAATTTCACCGTCTTTATCCTTCTTTGGTGGAATTGAAAGATTTTCCTTTTTAATCACACGCCAAACCCTAATGTCATATGACATAGTATAGGTCTCCATGCTCACTTTCCAATAAGAGAAGTTTTGGCCATTGAAGTAAGGAGGTCGTACCTGAGAAGTTCCTTCTTGGAATAGTGCTCCAACGACTGTGTTTTATGCCATGATCTTTTCCTCACTTGTTGTTAAGTAAAGTTTGTGAGTCCTGCTCTAATACTAATTGAAAGTACAAGGGGGTGGGGTGAATTATAGCTGATTTGTAAAACTTAGTTGACTATGTAGGAGATCAGTCAACTAAACTTTACACAATACTTAACCACAGCAAAAATAAACTAAGCAATCAGAAAAGTAAAGGAGGCGTAGCAGTTTTTATATTGGTTTAGTGCCAGTGTGGTACCTACCCCTTGGGTCACAAGGGTTCTCTTAGATCTTCATTAAGCGTTTACAACAGTGATGGTTTTAGTACTTCACCACTAACGATATACTGTTATAATGTTTCTTTCTAATGTTGACCCAACTTTTATTTTATTTTCCAACTCTTCCTAACTTTTGCGATACTTGTAGACTCACGAATACAGTGTTTGTACTAAAAACTAGGAAGGTGTAGAAACAGATGTGAAGTTGCGCACTTTTTACTGACCTTCTACTTCTTCCTTTATAGCTTGATGAGTATTTTGATTCCTTGTCTTCTAGGATTGTTGATATCCAATTTTTCCCTATAATACTTATTAAGTGCATATATACCTTCAAAGCTATGCATTAGCATCAACTGATAGTTTTCCATAATTTTTACATTTTTAGGGATTTTTAATTAATTTATCCCAATATTTTAGTTATAAATAGTTACAAATTGCATCACAAATGACTTTATAACAATTTCATAGCCTAATATTGCTATTTATATTTATATTAAGCTTAAATTATTTCATAAATAGCCACATTTACATTTTGGGTTACAATTGTAATATCTTTGCAATTATGCCCCATGCATGCATTATTACATTATTTTGCCAGAGAAATAGCTTGTTTTATTTTAAAAGTATTTAGTAATTATTTTTAAAACTTTTCTATGCATGAAAATTATTTTTTATAATCTATTAATTATTTTATAAATTACTTTTATCAATTATTTGGGTATTTAACAAATAGCCTTTTTTATTTCAGACCTAACCTCTTTTAATACCAGCCCAAACCCCTTTAATATTAGCCCAAATCCTTAAATATACCAGCCCAAACCCCTTAAGCCCAATCTGTATACACCCGACCCAATAATCTCGTTTAATCGTGGCCGTTAATCCTTTTGATCAACGGTCCACGATTAAAATTACTATTTTAGTTCACCTAACCCTAACCCCCCCTCCCTCTTTATTTCTCTTTGACCGCCGTCACCCGTTTCTCTCACTCTTCCAGTTCACTCTCAACTTACCCTAACCCTAATCGCCATCACCGGCGAAGACCTCCCTTCTATGGTATTTCCGTGCCTTCTCCGACCACCACTGGTCTCATATACTCCCCGGCTCTTTGATTTCATGAGTCCTTAGAAGAATATCATGGATGATTCAACCTTGTTCTGGCCTAAAAGTTGTTTACTGGCCTGTCTCAGGCCACTTTCGTTTGTGAGTATGGATTTCCTCTTGCTTTTAAGTATGAATCCATGGGTTTTTGATCGATTCTCTTCATATCAGTTATTTTCTAAAAACCCTAGTTTCACTACTGTTCGATTCTTCTCAGATCTTTATAAATCTGAGGTGATTCGAGTATTATTAGGTGTTTTCCTCTAAAAATCTCTTGTTTAATTAACTACTTTGATTTTTAGTCACTCTTTGTAAACTAGGGTTCTTCCCAGACCTTCTTCAAAAGATTTTCTACTTTTAATATTTAATCTGTTCATCTCTTTATGTATTTGGTTAATCTTTGTATGTATGCTCGAACCCTAGATGTTTCTAATGGTTACCCTGATTTCTTCTATTATGTTAATTTCTATGAATCAGTTGCACTCACTGATTCTATTTAGAGATTCAAATGTTTTCCCTGTTAAATCCAGTATTCTTTAGGATTTTTCCCCTAATTGATCTCTATTAATGATTCGAACCAGCTTTTCTTATTAAATTTGGTATTTCTATAAGGTGTTACTTAATTGATTTCTATTTAGGGAATCTGAATAACTCTTTCCTATAAAATCAGTATTCTTTGAAGATTTTATTGATTGATTCCTATTAAATGTCCTGTTAAAATCAGTATGTGCTGAAATTTTATTTATTTCTTTATTTGTGACCTTAATTGATCATACTTGCCTTAATTAGTTATCAGTATGGTTTTTTGGGATTTCTACTGACTACCTACATGGAATGTTTTTGAGTCCTTACCTTAATTGGACCCCCTGTTGTGACCGTTAATTGATTGCCCCCCAATTAAGGGGTCTATTCCGGACTCCTCTATGGGAATTGATTCTGTGAATGATTAATTGCTCCTAATTGATTGAACTGTGATTCTTTTACCTTATTTTGATTCACCCCTTAAGTGCTATATATATACTTTTATTCTACCTCTCAAACACACGAACACTAAGTTCATAATACATACACACACATTCAAACTCTCTCTTCTTTCTTTGTTACTTGTGTTAACTGTTGGTCTAGCCAGCTGAAAACCATGGCTAGATAGTAGAATTGCACATGTTTTACATTCTTCCCTTTGCTTACTTAACTGGTATGTCTCTAAGTTAATTTTGAAACTCAATGTGTTCCATTCCTGCACTAGTGTAATTGGTTATGTATCCAATTTTTTTCCATGTTTACTGCTTTAGTCAGCATGTCTAAATTTTGTCTTCTCTTGTTAAATGTGTAGTCAGTATGTCTAAGTCTCACTTGATTGTTTGATACTCTGCCAACATGTTTATTTAGTCTCTGTTTACTCTCTTTAATTGGTGTGATCATGTTGACAATTTAGTTGTCTAGTATACCTGGTTGATCCTAATGAGTATACACTTTGTCTTCAACATGACTATGTCTTAATTGCTCCTTATCATGACTAGCTTGTTAAGTCTCTGAACCAGTAGAGTACTGTTTGTTCTATACATCTGTTGCTCCATATGCTCCCCTAGACTTTGTTATATTTTTGAACTCTCTATATTCCCAACCCCCTTTGACCCCTATTTGTAAAGCTGATTACTGAATGGTTGTGATTCTAAGCATTCTAAGTTTGTGTAATTGTATCATTGCTCTTCTCAGAATTGATCTCAAAATTATTTTCACTCTTAGTATTGTCTCTAAACTGTGTCTATTCCTGAAAACCTTTTCACTCCTGAAAGTTTATTTCAACACTGTTTTACTAAGCTCTTCCAAACTATGTCAAGCACTCTCATTTCTACTCTTAGATTATTTAAGTTCTGCCCCTCTGGTGTGTGTACTGCTCAAGGATCCTTGATATCCCTCTGAACTCTGGCATGCCAGGGCTGGCCCTTCCACACTGCACATAACCAATCCCTATTTGAGAAAGGACTTGGTGTGAGCACTGCCCTGGATCCTTGAGGTCTTTAAGGAACTCTGACACACCAAGACATACTACTGACTATGAGATATTTGGCTTCTGAGACTATATTGAAGGTTTGGCATCCCTAGGTTTACTTTGGGCCTGATTTAGGCTCCCTATAGTATAGTTTCATTTACTTATGTACCTTATTTGATCCTGGTCTGTAATAATATTCTTTGTAAACAGATATTGGGGTAATTATTAAAAAGGGGAAGGTTCATATATGATTTTTGTGGGGAAATCGGGTAGAAATTATGCTTTTAGGCTTATATATGTTGATTCGCAGTAGAAATCATGCTTTAGGTTTATACTATGTTTACATTCCGCAACAGATATCATGTCTCTAGGTTTGCTATGCCTATTTGTATTAAAAACCATGCCATAAACCTGTGCATTAGATATCATGCCTTAGGATAATCATATTTACTACTTTGCATATTAGGAAATCTGTTATAGTCATTATTTTATTTCTAATTCTGCCTGAAGTCACAATCACCTAGAAACTCTATCATTAAACTATTACTATAATCATGCTTAATAAAATGACCATCTCTCTCTGTGCATTAGAAATCCTGCTTTAGGACTCTGTTTGCATTGGCTCTAAATCATGCCTACGTCGCTTAAATGAATAACTGTCTATAAAAAGGTTTAAAAATAGTGCAACACATAGATATCATGTTCTAGTATAAATATGCATGGAATCAGTTCTGTAACATTAATCGCCTAGATCAGCATGCCTATAGGACTAGATAATTTCAGGTTGTTGTAATTAGTTCCCAGAATTATTATTGCATACAGACCTGCGCCTAGGCAAGCCTTAGGTAATTAATGGCCTAAAAACTGTAAAGTATGCTCTGTTTATGTGTGGAATTGTTCAGGTTTAACATGCTTTTAAAATCAGTAGGCAAACGGATTAGGATTCTGCCACTTCACCTTAAAACAAATGTTGCATATTCTGTGTTTGTGATGTTCATCTAGATATCATGTCCTAGGGCCTTCTGAATTTCTTTAAAAACAGTTGTTTGAGACGTGCTACGTATTTGTTTATGTGTGGAGGTAAACATGATCCCCTAATTGCTTCTCTATTTGATAGTCCTATGTGTTTTTTGTTGTCACTTAGATTTTACCTTTTAAATACCTTAGGGGTGTCTAGAACTGCCCAAGTATAGAGGTCCTAAGCACCTCCGGGACCACAAGGAAGGGACGGGTAAAACACGCTTAGAGTTCGTTAATTAAACTCGCTTATATAACCACTAAGGGGAGGGTAATAGGTAGTAACAAGATATGATGACCCTAATGCCACGTGTGACCCCTCTAATTGAGGAAGGCTTACCAGATATTGTACAGATATGATCCTATAGGCTAACCAAATTAGGACTTCCCTTCCTTAATTTACACGTATGTGCTTAGACTATCTAAACTCCCTTAATTTGCATATGACTGTCTAAAAACTTCCTTTATTTGCAATTGTGGGTTTAGACTGATTACCTGTTAAATGACTAATTCACATAATTGAGTTCGGTCGGGACCCACCGTTGTAGACCGCGAGGGGTGCCTAACACCTTCCCCTCAAGGTTATTTCGAGCCCTTACTCTAATCTCTGGTAATGCAAACTGGTTACATAAGTTAATTGCTCTAGTTGCCCTAACGCATATTAAATCCGTTAGGTGGCGACTATTCAAATACTCAATTCCCAAAAGGAAACGAGTTGTTCCCAATGAAATGTCGAAACCAGGACTCCGCAAAGAAAAACAGGGCGCGACAGAGATCGCATAGCATCAATTATTGGAGGCCTCTTCTTGTGAGACATAGCTATCTAAGAGTGAGACCAAAAGGGTAGCCTCATGAATCTTGCTTGAAAGGGTCTAGATTCATCCTTAATCATGACGAATTGGTTCCTCCATTTATCCTTGATTAGAGCTTCCACAGATTGTTCTTGATTTGTTCTCTACCCGTGATTAGCTCTCTTTCCTTCTTTGTTCTTTGATTAATGCAAAGTTCAAAACACATAGCTGTTAAGTTCCTCTGATTTCCCATATGTTCTTCTTTCTTTTCATGAATGCCATTGCTCTTTAAATCTGCACACAATGAGATTTCATTAGTCAAGTCTTCTTTAGATTATTGATGTATTGGAAAAAACTGAGTTTATATTAAAAGATGATGTGGCATGACACGTGGATTAGTTAAATGGTCAAAGCGCAGCAATTGACTAAGAGGCACGGATGGAAACAGCTACGGGAAGAAGAATTTAAATAGGCACGAGACGACGTATAGATACGAGTCTCGTACCAATTTAAATCATTTACAGCCAACAGATAGAAGGCATTGAAAGCAAAGATCTGGTGACAGAAAGGAGTCCAAATTCATTATTAAATACTCGATACGTTACGAAATTGGTATTTAATAGGAATGATTATATAACGGCTTATTTAATATCATTTATTACTCATAATTATTGTATTGGAAAAAAACTGAGTTTATATTAAAAGATGATGTGGCATGACACGTGGATTAGTTAAATGGTCAAAGCGCAGCAATTGACTAAGAGGCACGGATGGAAACAGCTACGGGAAGAAGAATTTAAATAGGCACGAGACGACGTATAGATACGAGTCTCGTACCAATTTAAATCATTTACAGCCAACGGATAGAAGGCATTGAAAGCAAAGATCTGGTGACAGAAAGGAGTCCAAATTCATTATTAAATACTTGATACGTTACGAAATTGGTATTTAATAGGAATGATTGTATAACGGCTTATTTAATATCATTTATTACTCATGATTATATCATTAAAGCTGAGGCTTCATTCCTTTACCTAGAATTATCTATAAAAGGAAGAAGTATCATCATTTGTAAGGACACGGAATACTATTGAGAATTTATTGAAATACACATCTATTTGCTTCTTTACCATCGTTCTCAAAAGTATTTTATTTTTGTCTCCTGATTATCAGTAACCCGAATTTCTTTTTAGCTTTGACCAAAGACTCAGATTTTTGGTTAAACAAATTGGTTCTGTTACCGGGAATCTGATAATCTTTCCTTTTAAGCTATATCTTATCTATTGGCGTCACCATGTCAAACAACAACGCCGACAACAATAGTAATAACACATTGGGAAACCATGAGAATCAAATACATCAAAATCAAGATAACGTGGTTCCCTCTCCTCTAAATTCACCACGTCAATCTCGTGAAGGCACTCCTGTTACTGAATCCCGTGCTGATCAACAAGAGCAATCTGAACATTTTGAAGGAGTTACAACTGAAGCTTTGCAAAAGCTAATTGATGCACAGGTCGGCAAAGCTCTTCAGGCACTTGTTAGTCGATTGCCTGCTGCGCCACCTACACCAACTCCTAATAATAATACATTGGAGAACCCCCGTTCTGGTCTTGATAATTCTGGAAACGGAGCAACCCCCAGTGAACCACAAGAAGGGGGACCAGGTAATTTAAATAATTCGTATTTGCAAAATTTAGTACTAACCTTGCAGAAACAGCTTAAGGAACAAAATGAGCGTATTGAACAAATCCCTGGAGTTCCACCTGTAATAAAAGGAGTAGACATGGACAAATACTCACAACAACCATGGAAGCCTAGTGCTGCTCCCCTTCCAATTCCGAAAAAGTTCAAAATGCCTGACATCCCGAAATATGATGGTACTACAGACCCACGTGACTGCATTTACAACCGGCGTAAAAGGCAACGACTTGACCAAACAAGAAATTGAATCAGTATTGGTCAAGAAATTTGGAGAAACACTCACCAAGGGTGCATTAACCTGGTATTCTCTTTTATCTGAAAATTCTATTAATTCTTTTGCTGAGCTTGCAGATTCTTTTATTAAAGCACATTCGGGAGCACAAAAGGTTGAGAAAAGGATGGAAGATATTTTCAAAATCAAACAAGGGGATTCGGAGTTGCTTAGAAACTTCGTTGATAGATTCCAGCGTGAAAGAATGACTCTACCTCGTGTGCCTGACAATTGGGCTGCTATAGCTTTTGCAAGTAATTTAAATGACAAAAGTTCTGAAGCCACGAGACGACTCAAAGAAAGTCTTCGAGAATTTCCTGCAACCACATGGAATGATGTTTACAACAGGTATAGCACGAAGCTGCGAATCGAAGAAGATACCGTACCTAAGCTCCATCATGAAGAAAGGGGCGGTACCCGAAGGTCAGATTCCGAAAAAAGATCAGGTAAAAATAGGTACGATCCATATATGGGACCCGCAGGAAAGGACCCACGGTCGAAACAAGATAGCCAGCAATACGATCAAAAATCAAGGAACCAGGATTCTGGCTCTTCTTCAAAGTTCAGGAATGATCGGAACAGACAAGAATCACGAGATGATGACAGGAGTTTAAAGGCACGATTCGGTGGATATAATTTTAATGTCTCTACCTCCGAGCTCGTAGCTGTTTTAAGAAGCATGGGAGATAAGGTACGGTGGCCAAAAGAGATGCGGTCAAATCCAAGTAGACGCAATCCGGATCATTGGTGCGAATTTCACAACGATCACGGGCACAAAACTTCAGAATGCAGATTCCTGCAGAGTGAAGTGGATCATTTATTGAAGCAAGGGTACCTCACTGAGTTATTTAGTGAGAAAGGAAAACAAGCTTATATGAAAAACAGACAAGAGCCACCACAACCTCCTTCACCCAAGAGGACAGTGAATGTCATAAGCGGGGGAGAGGACATTCACGGCGTAACCTACACAGCCTCCAACAAGGTTTCTAAGGTAACAATTACACACGGGAAACGGGTGCGGCAGGTCCTTGAAAATGAAAGTATTTCGTTCGATGACGCAGATACCGAAGGAGTGACAACTCCACATAATGACGCACTGGTAATATCTTTACTTGTACATGATACTAATGTAAAACGAGTTTTGATTGATCCAGGGAGTTCTGTAAATATTATATTACTAAGGGTACTACGAGAAATGCAAGCTGAAGACAAAATGATACCCAAGGCGCACACCTTGTCAGGCTTTGACAATTCAAGTGTAGTAACAAAAGGTGAGGTATTTCTAACAACTTTTGCTATGGGTGTTGTGAAGGAAACTAAATTTCAGGTAGTTGATATGGAAATGGCCTACAATATGATCATGGGGAGACCATGGATACACGATATGGACGTTGTCCCATCAACTCTACATCAGGTTATTAAATTCCCATCACCATGGGGAATTTGCCAAATTCGTGGGGATCAGCAGATGGCTAAAAGTGTCAACGCTGTAATAAGTACGAGCGCCGAGAATAAAGAAAATTAGCAATTACAGGAAATAGTTGAAGGTAAAAAAGATCAAACTTCAACTGAACAGGAAAAGACGGATTTGGACTCAAGACCTGACACAATTCAAGAACCTGAAGAAAATGAAAGCATCAAAATGACAATTGAAGAGCTTGAGGCAGTGATGTTATTTGATCAATGGCCTGAACGGAAGGTTTATGTCGGGGCCAATTTAAGCACGAACATGCGAGGTACGATAATCGAATTTTTAAAAGCTAACTTAGACTGCTTTGCTTGGTCCCACGCTGACATGACAGGGATTCCACCAAATGTGGTGACTCACAAACTCAATGAGGACCCTTCTTTCACACCAATAAAGCAAAAGAAACGAAAACAAGGTGCTTTCAAGAACCAGGTGATTCAGGAGGAAGTCCAAAAATTATTAAAAATCGGATCAATCCGTGAGGTAAAATATCCTACTTGGTTAGCTAATACGATAGTCGTACCCAAGAAGAATGGTAAGTGGCGTGTTTGTGTAGATTATACCGATTTAAATAAAGCCTGTCCAAAAGATTCCTTTCCCTTACCGCATATAGACCAACTAATTGATGCAACCGCAGGTCATGAACTTTTAAGTTTTTTAGATGCATACTCAGGATATAATCAAATTAAAATGGATCCTGGTGATGAAGAAAAAACTTCTTTCATCACAGACAGGGGGACTTACTGTTATAAAGTAATGCCCTTTGGCCTCAAAAATGCTGGGGCAACCTATCAAAGGTTGGTCACCAAAATGTTCCAAGAACATTTAGGGAAAACAATGGAGGTATATATAGACGATATGCTCGTCAAAACCCAGCAATCTCATGATCATATTTCTCATCTATCTGTTACTTTTGAAATTTTGCGAAAATTTAATATGAAACTCAACCCAGAAAAATGTGCATTTGGAGTTGCATCAGGTAAGTTTTTGGGTTTTCTTGTTTCTAATCGTGGTATTGAAGTGAATCCTTCTCAGATCAAAGCAATAGAAGAAATCCCGGATATACTTACTAATAAAAAGGAAGTACAAAGATTAACGGGAAGAATTGCAGCTTTGGGGAGATTTATTTCCAAATCCTCGGAAAGGTGTTTTAAGTTTTTCTCTGCACTTAAAAAGCAAGATCATTTTGAATGGAATGAAGATTGTCAACAAGCCCTTAGAAATTTGAAAGCTTATTTGTCAAAACCACCGTTGTTGGCAAAACCGAAGGTGGGGGAAAAACTTCTCATTTATCTGGCCGTATCTGAAGTCGCAGTAAGTGCTGTTTTAGTCCGCGAGGACCAAGGTAAACAATCTCCTATTTATTATGTAAGTAAGTCCTTATTGGAAGCTGAGACACGATACCCACAGCTAGAAAAATTAGCATTAGCTTTGATCATGGCATCTAGAAAGTTAAGACCTTATTTTCAATGTCATCCCATTGTAGTAGTTACTGCTTTTCCACTTCGAAATATTTTGCATAAACACGAACTTTCAGGAAGATTAGCAAAATGGGCTATAGAACTAAGTGAGTATGAAGTTATTTATCAACCCAGGACCGCTATAAAGTCTCAAGTACTAGCTGATTTCGTGGCTGATTTTAGCCAGGGGATGCATTTAGAAGCAGAAAAAGAATTATTAGTTTTTAATGGTGCGAACCCGGGGACTTGGGTTTTATACACTGACGGTTCATCTAATGTAAAAGGGGCAGGCTTAGGAATAGTCCTCGTACCACCTGCGGGTGAGACCATTAGACAGGCTATAAAATGTCATTCTATAACTAACAATGAAGCAGAGTATGAGGCTGTAATTGCAGGTTTAGAATTGGCACGAGAACTCGGCATAACACAGATTATAATCAAGAGTGATTCTCAACTCGTGGTTAATCAGATGCTGGGGACTTATACAGCCAGAGAGTCACGAATGCAAGAATACCTCGCAAAGGTACGGGAGTTAATAAAGCAATTCCAAACTTGGAAAGTAGTGCAGATCCCAAGAGATGAGAATGTAGAGGCGGATGCTTTAGCAAACCTTGCATCCGCAGCAGACGTGGCAAACAATACAGATGCTTCAGTCATACATCTATTTCATTCCGTTCTTGAACCTGATAAAAACGAGGTAAATTTTAATCATCTAACATGGGATTGGAGAAATGAAATTGTTGCCTTTTTACAGCACGGAACCGTGCCTAATGACAAAGGAAAGGCTTACGCGCTTCGCAAAAAAGCTGCACGATATTGTTTATATCAAGGTAATCTTTATCGAAAGATGTTCGGCGGACCATTAGCAAGGTGTCTCGGTCCCTCTCAAACCGAATATGTCATGAGAGAAGTACATGAAGGACATTGTGGGAATCACGCAGGAGGACGGTCACTGGTAAGAACGTTAATTTGCACAGGATATTATTGGCCTAAGATGGAAGAAGAGGCAACCAGTTTCGTGTCCAAATGTGATAAATGTCAAAGGTACGGCAATAATATGCACAGACCAGCTGAGTTACTACATCCTGTTTTAGCCCCTTGGCCCTTTATGAAATGGGGAATGGATATCGTAGGTCCACTTCCACAAGCAAAAGGTCAGGTAAAATTTCTACTTGTACTTACAGATTATTTCACTAAATGGGTAGAAGCAGGGGCATTTAAACAGGTACGAGAAAAAGAAGTTAAAGACTTCATATGGCGAAATATAATATGCCGCTTTGGAGTACCAAAGGAGATCGTGTGTGACAATGGACCACAATTCATTGGAGCACAAGTTACAGAATTTCTTCGAAGTTGGCAGATCAAAAGAATAACGTCTACGCCATATCATCCAGTGGGGAATGGACAAGCAGAATCAACTAACAAAGCTATTATCAATAACTTGAAAAAGAGGTTACAAGATTCAAAAGGTAATTGGTCTGAGGTGTTACCTGGAGTACTATGGGCTTATCGTACAACGACCAAAACAGGCATTGGAGAAACACCATTTTCGATGGTTTATGGTACGGAAGCCTTAATTCCAGTAGAAATAGGTGAGCCAAGCACACGATATGATCAGGCAACGGAGGAATCTAATAATGAAGAGATGCGGGTTAGCCTAGATTTACTTGAAGGAAGAAGAGAAGCTGCTTTGATAAGGATGGCCGCACAAAAGCAAGTAATAGAACGATATTACAATAGGAAAGCACGCCTCAGATTTTTCAAAATTAGGGACTTCGTGCTTAAAAAGGTGTTCCAATCTGCAAAAGCTGCTAACTCAGGAAAGCTAAGTCCAACATGGGAAAGACCATACAAAGTCTGTGGCATTGCGGGAAAAGGAGCATACCAGTTGGAAACAATGGATGGTAAAGTTTTACCCTCACATTGGAATGTTGTCCACTTAAAAAGATATTACTTTTAAGAAAGTACCTACGGTCAGGTATCATCATGTTAAAATTTCTCTCTTGGTTTATTAATATTTTACTAACGATTTTAGATGCTAGGCAAAATATCCTAACTCGTGCCAAATGATGAGTCACAACCTGCAAGGCAAAATGGAGTATTCTTAAATTCCTAGCCCAGGGTTACAATTAATCTGATGGAAATACACACGAGTTAGGCAGTCTTCATCTATAATCGCACCGTCGAGTCCCGTATATCTTTCTGTTTCAGGAAAAGGGCCAAAGTAAAAGAAATAAACAAGTGCTCGAGGCTTCATACTTCACCGCTCAAACACTTGGGGGACTACATATTATACACAGATATGTGTAGAGAAACAGATACGAGTATCGAACAAAAATCGGCCACAAAGAAGCAAGTGTTGAGAAAAAGTTACGAAGTCTTCAGCATTCATGAGAACAACAGAGTCATCTCTCAAACTCATAAACAAAGTCACCTCTCAAACCCTTCTTAACATGTAAAGATAGGGTCATGACTATGTACTGAAACAGGTTATGAAGAAAAACCTTGTTTATTTTATGTTATTTACAAATCTGTTACAAGAAAAACAGTTACGAGAAAGTTGTAGATGTATTGTAATACATGTAACAGTCAAACACTTGTTAAAAGTTTATGAATAAAAACTTGCCAAAGTTGTTTCATATAAAACGTGTGTTTTCCTATTACTTTCATCGTATTATAACACCATTATGAAGTTGAGACGTCTTCTTCATTAAGTGTCGATAAAATAAAAGGGCCCTCTTTTATAAGCCTCATGTTAATAAGTCATGAGAAGAATCATAAAGCATTTTCAAAGGATAAAAATGCTAAACTATTCTATAAGTCCTAAATAAGTAAGGAAAAGGCAAGAATAGAACACATTGAAGTACTAACAAAACTTCTTAATATAATTAAAAAGACTAAGTAGAAACTTAGTCAATAAAAGTTTATACAAGTGCCCCATTATGATAACTGGGGACTTTCACCAAAAAATCCCTTAAAAACTAAGGGATAAAACCATCATCCAATTGAAGGGGTTAGCACATCAGAAGTTGCAATATTTATTTCACTTTCAGCCACAGGCACGGTGGCAACTTCTGAAGAAGCAGCAACAGGAACGATTTCAGCAGAGCTTGAAATGTTAGGATCAATGAGGGAAACAAGAGTCACGGAAGCTTCAACTTCCACAGACTGGGTCATAGAAGTTTCACCCTCTGAAGCTGGAATTGCAACATTTTCAGCTGAAGCAGGAATTGTAATCCCAATTGCTGCAGTATTCACTTCTTCATTTAAAAGTTCTTCTGTTCCAGGAACTTCAAGTGCAGGAGAAGGAGTATCAGTAGACTGTTGGCTTTTCTCGATGGTATCTACGACTTTGGCCAGTTCAGACTGCAAGTCAAAACCTTCTTGAGCAGCTTCCGTCAAAGCATCACGACGAGATTTCAGGAAAGCCCAACTCACTTCTATGTTAAAATTTTCCTCTAGAAGTCCATATTCCTTTTCCCACATAGCAAGATCGTTTTTTAAGATTTGATATTCAGCTAAATGGGAATCAAGGGAAGCTTCAAGAGAAGCATGAGAACTCTTCAAGGCATGAATCTCGTCAGAAGAAGTCTGTAAGTCAGCCTGAGCTTGAGTCAAGCTTTGCACTAACTCTCCTGCATATTCTTCCTTCCTAGCCAAAAGTGCCTTCAGCTCTCTAACTTCTTCACTAGCCCTGGATAATTGTTCTGACAAAGAGCATTCCAAAAGCTCTTTGTCTCTTTTCAATTGGCTTGAAGAGGCTTTGACAGTTGCCAGTTCAGAAGTTA
Source organism: Nicotiana sylvestris (assembly GCF_000393655.2). Lineage (NCBI taxonomy): Eukaryota > Viridiplantae > Streptophyta > Magnoliopsida > Solanales > Solanaceae > Nicotiana > Nicotiana sylvestris. The sequence goes on from NC_091062.1 coordinate 76,397,692, forward strand.
AACCACGGTTTTGCTGCTCCAGGAGATTTTTATCTTCTTGCAACTCCTCTATGGTCCCTTGAGCATTCTCGAACTGCTCCTTCCAATTGGTTGCTTCAAGCTGGGCTCCCCTAGCTATTTCCTCGGCCTCGTGGACAGTCTTTTCAGACTCACGAGCTTTTCTTTCCAGTAGGGAAATTCTTCCCATTAATTCCGTGCCAATAAGGTTAGCCTACAGAGGAAAGTCATGGAAATGAGAGATTGAAGATAATTTAAAAAAAAAAACTTGTTGGTAAAAATACCTTCAAAGTAGAATGAACTACGTCATTCATCAGAGTTAAGCAGATATGGCTCTCCATCTTCTTCTTCTCGATATCTCCAATTAGAGGTTCGAGCCAAACATCGGTTTTGTCGGTCTTCCTCAAGAGGCTATGATTGGCAGGAACCTCCAAAGTAACACTTCTCATAGTCATACTTCCACTGCTAGAACTTGTCTCTGTATGATGAACAGAGGGAAGAGGAGCAGTGGAAGGAATGGAAGGAAAAGATGTAGAAACCAACACCGGAGCGGAAGCAGGTGCGGAAGAAACAACCAAAGGAATGGATATAGGAGCGGTAGAAACTGGCAAAAGAACGGAAGTCGTCAAAACTGGTAAAGAAATACTTACGGTTGGCAGAGGAATGGAGGAAATAGGAACAAATGAGGAAAGAGGAGCTTCATCAAAAACAGGGCCGAGCTCGCCACTCCCGAAACCACTGTCAAAAAGATGCTGAATTGACTCATTATTATCTCTTGGTTCGGCGTCCTCATCAGATTGAATCAAAACAGGCTCGGTGGCGGAGGTACGAGCAGGAGTGTTTTCAATTTCATCATCAATGATTATTCGTCTCCTGACCCTTGGCCTGGTAATTAGGGAGGTACCCTCCTCTTCTTCTTCAGAACTTTCCTTTGTAGCTTTCCTTTTAGGCAGCAAGGCTCGAGCCTTATCCAAATCAAGAGCAGCATTCGCAGACATGCGAATGGCCATAGCTACTTCAGCCGTCATTCCTCTAATGCCAAATCCTGATTAAAGGATGGATATACATGATTAAAGTTGAGGAAAAAGTGCTTAACATGTAAAAAAAAAATTTCATATAAAAGGGGGATACCATGTGTTTTGACTTTCCAGCCATGTAAGGAAGAAATTGATTTCCAAGTTCTCTGCTCCCTAGAAGCAATCTTCAAAAGTGAGTCTACCCAACCACGAAAGTTGGGAATAGGTTCCACATCTCCCATGGTTGCTACAAAAAACCAAGAAGGGACGAGGTTAAAAACAACTTTCTTTTGAAATTCTCAAAAGTAGGTACGGTAAATAAAAGGAAACCTACGTTCAAAATTCCACTTCTCAGGGAAGGGAATATTTGTTTCGCCAATCAAGTCCACTGTACGGACAGCAACGTAACGGATATACCATCCACGATCTTTGTCATCCTCAGGATTTACCAAAACTTTTTTGCTCCTTGCAGTTAAGGTAAAAACCCCATGGCGTATTAAGTTAGGATGGTATAGATGAATGAGGTGAGAAAAGGTGAAATTGACATTGGCCTTGGAGGATAAATATCTCAAACAAGCCACTGTTCTCCACACCAATGGACCGATTTGGGCCAAACAAATTGTAAAGAAACGACAAAAATCGAGAATAACTGGGTCAATCGGAGGATTAAAACCTAAAGTGAAGGGGTAAGTGTAAACAGAAGAATACCCACTTCTAAAAGAGGAAATTCTTTGATTTGGGGAAGGAATTGACATTCGGAGACTATCCTTCCAGTTACAATCTCTTCTTATGGTGGGGATTGTAAGCTCGGTTACTATTGTTGGGTAAGTATCGGCTCTTTCTAAATTTTTAATTTGTTTTTGAAGAGACGTTTTGTCACTTTCAAAAGACAAATCGCCGGGAACTATATCATCAACTGAGGGTTCTTGAGAAGGATCAAGAATTTCCCTACTTTTAGAAGAAGGGGCTTTTGGGATAGAACTCCTTGAAGAAGAACCAGAGGAGCCGCCTCGCGTAGATTCTAACCCTGTTCGAAGCCTACCTCCTCCGCCTCTTCTGTGTCTAACAGGGGCGTTGGGGAAATTGATCTAGAATTGGAACTTTTTTACGGTTAGGGTTTGAAGAAGACATTGTTAAGAAGGAAGTATGTGCTGAAGATTTGTGAAGAAGACAAAGGAAGACAAAGTTATGTGTAAAATGGGAACCGTCAACTTTTTAAGTGTAATGATGAAAAGCCTACAATAAAGGCAGCTATCACTTCGTAAATAGTGATAATGAAGAAATCTCGAAAAAGGGTATGAATAGCGGAATCAATTAGAAAATGACACATGGGCAGAGCATTAAATGGAAAAGACTGCTGAGACGTTAGTACTGTCATGAGCATTAATTGTGGCAAAAATTCCTTTTACATGAAGATCCACTTCCCAATTATTTAATTGATAAAAAAATGGAAAGTGGGGGGACTATCTGTATTGAAAAAAAACTGAGTTTATATTAAAAGATGATGTGGCATGACACGTGGATTAGTTAAATGGTCAAAGCACAGCAATTGACTAAGAGGCACAGATGGAAACAGCTACGGGAAGAAGAATTTAAATAGGCACGAGACGACGTATAGATACGAGTCTCGTACCAATTTAAATCATTTACAGCCAACGGATAGAAGACATTGAAAGCAAAGATCTGGTGACAGAAAGGAGTCCAAATTCATTATTAAATACTTGATACGTTACGAAATTGGTATTTAATAGGAATGATTGTATAACGGCTTATTTAATATCATTTATTACTCATGATTATATCATTAAAGCTGAGGCTTCATTCCTTTACCTAGAATTATCTATAAAAGGAAGAAGTATCATCATTTGTAAGGACACGGAATACTATTGAGAATTTATTGAAATACACATCTATTTGCTTCTTTACCATCGTTCTCAAAAGTATTTTATTTTTGTCTCCTGATTATCAGTAACCCGAATTTCTTTTTAGCTTTGACCAAAGACTCAGATTTTTGGTTAAACAATTGATCATCATGAAAATTCTAAACTTAACAAACAGATTCAATCGAACTCACTTCCTTTAACTTACGTCTGTAGACAAATGCAGGGTGGCAAACTAATGAAGAATTCCTGCAATAATAACATGACATAAATAATGTTATTAACATTGGTAACTAAAAGAGTGGGATATACACATGATTGGTTTATTCATAGAAACATCTTACATCCCAACTGATATGATGGATACAGACAATATAACATTGGCCTTTGATGGTGCCAAGGGGGAAAACAGGAGTTACTAAACAAGTGTTTTGACAAAATTCTGCAAAAGGAAAATTACAGCATCATCAGATATCATCAAAAGTGTTTGAGTAATTAATGTCTCGAACAAAACTACAATAAGAACGCAGAATGCAGGCAGGGCTGGAAGTTATAGGATTAAAACCTTTCAATGTGTTGTAATTTTACTTCATCTAACTGGTATAAATCTGAGCCTAATCTTCAAATGTCAATAAAGACCAAAGTCGTTGGATGATTTCGTCCCATTTATATTAATTTTAGCGAATAAATGAGTTACTCGATATATCATATATCTCTGTGTGCATTAAGTGATACCATTATGAAAAAAAAAATGTATATCCAAAGCATAGTTTGGATTGAGAGTCACGTTGCATGGAACATGGACTAAAATGATTGGGTTGTAGTTATGATTGGCTAATATAGATGTGCCACCCCACATCACATGTGGTTCCTTAAAAACCCCTAAAACAAAAATTATTATAGAATTACGAATAGCCTTAAATTGGAAAAGATTAAGAAATCATCTGAACCACACATATCCGAATTCCATTGTCAAACGACTCAAAACTCACTACTCACATGGCAAAGGTTCATTGTTCCATGGAAAATCCCAGCCTAGACAAGTCTGTCAATGCTTAGAACTAATTAAAGGCATTAAAGCTAGCGTAAGAAAAATAAACTAAAATTGAAAAAAGAAAAATCGTCACAGTATGGGTCCCTCCTAAATAATTTACCAATAATAGCTTAGTTTTTAATATTTTAAATTGAGAATACAAGTAGTCAGCAGTCTCCAAAGAGTTGGACAGAGTGATAATAAGGACGAAATTTCTTCTCCCCTTTGGTCAGCTGAAAGCCTTTGATTCCTTTTTTAGGGTTTGCAATTTCCTGAATTAGGGTTTCTCTGTATCATCAATTTTTTTTAAAAAAACGACCTTTTCTAATTCTAGAGTAACTTAACCATGAAATTAAAGTTGAGAATATCCCAATTCCATCTCCTAATTCTGCTATTTGCAGTCATTTTTTTCTCCTTTACTGTCAGTTCACACGGTTTAAAGCCACTGCCTTCCCATCAGGATGATGAAGATATCTGTCCTAGAACGCAACTAACTACGGATTCTTGCCCCATTAACTGTTTCCGACCCGACCCGGTTTGTGGCGTCAACGGGGTAACATACTGGTGTGGCTGCCCCGATGCTCATTGTGCTGAGGTCCGTGTTGCCAAGTTAGGGCCTTGCACTGTTGGAAATGGAGGGTCCGCTTCTGTTCCGGGTCAGGCCCTCCTCTTGCTTCATATTGTTTGGTTAATGCTTCTTGGTATTTATTTTCTAGTCGGGCTTCTTTAATTGATTACAAGTTCTTTTTGTTGTTGTATATATGAATGAAATTCACTATTGGTTGGTTTCAGATTTATCATTGTTTATTGTTGAGGATTCAATATAATTAATGGAGATTCAGATATTTTTTGCATCTTGGTCTTCTTTAGTTCTTTTCATTTCTAGTTTAATTGTCTTTAGAGGCAGATCTAAGATTTGAACTTTATGGGTTCCAGTTAAGAGTTCTAGCACAACTCATTTGATTTACTGGGTTTGAAATCAGTTATTTATACTTATTTAGTGAATTCTTTTAACAGGTATACAAGGTCTAAGCTAAAGCTGTTGGGTCTGGATGAACCCATAATCTACCCTCTACATCCTGATTGCCTTTGTTTCATCATATGAATAATTCTATATAGAGCCTAAATTATTAAATGTAATTGTACTTCTTGGTTTTGTTGTAAGCAAGAGCAAACCTTGTTAAGTAGGAGATTTTCATTACTTGAATTTTTTTATAAAGCAGAGCTTTTGCTGCAAGATTCTTAATCTAAGATTGATATTGGACACATCGATCGGCAGCTCTATATCCCCCTTTTAGCTTGTTATCAGCTAGTTCTTACTGTAAAGTCAGAGAGAATGCAACAAATACTCCTTGGCTAGACTTCAAGAAATGATTGGGGAGGAATTTCCATTGAATTAGAATCTTCTGTAAGAGTTTAATGGGCATGCTGATTAAACTTGGACAGGCTAAAATGGGTTGAGTTAATGAAAAAGTATGACTCAACACGTCCAAAGTATGCTTAGGCTCAGATTGGTTGAGCAACGGATCAAACCCAACCCATCCAACATAAATACATTTTTTCAATTCTTTTCAGCTTGCAGTAATTATCTGTCTTTTCTTTTCGTCTGATGAAGTGATCTCTGTTTTATGTGCTTCACGGCTAGAGAAATTTTTGATCAGTTAATTTTGTGCTCTGCAGTTATTGCTTGTTGAGATAAAAAAAGTTAAACAATGATTAAGATAATCTTTGCAGCTAATTTATAGTTCAAGGAAGTTTATGATCTACAAATGCAATTTCTTTCCTTGCTGGAGGATGGGGATCGGAGTCTGGTGATATTCTCTCTTTATGATTTTCCTTTCTTCTTTTGGCTGGTGCCTTGGTGGTATTGGGGGGGGGGATTCATTTGTTTTTTTTAAGCTACTAAATGATAAGCTCTCATGTCGACTAACATTATCGAAATATGATGCAAGTTTTTCCTACTTAATCACAATCCTAAGAGGAGGTACACTTGAAAGATTAATTAGATACTTCTTTTGTTTTCATAGGTTACAAATTAATTGAAAAGGCTGGGTTTCTTCTTATGTTTCCTCCGGTGATACTTTGCTACTAGAGCGGATTATCCAGTGGATTGAGTGGATATTTGATGGGTGCTTGAAGTTATTGCCTGTAACGACAACATGCTCTTGATTTTCTTTTCTTTTCTTTTTATGCTTTCTTGGGGCTTTCTAGACCTCCCCTCCCCCCCCCCCGGTTGCTTGAAGTTATTATATTACAACTTCTACGTCTCAACCCTAATGTGTCTCCGATACTAGATGTGAGGACTTGTATAATTTACTAGCATAAACTAGATCTTCCCTTTGTAGTTCTATTGAAGAGCCACTTAGTTACTTAATGTCCAACCCCAGTGCCTTTGGTGATGACAAAGGTGTTATGTCCAAATGAAGGACATGGGTAAATGATAACGACAACAATTACAATAACACGAAGAGCCAACTTAACAATAACCTAAACCATATCATCATCATCTCTATCAAGTATAGAAGATCCTGATGTTTTGACCATGCACCAGACAAACTCGTAGAGGCTTGTAGATTTTTTTTTTTGTTGATGAGATCATAGGGGCTTGTAGATTTTTTTTATAAGATTGTAGGGGCTTGAAGATTGTGTTGGTTCGGGACACTTCACATCGGGAAATTATGTCATTAAAAGTTGCCCTTCGTGTTTGCTAGTTCAAAATTGCCTCTAGATCTCTTGCATCAAAATGTGAATCTATTGCATTACTTTGAGTGTCAAAACATTCACCTGCATTTTCTAACTCTTCTTTTGGACACCAAAAACAAAATTGCGTATATGTTACTTTTATTCAATTTCTAGGTCTGCGTTCTCCGTAAGTTGGATGCAATTGTTGAGTAATCTGAATGTGTAATAGTGAGGTTGATATTATACCTCCTTACAGATCTAAGGGCGAGACTCATGTTTTACTTCACTTATCACAATGCCGTTAAATTGCCATATGAGGTAGTTTTCTTTGTTAACTGAAAGGATACTTTACTGAGGCAGACGGAATTACTAGTTCTACGTTCAGACATAAATTCAAATATAAAATGCAGAAATCAGATGGTAAAAGCTTAAGAGCTGGCAACAGAATTACTTGGAAGTTCTTAAAGACAAAAGAATGTTGAGCGTAACAAATAATTTCAATGGCTTTTCTTCCTCTAACATAGCTGCCCGGGGGCGAATCTAGCCTTATGGTACCGGATTCATTTTGATACTGAACATAATTTATGTGTAAGAATTCATTAATATTGCAATAAATAGTAGATATGAACCCATAACATTAAATATAATTGGTTGAATGCTAAAAAACTTAGAGATTGAACTCATAGAGTTTAAATCTTGGATCCGCTCTCTCAGTAACACAATCAGCGGAACAATGGTGCAAGCAAGTCCATGTGAAAAGAATAGGCATCCTATCATTGACCAGATCTACTCAAGACTAGAGATGTGTGTAAAGCTAAATAATCCAGAATGGCTAATTAAAAGATAAAGCTACCCTATAAACGAGTCTAACAAAGCACTCAGTGATCCTTCTTGTCAATTGACTCAGCAGATAAATCACTCTGTGTCAACTCAGCTTGAGAGGTCTCTGGAAACTCAACGCCAGCATTCTTGGCCGTTAAGTTTTTGTATATGGTAAGAGCTTGAGCCACCATGCTGGCAGGATTAGAAGCATTTGTAGGAAGTAACAGTGTTGTACCCTTTAAAATTGAAAAGAGAAGAACAGAAAATAAAAAAGGATTAGAAAATGCAGTAACGTATGATGATTTGCTAAATTAGAAGGTTTCTGTCATGCTTCACCTCCTTTGCAATGTTACTGAAGGCTTGGATGTACTGCTCTGCAATCCTCAAGCTTGCTGCCTACAAAACCCGATAATAAAAGACGATGCAGATTAGCATTGATGTAATGTAATATTACAATCCAAAGTTAATGAATGAATATAATCAAGCATATTTTTATCCAAAATCTTGTTACATGTCGTGGAAAAAGAGTTAGACATAATAATCTCACCTCTGTACCTCCATGCTCTTTAAGGGTTCGCGACACCAAGGCTATTCCTTTCGCTGTAGCTTGTGCTCTAGAGAGGATGGCTTCAGCTTCACCTGATTCATCAGAGAGGTTTGATGATCAGTAAAACAGGTTTGATGATCTCAGAAACAAATCTGGCTTCACAAACTTGTTGCTGAATGTAAGGGGAAAAGGTAAATGTCCAAAGTTTACTAACCTTGTGCTCTGTTGACCTGGTCCATCCTTGCAGCTTCAGAGGCAAGGATCACAGAACTCTTCCTTCCATCGGCGATATTTATATTCGCCTGCCTCTCACCTGTTGTATGTGACAGACATAAATTTGACACAGAATTTACAGTCACAGGCTAAACATGAAGTTAGGACAGAATAAATGCAGTAAATTTGGTGTACTGTTCAGTATATGCTTTTACTCGGAAATGTAGGTAAGTGTAACCAATGTGATATAGAAAAGCATGCTCCTCCTTATTGCCTGCACAATCTACCTCAAATCAGGGACTATTACCTTCAGACTCCAGAACTTGAGCTCTCTTTTTACGTTCTGCTTCTGCCTGCATCTCCATGGCTGCCCTAACCCCAGGTGGAGGAGATATATCCCCTGAAGAGGAAATATTAATACATATTCAGCAATGAAGAACAGATAAAATGCTTTAGTAATGATGAAGAAATCAGCAGAGCAGAACAGGCTAAGCTCCTATGTACTTATTTCATAACGAAGACATTTCAAGCCCCAGTCTTTTGCAGCATCATTAATGGCCATCTGAAAGAAACACAATGGGACGAGGCTATAAAATCTTAAAGTGAAAGAACAAATAGCCAAACGGTATTGGTGAAGGAGAAACTGAATGGAACGAGGCTATAGTTTTCTGATCGATAAAAACTTACCACAATCTTGTCATTCAATGTGTCCCTTTCCTCAAAGGTCTTGTCGAGGGTGATCTTACCAAGCTCACTTCGCATAGTTGTCTGTGCTATTTGAATTACCGCATACAATGGATTCTCAACTCCATATGACGCCAATTTGGGGTCCACTGTCTATAATTGCATGCGTTAGCTTTGTGTATTAGTAATATCATGTTCAATGACGGAACAAAAATTTCACTAAGTGGTGTCAAAATATATAAAAGTAAATGTTGACATACAAGTTGTCTAGCACATGTATACACATGTACTACATCATAGCTAGCACATGTATATGAGTTGTATAGTATGTGTAATACAAGTTGTGTAGCACATGTATACACATGTACTACATCATAGCTAGCAAATGTATATGAGTTGTATAGTAGGTGTAATTAGATGTATGACAACTAATAGATTAAGTGAATTAGTATTATAAATAGGCCTTGTAATTTTCTCTTCTAGATATGAAATATAGAACTTCTTTGGTTTCTAACATGGTATCAGAGCATTGAAGTTTTTTCATCAGTTTGTTGTTGGGAATTTTTTTTCCCCGTTCGAATTATTTTTGTTCAGAACAGTCTTTCGCTGCTTTGATTCTATTTCACTATTTCCGGCCATTTTTTGCCCCGGTCGCTTCTTTACAGATTTTTCTACTCACTATTCCGACCAAAGTGGTACTGTCAGAATTTTTTTTTCCTGACAACTTTCATTTTCCAAGATCACTGTTCCGGCACTGTTTACTATTCTGTTCACTGTTCAAATATTACTATTCACTGTTCATTGTACTATTCAAATATCATTGTTCACTGCACTGTTCAAATTTCACTGCATTGTTCTTGACTATTTGATTCTGCTATTATTCGAGTGCAAGATGACTGAAACGAAATCTACCGTTGATGTCATTCCGGTTATGTCCAAAATTACGGAGAATAAGTTCATGGGTTCCAATTACATGGATTGGAGTAAGACGATCCGTCTCTATTTGCGGAGCATCGACAAAGAGAACCACTTGGTTGATGATCCACCCAAGGATGAGACTAAATCAGTCTGGTTAAAGGAGGATGCAAAATTGTTTCTCCAAATCAAGAATTCGATGCACAGTGAGGTAAATGATCTAGTTTCTCATTGTGATTATGTGAAGGATCTAATGGATTATTTAGATTTTTTGTACTCTGGCAAAGGAAACTTGTCTCGCATGTATGATGTGTGCCAGGCATTTTACCATCCATCCATGCAAGATCGCTCTCTCACCACTTACTTCTCAGAGTTTAAGAAGGTGTATGATGAGCTTAATGTTATATTGCCGTTTAGTCCAGATGTGAAGGTACAACAGGCTCAGCATGAACAACTGGCGGTCATGAGTTTCCTTTCTGGTCTTTCTCCCGAATTTGAAGGGGCCAAATCGCAGATTTTATCTGGGACTGCTATCTCTTCCTTGAAAGAGGCCTTTACAAGAGTGTTGCGTACTGAAAAGTCTCATCCAGGTCCGACAGCCACGATCGATAGTGGTGCTCTGCTTAGCCGCGTCCAAAAGAATAGGAGTCATAGTAATCGCAATCGGAGTAGCGATAGTCGAGACCTAAAGCAAGGGGAAGTTGAATGTTTTTATTGTCATGAGCTCGGTCATACCATACGTTATTGTGTGAAGCTTCAGAATAAGAACAAAAGATCTCAGTATGCCAACATCGCCACTTCCGAGACTATTTCACCATCTCAGTCATCATCTCCTCCTATCAATACTATCCCCGAGTCAGGTAAAACCACTAAGTGTCTCCTCTCTTCGTCATCCAAATGGGTCATTGATTCTGGTGCCACAGATCATATGACAGGTAACTCTAAACTCTTTTCCACTTTTCAGTCACATACCCAATGTTCCACAGTTACTTTAGCCGATGGGTCTACCTCATATGTTTTAGGGTCTGGCACTGTTAACCCAACATCTTCTCTTTCCCTTAGTTCCGTCTTAAATTTGCCTGATTTTTCTTTCAATCTAATATCTGTCAGTAAACTTACTCGTACTCTAAATTGTTGTGTCTCATTTTTTCCTAATTATTATCTTTTTCAGGATCTTACGACGAAGCAGATTATTGGTAAAGGTTCTAAGTCTGGGGGTCTCTATGTTCTTGAATCACAGGTGCCGAAATCCATTTCTTGTTCAACTGTGTTGTCTCCCTTTGATGTACACTGTCAATTGGGTCATCCATCCTTGTCTAGTTTGAAGAAGTTATATCCTCAGTTTCAGAGTATTTCCTCTTTAGATTGTGAGTCATGTCAGTTTGCTAAACACCATCGCCTTCCTAAAGTTTCTAGAGTCAATAAACGGGTCGACTTACCTTTTGAGTTAGTTCACACCGATGTTTGGGGTCCATGTCCTATTATCTCTAAAACTGGTTTTAGATATTTTGTTACCTTTGTGGATGATCATTCTCGTGTTACTTGGTTATATTTAATGAAAAATCGTTCGGAGTTGTTTTCAATTTTTTGTGCTTTTTGTGCTGAAATAAAAACTCATTTTAATGTTTCCGTTCGTAATTTAAGGAGTGACAATGCAAAAGAATATTTTTCGGATTTGTTTAAAGATTATATGGCTACAAATGGTATTCTACATCAATCTTCTTGTGTTGACACCCCTTCTCAAAATGGGGTTGCGGAACGAAAAAATAGACATCTTCTTGAAGTAGGCCGAGCACTCCTCTTTCAAATGAAAGTGCCAAAATGTTTTTGGGCTGATGCCGTCTCTACAGCTTGTTTTTTAATAAATCGTATGCCATCTTCTGTACTTCATGGTAATATTCCTTACAACATTCTTTTTTCCTCTAAGCCATTATTTCCTATTGAACCCAAAATATTTGGTTGTACTTGTTTTGTTCGTGATGTTCGTCCACAGGTAACTAAATTAGATCCAAAGGCCCTTAAGTGTGTGTTCTTAGGGTACTCACGTCTTCAGAAAGGTTATCGGTGTTATTCTCCAGATCTCAAAAGGTACTTAGTGTCTGCCGATGTCACATTCCATGAAAATTATCCGTTCTTTTCTTCATATGTTTATAACAGTCCTGAGGAAGAAGATGATACTTTGGTCTACACTGTCACACATCCAGTTAGTTCTCCAACACCTCTTCCTCATTCACCCGTTTCCCTCGATCGACCATCCGAGCAGCCACCTGTTCTTCGTGTGTATACCAGGCGACAACAAACCTCAGAACCTGATCATTTACCTACTTCTGCTTCGTCGGTAGATCCAACCTGATCCTAGTTTGGATCTTCCTATTGCCATTCGCAAAGGTACACGACAATGTACTTATCCTATTTCTTCTTTTGTGTCTTATGACCATTTGTCTACTTCTTCTAGCTCGTTTATTGCATCATTAGATTCTGCTAGGATACCTAAAACTGTTCGTGAAGCATTGTCCCACCCAGGTTGGCATGATGCAATGATAGAAGAGATGATGGCTTTAGATGAGAATGGTACTTGGGAGTTGGCCGATCTGCCCACTAACAAAAAGGCTATTGGGTGCAAGTGGGTATTTGCTGTTAAGTTTAACTCCGATGGGACAGTAGCTCGCCTTAAGGCACGCCTTGTTGCAAAAGGGTATGCACAGACCTATGGAGTCGACTATTTGGATACTTTTTCCCCGGTCGCCAAGTTAGCTTCTGTTCGATTATTCATTTCCATGGCAGCTACTTATGATTGGCCTCTGCATCAGCTTGATATAAAGAATGTTTTTCTACATGGAGATCTTCAGGAAGAAGTATATATGGAGCAACCACCTGGGTTTGTTGCTCAGGGGGAGTGTGGAAAGGTATGTCGTCTTCGAAAATCTCTTTATGGGCTGAAACAGAGTCCCCGTGCTTGGTTTGGCAGATTTAGTGAGGCTGTTCTAGAATATGGGATGAAGAAAAGCAATTGCGATCATACGGTGTTTTATAAAAAGTCTGATGATGGTATTCTTTTATTGGTAGTATATGTTGATGACATCGTTATTACTGGAAGTGATATTACAGGAATTTCAACTCTAAAGTCTTTCCTTCACACTCAATTTCAGACGAAAGATTTAGGGCAACTAAAGTATTTTTTGGGAGTTGAAGTTACACGGAGCAAGAAAGGCATCTTCTTGTCCCAAAGGAAATATACTCTTGACTTGTTAGCTGAAACTGGAAAGTTGGGATCTAAACCATGCAGCATGCCAATGGTTCCTAACACACAACTCGTGAAAGAAGACGGTGAGTTATTCGAAGATCCAGAGAAATATAGGAGATTGGTTGGGAAACTGAACTATCTTACAATAACTCGTCCCGATATCGCATACTCTGTCAGCATTGTGAGTCAGTTTATGTCTTCCCCAACAGTCAGGCATTGGGCGGCTCTGGAGCAGATTCTTTGTTATCTAATGGGATCTCCAGGACGGGGTCTAGTATATAAGAATAATGAACACACTAACATTGAGTGTTTCACAGATGCAGATTGGGCCGGGTCAAAAGCCGATAGGAGATCCACGACAGGATATTGCGTTTTTGTTGGTGGAAACTTGATTTCGTGGAAGAGTAAGAAACAAAATGTCGTATCTCGATCTAGTGCGGAAGCAGAATACAGAGCTATGACACAATCTGCGTGTGAGGTTGTATGGGTACATCAACTATTAAGTGAAGTTGGCTTCCAAACTACATTGCCAGCAAAGTTGTGGTGTGATAATCAAGTTGCTCTTCATATCTCCTTTAATCCTGTATTTCACGAAAGGACTAAGCACATTGAAATAGATTGTCACTTTGTTCGTGAAAAGATTCAACAAAAGCTCATCTCTATAGGTCATGTTAGAACTGGAGATCAATTGGGAGACATTTTCACAAAAGCTTTTAATGGAGCTCGAGTTGAATATATCTGTAACAAGTTAGGCATGATCAATATATATGCTCCAACTTGAGGGGGAGTGTTGACATACAAGTTGTCTAGCACATGTATACACATGTATTACATCATAGCTAGCACATGTATATGAGTTGTATAGTAGGTGTAATACAAGTTGTATAGCACATGTATACACATGTACTACATCATAGCTAGCACATATATATGAGTTGTATAGTAGGTGTAATTAGGTGTATGGCAACTAATAGAATAAGTGAATTAGTATTATAAATAGGCCTTTTAATCTTCTCTTCTAGATATGAAATATAGAACTTCTTTGGTTTCTAACAGTAAACATACCAGAAAATTAAGGGGAATTAATAAATAGTACATATACATATAATATTTTCTTTTTACCTGCCTACACAGTGTATTTTTCCTGCAAAGGGATGTTGTTTGACACCCCTTCCTATAAGGTGGCTCTGCCGCAGCGATCACGTTTGGTACACTTTTTCAACTTATGTATAACTAATACAAACATTAGTTATATTAGTTATACACCCTATTTGGTATTATTCTATGTATAGCTAATGCATACCAAACTATGGTATTAGCAATACCAAGACTATTAATGCATGCATCAGCATGGTTAAAGACAAAATTACCCTTAAAGTCCCTTAAAGCTAAAGAATATTGAGGATATTTTTGTAAACAAGTAATTTTCTTAAAAATCATGCAATGCATTTTAATTTTTAATACACAACACTAAGAATGGCTAAAAAATAATCTCTCCATAACTAATGCTTGCATTACGAATCCATATATTATTAATCAGTGCATTACTAATACAATTTATTCAAGACTATTCTTATACACTCTACCATACGACCCTTAGAGTTAGTTCTATGCACTGACGACATCATAGCAAGTAACAGCAGAGAATTACATATAATAAAACATCAATTAGCAACTCAAGTTAAAATGATAAGTAAAACATCATAGCATATCTGATCACCTAATCAGTTTATGTTCATAATAAGAAGTAAAGATTAATTAACCTTGACATAGAGGACACCATCAATCGAAATGCTGACATTATCCTTGGTAATGGCGGTCTGATCAGGTATGGGAATAGCCTCTTCCTTGAGTGAATGCGCATATGCAACTCTATCAATAAAAGGGACCAATAGGTGAAGTCCAGGTGTCAATGTTTTCACATATTGCCCAAACCGCTCCACAACATACGCCTTCTTCTCTGGTACTATGTGAATTCCCCAATTTACCGGCGCCCGTACATAATACCTTCAAAAGAAAACATTAAATCAATCGCTACAAACTTTTTATTAAGTTAGCGTTTGGTCATAGATTTTCAAATTTATTTTAAAAATTTTATTTGGGTGAAGTTTGGTTCGAAGATGAAAATATGTTTGGACATAATTTTTCAAAACATATTTCATTTTTTTTAAAAAAAATATGAAACGTGACTTATACCCATAAGTTCTAAAACCTATCAAAAATAGGTAACAATACCAAACAAACAAACTTGTTAATCATGTATATAGAGAACCTTCATTGATGACATTCATTATCATTATCACAAACCATAGTCCCGAACATAGATAAGTTTGACACAAAATTATCATTTTTATAATTAACTACATAATACACAATATAAAATCATAACCTGATATTTTAATATCAACTGCGGATAACACAATTACTAGCTACTACAATTCGTCAAATTGCAATAATATTACAAGATTCATCAGTCAAAAAAAATGATAGTAACTAGCTCGTGGATTAGTTAGTTGGATCATAACAGATGATGAGTTTTTTTATAAAATACAAAATTTTGGGGTAATTTTAAAATTATTAAAATATTCAACAGTAATATTTTGAGCGAAAGAACTATAGAGTTTTAGGATTTGGAAATTTTGTTTAATCTGCCAAAATATGGATAAAATCAATAAACAAACAGATTTTGCCAAATATTTTTTGGAAAAAACTCGGCAAAACCTATGACCAAACGGGGCTAAGAAAATACAAAGCAAATATTTTACGTACTTGGCGTAGGGGTCGCGAGAACTAAAAAAATGGCGTGCGGAAGTGAAGGAAGGGGATAGTTGACGTGGGGGGAGCTGATTGGAGAGAAGAGAAGATTGTTTCGTAATTAGAGAATTAGGTGATATGGAGATTGCTCTGGAAATCATGATGATACAAGGTGAATGAAGTTGGTGATTTAGCTGCCGAAGCTTGTCCATTGAGCTTGATTTTGCCATGTTCCGTATTCCTATTCCAATTGATAATTAGGAATTTTGGAGTAGAAATTAAATAGTAAGATCGATGGAGAATGGAGAGGAGGGTTTTATGGTGTATACCTAAAACCCTTGCTCAAGTTATTAATTTTACTCTTTCTTGTTCTTCAAGACTCTGGTGTTTTAATTATGGTAAATAACATCAAGCAGATATAATTTTTCGAAAGTAAATAAACTTATTTCTAATTATAAAAAGTAGTAAGTACTTTAGTTGATTTTACAAAGTGGTGCAGAGTGTGGATTTTATAGAATTATAAATATTTAAGACGAACTTGAGAAAAGAAAAAAAAAAGAGGGAAAATATTAATGCTACTAGTTGGTCTGTCACACGTACGTTTCTTGGTTTGCCAATGCACTGCTCGAATGAATCTTCACTTCCTATCTCTAAAGGATCCAATGAATACCGAAGAATTGAAGAGGAATCGTATGAGGTACGATTTTGTAGGGTGGCAGTAAAAGTGACTTATTTGTCAATTTTACCACTTATCACCCCAAAAATAAGTTCAATTAACCTCTGAATTTGAAATCATTGCTTATATACCCCGTATGGGCTCTCACCTTTGCATTGGTTTCCTTTACAAAATTCTAATTTGTATTAGAGCAGAGCAAGGTACAAGTACACATGAAACTGCTTGTAGTTTAATACAAGCCTTTCTTTCTTGATTTGCAGGGTGCGGTTTTCCTTGGAGCTGGAAGGTACAATCAATTATGATAGTGTTTAAGTTATTTACGTTCTGCTAATCGTAGTCTAGTGTTTGACCCACATCCAGTGGCGGACTCAGAATTTTGTGCAAGCGGGTTTAATTTTAGAAATACATAACTTTAATCGTAAAATAGTAGTTGTTAAGTGGGCTCAAATAAAATATATATACAGAATTTACGCAGCTTTAATCGCAATTTATATATATACACATTTTTATTTTTTTATGAAGTGGGTTCAACTTGCCACCACGTGTGTCCGTGTGATGACCCAAAGGGTCATCTTCTGTTTTAGAACTCAATTCCGTGCTCTCAAGTCTTCAAAACCTCATTTTATCTCTTCTCGATTTGCGTGCGTAGTCCGGGCATGATCCCGGAAAACCTTTATTTGGAAAATTTATGAAATAATAATTTTTGGCCTAAAAAGTTAATTTTTGTAGACTTCGGTCAACGTTTTTGGGTAAACGGATCCAGACCCGTGTTCCGACGTTCTCGGAGGGTCCGTAGTAAAATATGGGACCTGAGTATATGCCCGGAATCGATTTCCGAAGTCCCAAGCCCGAGATATGAATTTTTGATGAAAATTATAATACTAAAAATCTAGGGAATTAAAGAAATTGATTAATGATTGATCTCGTTGGTATCAGGCCCGTATTTTGATTTTGGAGCCCGGTACAAGTTTAATATAATATTTAAGTCATGTCTGTGAAATTTGGTGAAAAACGGAGTTTATTTGACGTGATTCGGACCTTTGGTTGAGAAATAGAAGTTTTGAAATTGTCTTGAAAATTTCATGCAATTTGGTGCTAAATTCATAGTTCTAGGTGTTATTTTGGCAATTTGATCATGCGAGCAAGTTCGTATGATGTTTTAAGGTTTGTGTGCATGTTTGGTTTGGAGCCCCGAGGGCATAGGTGAGTTTCGGATAAGTTACAGAGTGTTTTAGACTTAAGAAAAATAGCTGGTGTGCTTCAGTTGTGTTGCAAGCCTCAAACCTCGCAAATGTGAGGTCGGGGTTCCCATTTGCGATCACTATTGAGGTCGTATTTGCGAGCTTCTCATCACAAATGCGAAGAGAAGCTGGGCCAGCTAGTGTTCGCAATTGCGAACTTTCCTTCGCATTTGCGAAGGGAGTCTAGGAAGGGTATGATCGCAAATGCGATCTTTTACTCGCATTTGCGAGGAACAGTGTTCGCAAATGCGTCATTTTCCTTGCATTTGCGAAGGCAGCATGATTGTGAAGGGCTTCACATTTGCGATGGCTCTTTCGCATTTGCGAAGCTCATGTCGCAAATGCGACATCTGCAGCTGATAACTTTGAACTTAGACGGGATTTTTCATTCATTCTCCCATTTTTCAAAACCTAAACTTCAAGAGGCGATTTTCCAAAGGTTAGTTTTTACTTTTTCCCCAAATCATAGGTAAATGACTCTTAACTCATTTCTTTCAATCTTTTACTTCTTTCAGAAGATTTCATCCTAGAATCTAAGGTTTTTCATGGTGGAACTAGGGATTTTTGGGTAGAACTTAGAAATTTCGAAATTTGGGGATTTAGACCTCAAATTGAGGTCGGATTCAAAAACCAATTGTATATTTGGGCTCGTGGGTGAATAGGTGAATAGGTTTTGGTCCGAACTTCGAGTTTTGACCAAGCGGGCCCGGGGTCGGTTTTTGACTTTTTCGGAAAAATATTGGAAAACCTATAATTATGCATTAAAATTGATTTCTTTAGCAATAATTAATGTTATTAAGTTAATTATGACTAGATACAAGTGGATTGGAGGTGGAATCGAGAGATAAAGTGGTAATTGAGCTTTGAATTGCCTCTTGGATTGAGGTAAGTGTTTGGTCTAACTTTGACTCGAGGGATTAGGGATCCCCGACTTAGTTGCTATGTGAAATTCCATGTGTGTGGTGTATAGGTATGGTAACGAGTATCTATGCGCCGCCAAATAATTTGTTTAGCTTTTTCTTTTTCCCTTTCCCAATATATTGTTTTCCTATCCTAATTGCTACATGCTTATTGATGCTTTCATGTCTAATTGCTTCTTGTTAGGTGTAGTTTTCTTTATTGAAGGTATTAATTGTTCCGTAGTTTCATTGTATTACATTATTGGCATAAGTTGGGTTATTGGTGTTTCATGATACATTTTGGTTGGTCTTGCTGTGTAGCAATAATTGATGAGATTTAATAATTGTATAGATTTTTGTTTGATTCGGTTGAGGCATAAATGTTATGGAGGGTTTGAGCTAAATTGTAAAATACTCATTCTTATTGTGTGATTGGTACTGATATGGTGGGATCGGGTTGCACGCCGCAACAAGAGGAATAAGGGTGAAATGTGATTTTCTGGTGGGATCGAGTTATGCGCCGCAACAAGGAGTAATAAGGGTGGACAGATGGGATCGAATTGCACGCCGCAATAGGTGAAATAAGGGTGATATATTGAGGAGTAATAAGGGTGGACTGGTGGGATCGGGTTGCACACCGCAACAAGGAGTAATAAGGGTGAATGTTCATATTATTAGTGATTATATGGTGGGATCGCAATGCGCTGCGTATTATTTTGTTGTTTATGTATTTTTCCTCTGTTGTGATTCTATTTTGTAGTATTCTAACTCTCTTAAGGATTGGTTATAGCTGAGTACTAGCAAGATAAATGAGTTCCGTCTTTATTTTTATTGCAAATCACTGTTCCATTTCGTCTCGTATTTCCTTTTGCTTTATTATCAACTATATGCATGTTTTATTGTAAATGTCTCGCCTTAGCCTCGTCACTACCTCGTCGATGTTAGGCTCGGCATTTACTCGTACATGGGGTCGGTTGTACTGATACTGCACTCTGCACTTTCTATGCAGATTTTGGAGCTGGTTGTGGTTGATCGAGAGGTCGGTTGCAAGCATTCATTAAGGAGACTCAAGGTAGTCCTATAGGCGTCCGCAGCCCCTGGCATCCCCTCCTTTGTTCTACATTCCTATTTTATTTTCTTTCGAGACAGATGTACTTTTCTTTCAGACCATTACTTATACATATTCATAGAATGTTCGTGGATTGTGACACCAGTTTTTGGGTGGTAACTGTTTCGGTTTTGTTAATAGTATAATGATAATTAGTTAAATATGTACTTCTATTTTTATTTCTGTTTGAATTAGCTTTTGTTAATCTTAACTATGAAAATGTAAAAGAAAAAAGTGATTATAACTCTAACGTTGGCTTACATAGCGAGTGCGATGCTAGGCGCCATCACAGTCTCAACAGTGGAAAATCCGGACCGTGATAAGTTGGTACCATAGCACTAGGTCTCACAATTCACGAACAAGCTTAGTAGAATCTGAGGGATCGGTACGGAGACGTCTGTGCTTATCCCCCAGAGGCTATAGAGTTAGGAACAATTTCACTTCTATTCTTCTCTTTCGTACGATTTGATCTCTCAATGCTAATGAAACTCTCTACTCTGTTCCTTCACAGATGGTGAGAACGCATACCACTTCATCAGCTGATCAACAGCCCGAGCCCCTAGTGGAAGATCCCACGAGGAGCAGATGACGAGGTCGAGGCTGTGCTAGAGGCCGAGGTAGGGGCAGGGCTCAACCTAGAGCTCGAGCAGCAGCACCAGCGGCAGAGCCTCAGGTAGAGTTTGATGAGGAGGCTCCGGTCCAGACCGTTCCAGCAGGGCTAGCTTAGGTTCCAGAGGGGTTCATAGCTACCCCGGTACTTCAGGATGCTCTGGTCCGGCTAGTGGGCCTTATGGAGAGTGTCACTCAGGCTGGTACATCTTCAAAAGATCCCAGGACTATCTGCACAGTTATTACGAGGTGTTACGGAACATGGAGATAGTGGAGACCAATGGGGTCGATTTTGCTGCCTTTCGTCTATTAGGTTCCGCCAAGAAATAGTGGAGGGTTATTGTTTGGCCAGACCAGCTCTCACTTGGGACCAATTCTCTCAGCTATTTTTGGAGAAGTATCTTCCTATCACTCAGATAGAGGACTATTAGAGGCAGTTCGAGCTCTTTCAGCAAGGTTCTATGACAGTCACTCAGTACGAGACTAGATTTGTTGATTTGGCCTGTCACGCTCTTCTTATACTTCCTACCGAGAGAGAGAGAGAATGAGGAGGTTCATTGAGGGACTTGCTTAGCCTATCAGATTGCAGATGGCTTAGGAGTCAGGGAGTGAGATTCCTTTCCAAGATGCAGCCAATGTGGCCAGACGATTTGAGATGGTTCTATCACAGGGGAGTGGTCAAGGGTCTGACAAGAGGCTACGTCACTCTGGTGGATTCAGTGGGGCCTCATCTGGAGGCCGGGGTATTTTTGGTAGGGGTCATCCTCCCAGGCCATTTTATTCAACACTTCAGACATCCCATGGAGCATCAGGGGGTCGTGGTCCTTATGTACCTCCTTTAGGGTAGCCAGCTTATAGTGCACCGCCAGCTCCTATTATAGCATCTCATCTTCAGAGTTATTATCACTGTCAGCCGGCTTATAGGACCTGTCCGAGATTGGTGGGTATTTGGCCACAGTAGTAAGGGTTCTCGTGCCATGATCCCAGCACTGCCCGCTTAGCCAGCTAGAGGTAGGGGTCAGAGAGCCAGAGGTAGGGGTCAGCCCACTAGAGGTGGAGGTCAGGCCGTTAGAGGTGGATGCCAGGCCGCTAGAGGTGGAGGCCAACCAACAGGAGGTCGTCCCAGGGATATGGTTCAGAGTGGTGGCTCCTAGCCCCGATGTTATGCTTTCCCAGCCAGGCCTGAGGCCGAGGCATCTGATGCTGTTATCATAGGTACTGCCTCGATTTGCAGTAGAGATACTTCAGTTCTATTTGATCCAGGGTCTACATACTCCTATGTGTCTTCTTATTTTGCTTCATATTTGGTTGTGCCTCGTAATTCTTTGAGTGCTCCCGTATATGTGTCCACACTGGTGGGGGATTCTATTATTGTAGATTGTGTATATCGCTCGTGAGTGGTTATTATTGGGAGTCTTGAGACTATTGTAGATCTCCTACTTCTCGATATGGTTGATTTCGATGTCATTTTGGGGATGAATAGGCTGTCACCTTATCATGCTATATTGGATTGTCACGCCAAGACCGTGACCTTAGAATTGTCGGGGTTGCCTCGATTGGAGTGAAGAGGGACTCCTGGTCATTCTACCAACAAGGTTATCTCTTATATGAAGGCTCGGCGATGGTCAAGAAGGGGTGTTTGGCTTATTTGGCTATGTTCGTGATTCTATGCAGAGGTTCCTTCCATGGATTCTATACCAGTTGTTCGGGAGTTCCCAGAGGTATTTCCTGCAGACCTACCAGGGATGCCACCCGACAGGGATATTGACTTTTGCATTGATTTGGCTCCAGACACTCAGCCCATTTCTATTCCTCCTTACCGTATGGCCCCGCCAGAGTTGAAAGAATTGAAGGAGCAGTTGCAAGATTTGCTCGATAAGGGCTTTGTTAGACCTAGTGTCTCGCCCTAGGGTGCACCGATATTGTTTGTAAAGAAGAAGGATGGGTCAATGAGGATGTGCATAAACTATCGACAGTTGAACAAAGTCACCATCAAGAAAAAATATCCATTGCCGAGGATTGATGACTTATTTGATCAGCTTGAAGGTGTTTTCAAAGATTGGTTTGAGGTCTGACTACTATCAGTTAAGGATTAGGGCATCCGATGTTCCTAAGACAGCTTTTCAGACTCGATATGGGCATTCTGAGTTCCTAGTGATGCCATTTGGTTTGACAAATGCCCCAGCAGCATTTATGGATTTGATGAACCGGGTGTTCAAGTCCTATCTGGATTCTTTTGTGATTGTTTTCATTAATGATATCTTGATCTACTCCCGCAGCCGAGAGGAACATGAGCAACATCTTTGGATCATTCTTCAGACTCTAAGAGATAGCCAGTTATATGTTAAGTTTTCGAAGTGTGAGTTTTGGTTGAGTTCAGTTGCTTTCTTGGGTCACGTTGTATTAGCAGAGGGTATTCAGGTGGATCCTAAGAAGGTTGAGGTAGTCAAGGACTGGCCTAGACCCACATCAGCTATAGAGATATAGAGTTTCTTGGGTTTGGCAGGTTTTTACCGATGATTTGTGAAGGGGTTTTCATTTATAGCAACCCTGATGACCAAGTTGACCCAGAAGGGTGCCCCGTTCAGATGGTTGGACGAGTGTGAGGTGAGCTTTTAGAAGCTCAAGACAGCTTTGACTACAGCGCCGGTGCTGGTGTTTCCCACAGGTTCAGGGTCCTATACAGTATATTATGACGCATCTCGTATTGGACTTGGTGCAGTATTGATGCAGGGTGGCAAGGTTATTGCATATGCTTTGCTGCAGTTGAAGATTCACGAGAAGAATTATCCAGTTCATGACTTGGAGCTAGCAGCCATTATTTACATGCTGAAGACTTGGAGGCATTATTTATATGGCGTGTTGTGTGAAGTGTTCACAGATCATAAGAGTTTGCAGTATTTGATCAAGTAGAAGGAGCTCAATTTGAGGCAGAGAAGGTGGTTGGAGCTATTGAAAGACTATGATATCACCATCTTGTATCATCCCGGGAAGGCCAATGCGGTGGCCGATGCTTTGAGTAGGAAGTCAACTAGTATGGGCAACCTTGTGTATATTCCAGTCAGTGAGAGACTACTTGCATTAGATGTTCAGGCTTTGGTCAAAAAGGTCGTGAGGTTGGATGTTTCTGAGCCCAATCATGTTTTAGCTTGCACAGTTGCTCGATCTTCCTTGTTTGAGTGTATCAGGGAGAGGCAGTATGATGATCCTCATTTGTTTGTCCTTAGGGACACAGTGCGACACGGAGATGCCAGGCAAGTTACAGTTGGAGATGATGGATTTTTGAGGATGCAGGGTCGTGTTTGTGTGCCTAATGTGGATGTGCTTCGTGAGTTGATTCTAGAGGAGGCCCACAGTTCCCGGTATTCTATTCATCCGGGTACCACTAATATGTATCAGGACTTGCGACAACATTATTGGTGGAGGAGGATGAAGAAGGATATTATTACATATGTAGCTCGGTGTTTGAATTGTCAGCAAGTAAAGTACGAGTATCGGAGACCTGGTAGTTTGCTTCAGAAGATTGAGATTCCTGAGTGGAAGTGGGAGCGTATCACTATGAATTTCATTGTTGGACTCCCACGGACTTAGAGGAAGTTTAATACAGTATGGGTTATTGTGGATAGGCTGACTAAGTCAGTGCATTTCATTCCTGTGGCAGTTTTCTATTCTTCAAAAAGGTTGATAGAGATCTATATCCATGAGATCGTTCGTCTTCATGGTGTGCCCGTGTCTATCATTTCTGATCGAGGTACGCAGTTTACCTCGTATTTCTGGTGGGAAGTACATCATGAGTTGGGTACGCAGGTCGAGTTGAGCATAACATTTCATCCTCAGACGGACGGACAATCCGAGCGTACTATTCAAATTTGGAGGATATGCTCCGCACCTGTGTTATTGACTTTGAAGGTTCTTGGGATCAGTTCTTGCCAATCGCAGAGTTTGCCTACAATAACAGTTATCAGTCGAGCAGATGGCTCCCTATGAGGCATTGTATGGTAGATGGTATCGATCACCGGTTAGGTGGTTTGAGACGGGGGATGCTCGGTTATTGGGTACAGACTTAGTGCAGGATGCCTTAGATAAGGTTAAGATCATTCAGGAGAGACTTCGTACAGATCAGTCTAAGCAAAAGAGTTATGCCGACCGCAAGGTTCGTGACATGGAATTCATAGTCGGAGAGAGGGTGTTGCTTCGGGTGTCACTCATGAAGGGTGTGATGCAGTTTGGGAAGAAGGGCAAGTTAAGCCCTAGGTTCATTGGGCCTTTTGAGATTCTTCGGAGAGTGGGTGAGGTGGCTTACGAGCTCGCATTGCCACCCAGTTTATCAATAGTGCATTCAGTGTTTCATGTGTCCATGCTTTGGAAGTATCACGGTGATCCATCCCACGTGTTAGATTTCAGCACTGTCCATTTGGACAAGGATTTGACCTACGAGGAGGAGTCGGTAGTCATTCTAGACCAGCAGGTTCGTCAGTTGAGATCAAAGAGTTACTCTTCGATTCGTGTGCAGTAGAGAGGTCAGCCTGTTAAGGCAACTACCTGGGAGTCCGAGTCCGATATGCAGTAGATATCCCCATCTTTTCACCGATTCAGGCACTTTTCTATGTTCGTTCGAGGACGAACGATTGTTTAGAAGTGGAGAATATGATGACCCAAAGGGTCATCTTCTGTTTTAGAACTCAATTCCGTGCTACGAGATCTTCAAAACCTCATTTTATCTCTCCTCGTGCATAGTCCGGGCATGATTCCAAAAAACTTTTATTTGGAAAATTTATGAAATAACAATTTTTGGCCTAAAAAGTTGATTTTTGTTGACTTCGGTCAATGTTTTGGGTAAACGGACCCGAATTCGTGTTCCGGCGATCCTAGATGGTCCGTAGTAAAATATGGGACCTGGGCATATGCCCGGAATTGAATTCCGAGGTCCCAAGCCCGAGAAATGATTTTTTGATGAAAATTATAATACTGAAAATCTAGGGAATTAAAGCAATTGATTAATGATTGATATCATTGGTATCGGGCCTGTATTTTGGTTTCGGAGCCTGGTACATATTTAATATAATATTTAAGTTATGTCTATAAAATTTGGTGAAAAACGGAATTTATTTGACGTGATTCGGACCTTTGGTTGAGAAAATAGAAGTTTTGAAACTATCATGAAAATTTCATGCAATTTGGTGCTTAATTCATAGTTCTAGGTGTTATTTTGGCAATTTGATCACGCGAGCACGTTCGTATGATGTTATGAGACTTGTGTGCATATTTGGTTTGGAGCCCCGAGGGCTCGGGTGAGTTTCGGATAGGTTACAAATTGTTTTGGACTTAAGAAAAATAGCTGGTGTGCTTCAGCTGTGTTGCAGGCCTCAGACCTCGCAAATGCGAGTTCAGGGTTCGTATTTGCGATCACTGTTGATGTTGCATTTGTGAGTTTCTCATCACAAATGCGAAGAGAAGCTGGGCCAGCCTGTGTTCGCATTTGCGAACTTTCCTTCGCATTTGCGAAGGGAGCCTGGGAAGGGTATGATCGCAAATACGTTCTTTTACTCGCATATTTGCGAGGAACAGTGTTCGCAAATGCAACATTTTCCTCGTATTTGCAAAGGTAGCAGGATTGTGAAGGGCTTCGCATTTGCGATGGCTCCTTCGCATTTGTGAAGCTCAGGTCGCAAATGCGACATTTGCAGCTGATAACTTTGGACTTAGACGAGATTTTTCATTCATTCTCCCATTTTGCAAAACCTAAACTTCAAGAGGCGATTTTCCAAAGGCTAATTCTTCCCCAAATTATAAGTAAATAATTCTTAACTCATTTCTTTCAATCTTTTACTTCTTTTCACAAGATTTCATCCTAGAATCTAGGATTTTTCATGGTGGAATTAGGGATTTTTGGGTAGAAATTAGGAATTTCGAAATTTGGGGATTTAGACCTCAAATTGAGGTCGAATTCCAAAATCAATTATATATTTGGGATCTTGGGTGAATAGATGAATGAGTTTTGGTTCGAACCTCAAGTTTTGACCAAGCGAGCCCGGGGTCGATTTTTAACTTTTTGGGGAAAGTATTGAGAAACCTATAATTATGCATTAGAATTGATTTCTTTAGCAATATTTGATGTTATTAAATTAATTATGACTAGATACGAGTGGATTGGAGGTGTAATCGAGAGATAAAGCGGTAATTGAGCTTTGAATTGCCCGTTGGATTGAGGCAAATGTTTGGTCTAACTTTGAGTCGAAGGATTAGGGATCCTCGACTTAGTTGCTATGTGAAATTCCATGTGTGCGGCATATAGTTGTGGTGTCGAGTATCTATGCGCCGCCAAATTATTTGTTTAGCTTGTTCCTTTGCCCGTTCCCAATATATTCTCTTCTTATCCTAATTGCTACATGCTTATTGATGCTTCCATGTCTAATTGCTTCTTTTTAGATGTTGTGTTCTTTATTGAAGGTATTAATTGTTCCGTAGTTTCATTGTATTACATTATTGGATTAAGTTGGGTTATTGGTGTTTCATGATACATTTTGGTTAGTTTCGTTGTGTAGTAATAATTGATGAGATTTCATAATTGTATAAATTTTCGTTTGATTTGGTTGAGGCATAAACGTTGTAGAGGGTTTGAGCTAAATTGTGAAATACTTGATCTTATTGTGTGATTGGTAGTGACATGGTGGGATCAGGTTGCACGCTGCAACAGGAGGAATAAGGGTGAAATGTGATTGTCTGGTGGGATCGGGTTGCGCGCCGCAACAAGTTAGGATGGACAGGTGAGATCGGGTTGCACGCTGCAAAAGGAGGAATAAGGGCGATATATTGAGGAGTAATAAGGGCGGGCTGGTGGGATCGGGTTGCACGCCGCAACAAGGAGTAATAAGGGTGAATGTTCATATTGTTAGTGATTATATGGTGGGATCGGAATGCGCGCCGTATTATTTTGTTGTTTATGTATTTTTCCTCGGCTGTGATTCTATTCTGTAGCATTGTAACTCTCTTAAGGATTGGTTATAGCTGAGTACTGGCAAGACAAATGAGTTCCGTCTTTATTTTTACTGCAAATTACTGTTCGATTTCGTCCCGTATTTCCTTTTGCTTTATTATCAACTGTATGCAGGTTATATTGTAAATGCCCCGCCTTAGCCTCGTCACTACCTCGTCCAGGCTAGGCTTGGCACTTACTAGTACATGGGGTCGGTTGTACTGATACTGCACTCTACACTTTCTATGTAGATTTTGGAGCTGGTTGTGGCTGATCGAGAGGTCAGTTGCAAGCATTCATCAAGGAGACCCAAAGTAGTCCTGTAGGCGTCCGCGGCCCCTGGCGTCCCCTCCTATGTTCTGCATTCTTGTTTTTTTTTGAGATAGATGTACTTTTCTTTCAGACCATTACTTGTAGATATTCATAGAATGTTAGTGGGTTGCGACACCAGTTTCTGGGTGGTAACTGTTTCGGTTTTGTTAATAGGATAAGGATAATTAGTTAAATATGCACTTCCGCTTTTATTTCTGTTTGAATTAGCTTTTGTTAATCTTAACTATGAAAATATAAAGGAAAAAGGTGATTATAACTCTAACGTTGGCTTGCCTAGCGAGTGCAATGTTATGCGTCATTACGGTTTCGATGGTGGGAAATTCGGGTCGTGCCAGTTCGCCACTGCTCACATCCCATGGCTTCTTGTGAACCCAACATTAGCTATCTGTTTTATGTCGTGTAACAATGTCCAAGTGCAAACCGACAGATCTTAAACGACTGTGCATCTTCATTCAATTAGCTCCAAATTTGGACATTCACAGCTTGCTTGGTGTGTATTTCATTAATGATAGTGGATTGTTGGACGACTAAGCTACGTGCTGCATAGGCACCTCAATCTAAATTACCACTGGAAATCCAACTTTAGGTGGTCATTATGATCAGAAACTTATTAATTAAGCGGAGAAATGTGCTCCTAGAGGCAAATTGCAGGGAGTCAGTCTACAAACGAAGTAATTTCTGGTTCATATTTTGTATGTAGTGCTAAAGTTGTATATATTGAAGATGAATCCATAGTTGTAAACATATAATTAAGATACACGTTTTCTGAAAAAGATGTAAAGCGAACATTATATATCAGGGCAACTAAGTAACTCATAATAAACGGAAATAGTAATCTGAAAAAGAAATAGGCAGGAGCCAGGTTAAAGTATACTGAGAAAAGCCTCTTGTATAAAATTATGCACCTCTGCTGAATTGAGAACAATGTAACAGTAGATCAATTCCTCCATCTCCTTCCAGTCTTGAATGCCAACATTGTTGACGATCTCTTTTATGGATTCTCTTATATCTGACAATGGATCCATTGAGTACTTCACTGCACAAATAGTACTATCCACGAACGCCCCATGAACATCTTTAGGCAAGTTAGCAGAAAAGCTAACTCTGTTTCTCTGGCGCTGCACCATTTTTTGGCTCTTGTAATTCACCATATTGGCTAAGTTATTCCCTTAGTTATTGGCTTTGTTGGATGTGTTCTTGAAATGGTCACAATATAAAGAGGGTGCTATAAATGTTTGTATTGTTGCAAACAAGCACTTGGAGCAGGTGCTTTGAATGTGGGTATGGGAATTGAGAGTTTAGGGATAAGATCACGACACATGTACTTGAATTAGGATTTGAAGTTTATGGATTCTGAATTTGCCACCGAACCGATAGTTGTTTTTGTTAGTGAGTTTGCCAGTAATATATATATATATATATATATATATATATATATATATATATATATATATATATTTAATAAATTCCCTAATATAAATACAAAATCTAGTTACTAAGTTCATATGAACCCTACTTCATACTCTAGCTCCGGCCACAACTTGTTGTGGGTTGTCATGTTCTCTTGTGGACCACTGGTTGTTGAAGACAGGAAAACAAATTGAATGAAGTAGCAGCAATTACAAGCATGATGGGAGCCTAAAAACAAAAACTAGATGGAACACCATTAGTTCTCATCCAATCTTGTGAATTATTGAACATATGCATCTGGAATAGATTCAAAATTTCGATGGCTTAAGAATGTCTCAAATCCTCTTAATTGTTCTGTCCAAGTTAAGAAAAGAAGAAAATGAATTGTCGGCATGGCAATTGAATATGTGATGTATGTCAAATTCTTGAATGAGAGGATTGGATTAATTTGGATGTTAAATCTTTTGGCTTAAATCCTTTTTTGCACACTCAACAGCAAGATGCTCTTCAAATTTTGGCCCTAAATTCGTTTTGCAGTTTTAACTTGTGTATAACAATCTAACATTAACTAAATTCTTTTAGGGCCTTTAATTACAATCTTTTTTTGTTTGTACTTTCACCACCAAGATCACTTTTTAATTAGAATACATGGAAGAATTAATTAGAGATTGAAAATGACATTTTTGTTCTATTATCATGTTTGGCCAAGACACAATAGTAATCACATACAACTCATGCTGAAATCATGGATTACAATGGCCAATGGTCCACCACGAGCGCGTGTACAATTAAGCCTATAGATACGAGTAATGTTGTATCTATTCAATTCAGATAATTTATATAGTATATTGTTTCAAAGAGTTGTTAAAAATTTATACTTAAATTAAATTCGTATTCAATTGAGGTAGCTCCACTTCTCCACATCTTCCTCTTTCCACTTTCAAATGATGCGCTAGAAACATACTAAATACGAGTAACAGGTAACGACATTAAACCAAGTTGGAAGCTAATAAATAGTCACATGAAAATGTAACAATACTAAGTATTAATATTGCAACAATAAGCAAAGAACAGAAAATAAACGGTTTACCCTTAAAAACGGATAACAATTGAATTTATACGCGATTTTAAGGATATGTGATTTAACTTGATACAAATTGAGAAAATCAGATTAGTATTGAAATTAATGATAGAAAGTGAATGCTAACCACACAAGTGAACAGTGTCAACCTTGAAGGTTGGTTACCCTCGAGTCTGAAAGTGCCTCAATTAATGTCAATTAAAATAACGGACTAGGGGTAGTTTTGACCCTTTTCTGTATTTTATAATAAAATAATTAAAGAACTTCTCTCTTTTATACTCTAAATGAATTCAAAATTATAACTTAGTATTAAATATGATGTTATTTGATTATCGATAAAATAATAAATAGGAAAAATTTATTAAAATATCAAAGTAGAAAAGGATGCACACGGTGATAGAGATAATGTAAGGATATTTATACTTAAATTACTATAAAATAACATAAGTAAATAATAATTCAAAGATACTATTGATAGATTTAGATAATTGAAGAATTGTGAACAATAGAATAAACTTTAAATATATATTTCTGGAGTATAAGAAAAATATATCTATTGTTATATTAATCCGAGTGGATGATGTAATAAAAAAATAAGGAACATAAAGTAATTAGACCACGCTATGCTTCTTCTAATTTCATTAGGATTTTATTATTAGGTGCATTGTTGTATTGAGATACTAGATAACAACTGAAATTTTATTAAAATAATATGATCTAATATGCTCAAATAAACCAAATTATAATTTCGCCTAATTAATAGTTTTGAATACTGCCCGTATTCCTCGGATTCCGCATATAGCGAGAACTTAATTCACCGAACAATTTTTTTTTTTGGTTCGTGTACACAGGTTCTAAAGCTGTTAAAGACAAGAAACATAATTAGCTATCATATCGAATGGACTTAAGCAAAATATTTAATCTATTACCTTATATAATTAAAAAAAAGGCCCTTCTTTAAGTAATTCCGTAGTTTTCAAATTTTGTTTTACCCAAGAAAACGCATCTTAATCAAAATGAAATATACTATTATTTTTAACTCGTTAAATATGTTAATATATATTGCGGAATATCGTGGGTTAGCTAGCACACAATCACACACAAAGCAAATAGAGAAGAAAAATAAACACAAGGATTTAACGAGGTTCGGCTAAGCCTAATTTTCGGAGCAAAAGCAAAGAGAGTTTTCTACTATGAATGAGAAAAAAAGCACAGTACAATCTCTAGGATCCCCAACTACAACTCATATATATATATATATCCCAAATAGTCTCAAACCTATAAGAGAAAGGTTTCCCAATTTGACAAGGACAATAGTTTTTCCTTTCCCAAAGCTATTAGGACAATGAGTTTTCCTAAATCTATAAGGATTATGAGTTTCCTAAAAATACAAGTAAATAATTCAAGCTACAAAATAACAAATATTCCCCTTGGCTTGAATTCTCTTCATCAACAGGAACAACGTGTCTCTACCTTGCCCTCAGCCCTCGCAAGGGCTCTATCCATTGTCGCGCACATCAACCAAGTCTAGGCAACCCCTAAACTTGTTAAGAGACTCAATCTCTTTAGCCATAGCACTAATCCGTCGATTTGGTTCTGTACTCTGAATAGCTTCTGGATAGCTATAACATTCAAATACATCAACGGTCATATCCAAGAAGATTCTCATCAACTACGTTTGCAAACCTTTGCGGTCGGTTGACACTCTCTTCTCTCTGCTTGTTGTAATGCTATATGGTTGGTGTTGTGCAGGTGCGTCAACATTATCATCTTGATCAATATTTTGCACCTCCTCCACTTCCTCTACTTTAGAACTACTGGGTTGAGCTAGTGGAGATTCAATTTCTAGCTCTATGCGGTCACTGACACCACGATCTATTTCTGCTATTGCCTTCTCCCTCTGATTGTCCAGTAAGGCAGATTCATTGAATGTTATATCCCAACTGATAATTAGTCCTTAAGTCTTTTGATCTGTGCACCACAACCTATAACCTTTCACTCCAGTTGTTTACCCTATAAATATGCACTTCTTTTCCCCCGGCTCAAGTTTTTCATCCCTCACATGAGCATAAGCAGGACAACCAAATATCCTTAAATTTGAATAATCGGCAGGCGAACCGGACCATACCTCAAGGGAGTTTTGAACTCAATAGTTGTGGATGGAGATCTGTTGACCAAATAACAAGTTGTATTGATTGCTTCAGCCCAAAAGTCTTTGCTAACACATGAGTGTGAAAGCATGCTTCGTACCCTATAACAAAGCGTTCTATTCATACGTTCTGCAACACCATTTTGTTGTTCTGTTCCGACACAAGTGCGGTGTCTAACTATGCCTACCTGAAATTATGCTTGACCACCACAGTCTCTAACCGGAATATTAAAACCCTGCAATCACGAATAATAGCGTCATATGAAGGGTAACCTTGTTCAAGGCTCTTGATTACTTTTGACGAGTCTGTCTCAATATCTCTTTGAATGAGCTGAAGCTCGTATGCCAACTGGAGACCTGCTTTTAGAGCGAGTAGTTCAGCTTGGGTAGGAGATGATGCATAGGTATAATTGTAGAAACCGGCCACCCAATCTCCTGCATTGTTTCTGATGACCCCACCTAGACCACTGCGTAGCTTATTATTCTGAAAAGCTCCATCAGTGTTGAGTTTAAACCATCCAGAAGGAGGTTTGTCCCAACTGACACTGATAGGCTTTTTTTCTTATCAAAACTTTGCTCTTTGGCTGTGAGGAGTTTGTATTCTATTGCCTGTTGAAATACGAGCTTAGACATAAAATGTGGTTAGTATTATCCTGATTATTCTTGTTTCTATTTTTCCAGATGCCCCATAGTGCAAAAGGAAAAAGATCCGCCCAGTTGATATATTTGTGATGGAGATTGATCTTAAGGTCTTTAATTGCGAGAAACCAATGAGTGTCTCCACTAGCTTGAGGGCTAGAGACACCTAGGATTTTCCAAAAAGCTTTAACTATAGGACAAAGTATGAAGATATGGAGGATAGTTTCACGATCATTTCTACACATAGGACAAATGTCATCGATATTTATTCCTATAAGGCTTAGATAGGATTTGCAATGGAGTCGATCATGGTAGTATTTCCAAAGTAGAAATTTGATATTTGTGGGGGTGTGAATATCCCAGATCCAGGAGAAGTCCTTATTGGTAATGCTTTGATCATCAATAAGCGTATAACATAAGCTAGTACTAAATTTACCACTACTGTTGAGAGACCATATAGGGACATCATGGTTGGTATCATGCAAAGGAGTTGGAATAGTATAAATATGGTCAGTAATACTACTAGTAAACACAAAGGACAACTTGAAAAAATTTCAGGTTTTATCCTGTAACAGGTCTTTATTTTTTAGATTATAGTCACTGATATTAAGGGGTCCATGGATTTAATTCCTAAGAGATTCGCTATTTGGGATCCATTGAGAGTTCCATATGTCTGTTGTTGACTTAGAGCAAATGGACCATAAAATCCCTTTGCTACAGTAATTCCAACCCTTAATAATTACACTCCAAATAAAAAAAAGTATTAATTTTCCTGGTCCTTGTGGCATAGTTAGCAATAAGAATATTAGACCAAGGAGCATACAAGTTGTTTAGCAATCTCCAAGTGAGCCCTGTGAGTAGAGACAGATTTTTAGACTTAGCCTTTTTAATATCAAGACCCCTACTGATTTTATTCCTAGTAATATCATTCCAGTCTAGCAAGTGCAATCTCTTATGATCCTCAGTACTGTCCCAAATAAAATCTCTTTGAATTTTATCAATAACCTTTAGAATTTTTTGAGGTAGAAGAGTAAATTGCATTGCATGATTTGGAATAGTATTGAGGGTATAAGAAACAAGGATAGTTCTACCATCTATAGTCAGACAGTTTGTTTTCCCGTTTGATAGTCTAGAACGCATGTTGTCAATAATGAACTGGAAGTCAGTAGCCTTTTGCTTGTGACGAAGAATTGGAAAGCCCAAATATTTTTCAAAGTTTTTACTGAAGTAGAGTGAAAATATGAGTGGCTGTGTCTTTTGGACAGTTCTTGGAGAAAATGATCTTAGATTTTATATGATTAATTTTATGTCCTGATAAAACACAAAACATATCCAGACAATGAAGGATTGTATTTCTAGATTTGTCGTTAACCTTTTCCAAGAGTGTGAGGTCGTCGGCAAAGAATATATGGGAAAGTGGGGGGCTTCTGTTATTAAGCTTAATAGGGTCCCACTTTCTAATTCTACCTGGTGATTTATAAGCCTAGATAACATTTCCATATAGAGTATAAAGATATATGGTGACATAGGATCACCTTGTCTAATACCTCGGCTAGGGCTAAAATAGTTTGTTCTAAAACCATTTACTAGGATCGAGATGTTACTGGTGGAAATACAAGTCATAATAAGCTTAGTAATTTTTGGAGTAAAGTGGAAGTATCTCAAGGTTCGGTAGATAAAGGACCATTCTAGTCTATCAAATGGATTTTCCAGATCAATTTTGAGGATCATATACACATTAGAACCTTTGAAACAGTTAAACTTAGAAATGATTTCTTGGATAACAATAGCATTATCACTAGCTCTTCTACGGTTAATAAAACTAGATTGAAAGGGACTAATAAGATTATCTAGGAAAGGCTTGAGTCGATTAGAAATGATCTTAGTGATAATCTTATACTCCCTCCATTTCAATTTATGTGAACCCATTTGACTGGGCACGAAGTTTAAGAAAAGAGAGAAGACTTTTGAACTTGTGGTGTAAAATGAGGCACATATATTTTGTGTGGCTATAAATCATTGCATAAAAGTAAATTATTTCCAAATAAGGAAAGAGGTCATTCTTTTTGGCACGGACCAAAAAGGAAATAGGTTCACATAAATTGAAACGGAGGGAGTATGTAGTATTGCATAAACCTATCATTCTAAAGTTATTAAGATTGTTCGCATTTGGGATTTTGGGGATAAGGCATAAATACGTATTATTGGTGGCTGAAGGAATGGTTTGTGATGGAAAAAACATTATGGCAAAAATCTACAGCTGATTGACCCACCACTTTCTAGTATTTTTGGATGAAAAAAAAGTGCAGTCCGTCGGGTCCTGGGGCTTTAAAGGGTTTAAATAAAAAAATCACCCTTGTAACTTCACTATTTAGTAGAGGTCTATCTAGTGAAGAGAGGTCGATATTATTAAACGAAGTACGATTATTTAAAATGTTTTTCAATTGGTATCAAGATATGAGGTACATAACATATCTTGGAAAAAGTTTTGTGCATGGGCTATTATGGATTGATGATCATCAATCCAGTTTCCGTTCTCATCTTTAAAACAAGTAATATGATTCCTTCGCCTCTTGTTGGTTAGTAATATGAAAAAATTTGGTATTTGCATAACCCTCGTTTAACCAGGAGATTCTAGATCTAAACTTCCAATAGTCCTCGTCTAGCTTAAGAATGGTGTTGTAGTCTAGTTTTAAGGATTCTTCAAGTTGCTGAAGAAAAGTACTAGTGGCGTATCTAGGAGAATTTTGAATACCATTAAGCCTAGCAAGCAGTCTCTTTTTCTTATTTTATTAAAGAGATCTCCAAAAGTATTCCTTTTCCAAACATTAATATTACGCTGAAAAGACCAAGTAGCATCACAAAATCTTTTATCTTTCCAGCTAGAGTTAACGACATTAATGAAGTCTGGATGTATGCACCAAATAGATTTTAGCTTAAATTGCTTCTCTATATTAGTATTAGGCATAACACTAAGTTTCACAAGTAGAGGTCTATGGTCCGAGTGTGTTTTAGGAAGATGAGTAACTGAGACTTCAGGAAATAACCTAACCCAGCCTTCATTTGAGAAAACCTTGTCTAATCTTTCCATGATTAAGTCCTTGTTCTTCTTTCTATGATTAGACCACGTGAATTTACTCCCTTTGAAACCTAAATAAAAAAGATTACAATAATTTAAGCTAGACCAAAGTTTGCAAGACCTATTTAAATAAACAGGTTTCCCTCCAAACTTATCATACGCCATTATAACATCATTGAAATCCCTTCCTACTAGCCAAGAACCTTTATAATTATCATAGACATTCTCCAAATTTTTCCAAAGAGTGTTTCTAATAGACTTACTATTTCTAGCATAAATAGTCGTAAAGAGCCAGGAATATCATTTAGGAAGAACCTCAACTATTGCATGAATTTCCTAATCCCGCCTAATAAAGTTATGAATTGCGATAACATTATGGTCCCAAAGGATCACCATTCCACCAGATCTTTCCTCTGCGGGCACTTATATCAACTTTGTAAAATTAAACTCATTTAGGAAGGAGTTTTGATTATCCATCTTAGTTTCAAGAAGATCTACCATACATGGCCTACGAGTGACAACCATTTCCCTAAAGTTTCTACGAAAATTATTATTGTTAGCCCCCCAGGTACTCCAGATGATGAAATTGGTGGCTCTATTCATGATCATTGTCACGTCCCGAATCTGGGGGGCGAGACTGGCCCATAGTGCCTCACCTATCCTTGCGTACTAACTTGAAACTAAGGGACTCTGAACGCATGATGTTATACTTTGGTCATTGGACACATTGCAAGATAACTGCGAATGCTAACTAAATGTCAATATAAAACTGGGCCGACAAGGCCGTCATAACTATTACAGCTGACAAACCAACCAAATATACATGCAAGGCCTACAAGCCCAACATATTGCACTAACTGGTAGGATATGTCTACAAGCCTCTGCTGATGGATATATTATGATCAGAAAAGCTCCCCGACCCACTCATAACATATATACGTATATATACAAGATGTACATAAGGCTCTAGACCCGGAAACTTCAAAAGGCATGGAGCTTACCGATTAAGCTGAACTCGGGAAACACTTATTGAAGAGGCTTACCCGTCTGTCTGTCTGACCTGCACACATGAAATGCAGCGCCCCCAGAAACGGGACATCAGTACGAAATAATGTACTGAGTATGTAAGGAAATATACTGAAAGCTGAAACTGAACTGGTAAAATAATAACTGCAAGTAGCTGGAAGTCAAAGATAATCTGAAGATATGCTTACCTGCTGATACTGACTCAACTCTCTCAATATTGTAAGTAAAATAGTTGTCCGGTCCTATAAGGCTCAGTATATATATAATTGCTCTGTCATAGTAGGCTCGCTCATAGGCGCTCGACCATCCTAGGCTCTGTATCTCGACCAACTAGGCTGGCTCATAAGTACTCGGCCACAGTAGGCTCGGTATATAACTTACCATCTGATCAGAGGTTGCCCAATAGGGGTCTGTCCATCGATTATAGCTCGATGGTAATGAAAATAATTTAATACTGTATATATATAAACTCTCTGCCCTCTTGACTGGAATAAAAAAATACTTAATTGGATATGAAATCCCGGTAAAGAGAATATTGTAACTTACAAAACTAGGAAAATATACGCAACTTGCGAGACTAGTAAAATATACATAAATTTTGGGATATGAATTTTTCTTTATGCCTCGTTATCAAACTTGTGTAATGACGAGATCATGCCAAATGAAGGAAGGGCTTAGCCTTAACATATCCAGAGTAGGGAAAACTCCGTATAATATTCAGTTGGAAAACCATCGTTGATTGAACAAAATTTGCCCCCGCTTCTTAGAATTTCATGGACGAGTAACGTTTCTACAATGCAAAATCTTTCTTCGCTTTGATAGATTTTCAGGATACCCAGCAGGAAGCTCGATTTCTATCCAAAATTTTATGGAGAAATCTGATTTAGTAATTATCAGGTGTACTTGAAACAATTGAGCCTCACCATAGCACCTTTGGTCTTTAGCAAGAACAGATGCAAACACAGGCGCATACAACAAGAACATTTTGTAGAAGAAGTCTCAATGTTCGGCTTATTAACGAAATAGCAAGAAATAATGTTTTGGTTTCTTGGAATTTGAGAGGGGTACGTTTTTTTGGTTCAGAATAGTTTGGCCTTAAGTTTGGTTAGTGTCATTCCTTCGATAATATGGAAATGACACCTATTATTGAGTTTTTTCCACGTAGCCTGGTGACATATGAGTCACAAATATTGAATTGGTGGGCTGCCATGTTCATGCTTTGGATCCTTATCCAATGTTTGAAATTAATCCATCACTAGTTATTAATTAACTTGGTAATGTTCTGTTATCCGGTAATTAACCATTTACCTGTATGATTGAGAATTATTCGCACTTTCTTAAAATACTACTCACTTTTAATATACTTTATACACCTTATTATCATGGTCATGGTATATCTTGTATGACACTAGTCCATAAATACCGAGTATTTTAGCTCGGGCCATATTGTTTTTCCAACATGCTAAATTTGGACGAAAATTCATTTTCTTTGACTTGCTTCCCCTATCACCTTCACGAATTTACTCATCACTTGTTTGAAATAGCATAATTCTTATAATATCCAAATAATCTTTTCCTTGGACTGATGTCAATTACCTTACGACAAATTCAATGTAAAATACTGCATGGTGCAACATTATCGTAACTTATTATTGCGAAGTGTAACATCATCGTAATGTAATACTACAAGGCATAACATCATCGTAATATATTACTGCAGAGGGTAACATCATCGTAATATATTACTGTAGAGCATAACATCGACGTAATACTGCGGGGCGTAACATTATTCCCGCACTTATTATTTTCATAACTTATATCTTCCGAATACTTTAGAACTTCCCTTGCCATCTAGGCGACTATTCTGTGAATAAGTCCAAGGCATTCCCCCCTTAGGCCTCCTTCTCATCCCATAACTTGTAGTCGGAATCCTTCCAATCTCATAACTGTTGCTACCTTTCACCATGCAGCCTGTACGATTTTGACCTTGTAAGGGTGCCCAATCTATAGACTTCATATGTAGAGCGTGATAAGATGTCCCTTTGGGCATCTATGAGAATACTGAAGTTCTTCGCTCAGTACTTTGTTGAATTCACGAATATTGCTATATCTTATCGCATAGGTCTGTTTAGCCATCTGTATGAATTTACTGCCATAACTGTTACTTTAATTTATCATTGCTGAGGTCTGCTACCAAATTCCAGGTTACTCTTGTTGCTTATTCCATATGTATAAATTTAAGTTCTTTAATGCTTCCTCAGTACTGCTCATCTTTAGAATGACGGCCTAATCTCATCTCATACTTTGTGACTTTTGTCCATCTATTGTTGATTCACCTCAATATTGATCTACAATATACCACTAATAATTTGAAAATTATTACGTAATACATTGCCACTAGGGCTTACGTTACATCAAGGAATATTCGAAGTAATTTTCCTGATCCACTTAGCGGCGATACTATACTTCAATAACCGTATTCTATAGCATCCCAAGGTGATTCTCTTATGTGGGTATTTTAATCCCGTACAATTCATGAATCCCTTTTTTTCAAATTATTACTCAATTGAAGGCCCAAAAGTCATCCTTTATCTATCACAATTACACCCTTATTCTACTATTATGGCAACATTCTTTCTCTTCTAAATGCTGCTTATGAAGAGTAACTCCTTTGAGTCCATTCAGGCTATACTGAGCTTATTATAACATAGAGAAACCATTATCTCCCTTGTTTTTATGGGCCTAATCCATTCTCGTCACCTTCTCACTGCCCTTTCTTATCTGTATTCTTGTCTTCCTAAAACATTGTCGTTTTACCATACTTTAGCTTGTGACCTATACATATCTATTTATACTACTCATAATCTTCCTTCAACTTGCTTGAATTTCCTTGTGTTATTTTAGAACATCAAGCAAGACATCACATCGTCTCTAACTCTTCTTTACTTTCTTAACTAGACCCGTCGATACCTAGAAATCATTGAATAGAAGATATGCCACTGACGATGCCGCTATCATTCTTGGATAGTGAATCCCCGCACTTCTAGCCTTCTATTTGAAGTAAAGACTATTCACGATCTTCTGCCTTTGAGTATTTCGTACGATGTTCACCTTTACCTTACTTACCTTAAA
This sequence comes from Nicotiana sylvestris, assembly GCF_000393655.2. Lineage (NCBI taxonomy): Eukaryota > Viridiplantae > Streptophyta > Magnoliopsida > Solanales > Solanaceae > Nicotiana > Nicotiana sylvestris. The sequence goes on from NC_091062.1 coordinate 76,437,837, forward strand.
ATCTCGCATTGTATCTTCTATCTCTTTTATGACCTCCCTTCTACTTAAGTGTAATTTACGTCCATAACTTGAAGCTCTATTATAATACTCGCACCTCTGGTACAAACACAATCCGATAGGAGCTTCGTACTAACTTCTTAAGAGGCTGGTACTTCTTCTAACTGGCTTCCTTATAGAGCCATTATAGATTATGGTTGTTGTGTTATTTCTCTTGAACATCTGATATTAAGAGTGATTCTGTCATGTTCTCAAGCACAACTTCTATAATTTTTCTAGGTCCAATAATCAGACTCCTAATTTACTTGGATGATGTAATTTCTTTAGTTTCCTCTTCCTTCTGATCAACCTTTACGTAGGCTTAAGCTATCTTTCGATCCGTGGCTCATGGTATCAGTTATTACCTTAGCCTTTCATGTGTGTTATGGGATATCCATGATACAATCTTCTAACAATGCAGTCCTTTGTCTATGCCCTGGGCTCAATTTTTTCTTTTAACTTATACTGAAGTCTTCTATGGCTGTATGATTGTCAACAAATATTCTACCTGGATAATGCTCCAAAATCTTGAGTGTATCCATAACGTACTAACTCTGGATCATTGATCGAATAATTCTTTCGTTCCATCTTAGCTTTCTTTCACTCTAAGCTATTACTTTTCCTGGTCTTTCTGCCCCCTTGTTGCATCCATACTTAGTTTATCTTAGTGCCCACACTTGCCAGAGTTTTCATACAACTCATATAATCTCGAATATTACTTTTAATTTTTACTTCCCGTTCATTAGCCACGGTAGGTGATACTTTCCTTTGGAATGCTTACAATGTTGTTGGAGCTTGTTGTTACACGACTATTTCCTCTTTAGGTCATTGTGCTTAGGTTGAAGCCTTCTTTTTTATCTCCTCAGCTAGTCTTTCGTTGTAGTACTTAGGGAGAACCCTTGACTCTCGTAAAGCTGTGAGCTTATTACGGGTCTTTTTGATGTCCTTACTTGCCTATAATCATCTGTAGTTGCTTACTTCCATGCCCTTGTGCTTGTATGGTTGCTTCTGATCTGATATTTTGACTGTCTTTCCAGTGGCACTTTCTTTTATCCCTGTAACACTCATACGATACCTTTAACTAACCCGACTCTTGTTTGAATATATCTCAAGTATTATAATGATATTCTTCAAGGCTAAATTCTCCATGTTGGGTTCTACTATGTTTATCTTATACGATCTGATGACTCGTTTGTAACCTCCTGTTTTGCCATAACTGGGATCTTCCTAACCAATTACTAACTACTTGTTGGCCCATTCTCATACCAATATTCCTCGTAATCTTTCTTGGGTTATTTCCTTTGTCTTAATTTACGTCCCTCACTGGCTCCTTATTTATTAATAATAGCTCGGGCATGAACCTTCACTTCCTCTCCTTGACGTCGTGCTTGCACAATATTCTTGAATCATAGCGTATTTGTAAGATTTGGATAAGTTCCATCTCATTCCTCTTTCATTTATCGCATTTGTTTACCATTCCATAGTCACTAGAACCACTTAATTCTGACTTAATGCCACATCACTCCATATTCCCCCCTTTAGGGGTGTACTAAGAGCTGAAGCCACGAGGATCTACCTATAGATGTTTTACCTCTTCATCTTTGGCGTCGTTTCTCAATATCAATGATCCTTACTCGCCTTGCGGCAATCCTTTTGTACCAAGTATGACAAATTCCCTTACTCGCAAGGGTGACATTAGCATAACTGGCACATGTCGTCTCTTAAGCTTAACTTTGCTAACATTGTTTGCTTTAGGGAAGCGTCTCCCTGAATGACCATTCTCTGAATTCATCATGAATCTTCTTCTGTGGTCCATTCTATTACCGTCGGAACGAAATCTGAAATTCCCATGACGTCGAGTATTTTCCAATCATTCAGTCCCTAATTCATATTTAGTTTATCTTGTTTACCAGCCCATACTGATTCCTATTACTCTGGGGATTAACTCTCTCTTCTGGTAGTCACATTGGAGTCACGAACTTATTTCTCGAAATGAGGATATAACCTTATGGCCTATACTCTTTTGTTGTCTTAAGGCCCATCACCTTTCGTATTTTTCTTTATTTGACTATAGGTTTTGTAACACTCTACCGTTTTCATCCATGTATCACACCTTATTCATAACGCTTCCTTATCTCTCTTCTCATAACTCTGCTAATATTTCTGCATATCTCTTTTCTTCTGAAAACTTCAATACGACATTCTTTTGCTTTTAGCTTTCCTTTGCTCCATCTAGTGGCTCTTCAAGTTGCTTAACGTTCTCGCTTTACTAAGGACGCGAACCATACTAAGGTAATATTTGTCCCTTCAAGGCTTATAGTGCATGCCTTAATAGTACTCATAACTGGTTGCACTATTTTAGAGTGCACCATCTAGGTGTCTCATAAAGAGATCTATTAGCACATTTGCAATATTCTTCGGAAATATCAACTGACGCAAACAATTCATCTATTATATCTTCTTATACGACATCTGTTAACCCCCATAGGGCATATCTGGAATGGGTGCGACCAATTGTAAATACCTCTGTTGCTATTTAATATAACTCAAAAGGCTTATGTTTCTCTACCTCAATTATAAGCGTTGTTAACCTTCATTAACTGGGCGCCTCATACCCTTCTTCATATTGCTTATTTTGCTTGTTGAAACTTGTATTTATCTTCTTAATCTCTCATTGTCTTTTACCATAAAGATGGATAGATATTCTTCCCTTAAGGCTTCTTTTCAGGAAGCTTACACCTTTCAGTACACCCATGATCTGCTAAAAACCTCACATTTACTTATCGTAGGCATCGTACAAAAATCCAATTCCTCTGACTCAGCTCGTCCACAACTATCTCTCTTTCCAACTTTCATTCCGAATGTAGGTATCATCTTATTACGAAAAACAATTTCGGAATTTGAATTCTTATAAGTGATTTATACCACACGATCTAGAGTAAGAAGAAAGAGCGACAATCCTAAATGCCCTGTAATCTCCTGCTTATAAGTGTGGTGCACAACACACCCATAAACAATAATCTACTAGACACGGCTTGTAGACTCCCTAGGACAGAACTGCTCTGATACCACTTTTGTCACGCTCTGATACAAGCCTCTACTGATGGATATACTATGATCGGAACAGCTCCCTCACTCACTCATAACATATATACATATACATATATATATATATATATAAGATGTACATAAGGCTCTAGACCCGGAAACTCCGAAAGGTATGGAGCTTACCGATCAAGCTGAACTCGGGCAACACTTATTGAAGAGGCCTACTTGTCTGTCTGTCTGATCTGCACGCATGAAATGCAACGGCCCCAGAAAAGGGATGTCAGTACGAAATAATGTACTGAGTATGTAAGGCAATATACTGAAAGCTGAAACAGAACAGATAATATAATAACTGCAAGTAGCTAGAAGTCAAAGATAATTTGAAGATATGCTTACCTGCTGATACTGACTCAACTCTCTCAATATAGTAAGTAAAATAGTTGTTCGGCCCTATAAGGCTCGGTATATATATAACTGCTCTGCCGTAGTAGGCTCGCTCATAGGCGCTCGACCATACTAGGTTGTGTATCTCGACCAACTGGGCTGGCTCATAAGTACTCGGCCACAGTAGGCTCGGTATATAACTTACCATCTGATCAGAGGTTGCCCAATAGGGGTCTACCCATCGATTATAGCTCGATAGTAATAAAAATAATTTAATACTATATATATATAAATTCTCTGCCCTCTTGACTGGAATAAGAAAATATTTAATTGAATATGAAGTCCCGGTAAGGAGAATATTGTAACTTACAAATCTAGGAAAATATACGTAAATTCCGGGATATGAATTTTTCTTTATGCCTCGTTATCAAACTTGTGTAATGACGAGGTCATGCCAAATGAAGGAAGGGCTTAGCCTTAACTTACCCGGAGTAGGGAAAACTCAGTATAATATTCCGTTGGAAAACCTTCGTTGATTGAACGAAATTTGCCCCTGCTTCTTAGAATTTCATGGACGAGTAACGTTTCTACAATGCAAAATCTTTCTTCGCTTTGACATATTTTGAGGATACCCAACAGGAAGCTCGATTTCATATCCAAAATTTAAAGGAGAAATCTGATTTATTATATATCAGGTGTACTTGAAACAATTGAGCCTCACCATAGCACCTTTGGTCTTTAGCAAGAACTGATGCAAACACAAGCGCATACAACAAGGACATTTTTTATAAGAAGTCTCAATGTTCTGCTTATTAACGAAATAGCAAGAAATAACGTTTTGGTTTCTTGAAATTTGAGAGGGGTACGTTTTTTTGGTTCAGAATCTTTTGGCCTTAAGCTTGGTTAGTGTCATTCCTTTAAGAATATGAAAATGGCACCTATTATTGAGTTTTTGCCACATAGCTTAGTGAAATATGAGTCACAAATATTGAACTGGTGGGCTTTCATGTTCATGCTTTGGATCCTTATCCAAAGTTTTAAATTAATCCACCACTAGTTATTAATTAATTAGGTAATGTCCTGTTACCCGGTAATTAATCAATTACCCGTATACTTGAGAATTATTCCCACTTTTTTAAAATTCTAATCACTTTTAATATACTTTATACACTTTACTATCATTGCCATGGGGTACCTTTTATGACACTAGTCCATAAATACCGAGTATTTTAGCTCGGGCCATATTATTTTTCCAACATGCTAAATTTGGACGAAAATTCATTTTCTTTGACTTGCTTCCCCTATCACCTTCACGAATTTACTTATCACTTATTTGAAATAGCATAATTCTTATAATCTCCAAATAATCTTTTCTTTGGAATGATGTCAATTTCCTTACGACAAATTCAATGTAAAATACTGCATGGTGCAATATTGTCGTAACTTATTACTGCGAAGTATAACATCATCGTAATGTAATACTGCAAGGCGTAACATCATCGTAATATATTACCGGAGAGCATAACATCATCGTAATATATTACTGCAAAGCATAACATCGACATAATATTGTGGGGCGTAACAATCATGTTGTTATTTGGTGATTCACATTCCACTTCTCCTCTGAAGGAAAAACTATGTCCTTCCTTAGGGATAGCACTAGGATCATTTTGGGCTTTCCTACTGTCAGATTTTGTGGCGGCCTTATGTCCATGGTGAACTTGTACAATGTAACTGGATAGTTGAATACATGCCTCTTTTCTTATCTCTCCTTGAAGAGTAAGATTATGACCTCGTTTATATTTAAAAGCTTCATTTTCGACCCCATGTTTGGAGGAATTATTTTCTCTAGCCCCGATATTGGATTTCCTTCTGGTTCTTGAATTTTGAGTGGCGGAGGTTACTAAGCATTCTTTGGTGCTAGGTAGTTATTATGTGCTTGAGGTTGTGCATTGTTCCTCTGAGTATTCTATGGCATCAAGATGGGGTTCAAATTGGTGATCCTCTCTGGAGAAAAGAACGGTAGATCCATTCCTAGTAGCATTGGGTTGAAGTGAATTGGAAGGTTTTATTGTCATTGCATGGTCTCCGTTAGGTTGGTATTTATTGTTGGAGTCAGTTGATTTAAAATATTGTTGGCCCACATGTGATTCATATAATTGTTCATGGATGGGCGTAGTGGGCACTAGGTCACTAGAATTGGGCAAAATGTTTAGTAATACTCCCTCCGTTTCATATTAGATGAGGTACTTTCCTTTTTAGTCTGTTCCAAAACAAATGACACATTTCTAAATTTGGAAATAATTCAACTTTAAACTCTTAATTTTACCCATTTACCCTTAATGAGAAGCTTTTATAATCACACAAATGTCATGGCCCCACAAACCTTTTACCCTTTAAGCTTTTAAGACCACAAGTTTAAAAAAAAAAAAAAATCTTAAACTCCGTGCCGAGTCAAACTACCTCATCTAATATGAAACGGAGGGAGTATAATCTTTAGAGGACAAGTGGTGAGGAGTTGTATGTTGGTTATTAGTGGGGATGGGATTATCCATTTTGGGATTATTTGAATTAGTAATCACAGAATTGTTAATTAAATTAGCTTGATCAAGGGTAGTAGAATTAGTTGTCATATTTATTTAAAACCTAAGTGTGCTTTTTGGAAGGTCTTGACATTTGTTTCAGTGGCCACATGTTGCTCTATTTGGCCACACTTGTCATCAGGAATGAATGCATTGGTTAGTGTCTGCAAGGGAGTTTTCCTCTTTGGTGGTATTATTCCAAACCATGGGCTCATTATTAAGATAATTAAAATTATTTTTTAATTGAATAAGAACATGAATAAAAGGATTAGCAGTTTCAGAACTTGAGTGGGATTTTGCAGATATTGGGATAGAATCTTTAACTTTATATTTTAATTTTTGAGTATTAAGGTACTTACCTGTTGCAACAACAAAGATTTTAACATTGATACCTGTTGATTTTTTGGTTGGTGCAGACCTTTCATGTAACATATGCTTCTTTCTTTTGGAGAACTCCACAGTCTGCCATTTTCCTCCATCCGTTTCATTACTAGTTGGTAAAGTGCTTTGCTGCATCGAATTTCTTGTAGCCTCCATTGAGATCAAGTATTGACACTTAAGGAATGAATGACCTAATCTTCCACATAATTTATATAGAAAATTTTCTCCTTCGCATAAAATTTCTTGCTTATGGGAACCAATCAAGATGTATGGCTTAACCGGTTCGTCTAAAAAATTTCCACACATAATCTTGCGTAGCGTCCCCTCAATGTAGCTAAAGTACATGTATCTATCTTTAATAAACGTCCAATCGTTTTGCCAATCTTTTTTAAGATAATAGCATCATAAAATTCTGTTGGCAATTGTGAAAGACGCACCCATACCACAGAAAATAGTGGTTTAGCTTGTGAAGCAACAAAATTTGGTTCCCACTTTTGTATTGGGAGGAAAAAATTATTTATAAATGAGGGGCCATTTTTTAATGCCTTGTTCGTATTTTCCTCCATATTAAATTTAACAATATAATAATTAGCGCCCAAGTCGATAAGAGAAAAGTTTTTATTTGTCTTCCAAAGTTCTTGAATTTTTCTTCGAAGATAATGATGAAGGATCCTCATACCCATTAATTTGATAATAACTGAATATCTCCAAGGGTAATAAATTCTTTGCATGTCTTCTGGGGATAGGGAAACTTTATACTTAGCATTTAATGAGCTTTCCCCTCCCCTATTTGTTAGGATCGAAATAATCAGCTGTCATGCGGAAGCTAGCAAAGCAAGCATTGAACGACGATGAATCAGACAACAAAAGAGAAATATAACAAAAAAGACATAAACATTTAACGTGGTTCGGTAAATTGACCTACATCCATGGCGGAGATGAGCAATCCACTATATAAAAGAGAGTACAAAATATCGAGAGAACAATCTCACGAAGAAGCAAACACAAGTGACACACTAACACTTGTCCCGTAAAGTTCTTCCCCCTAAACATGACTCTCAAACCCCATATAGCTACATTGTGGATGCTACTGAATGAGAAGGGCGGATCCTCAATTTATAGAACTCCAAACATTTTCCTACAAGGAAAGGGACTAGCCAAATATGAAAGAATTATATTTTTCTTCTAAGAAAAAAATTCAATTATGGTAAATATGTTGTCCTTTCCTTTACGAGATAGGAGAACCAATTATGGTAAAAAAATCTGGACAAACACCTAACAATTCTCCCCCTTGGACTGAATTTTCTAACAAAATAAACTTGATTCACCTTCTTCACATAGCCTTCAACAGGTCGCATCCCCAAATCTTCACCACGAATTTTGTCTCAACGTGCGTAGTACATCGGTCAAATTTCTCAGACAAAAATTATGATTATCATCAAATAGGTTGCGACTAGAACTAAACCTGCCAAGATGAACCTGTCTTGAACCTTGCACTGATACAACTATTATGTCGAGGAAGAGGCAAACCTAAAAATAAAGAAGATAAAGAACACCAAATTTTAACGTGAAAAACCCTTCAAATCGAAGGTAAAAACCACGGGATCACAAAGATCCAAAAATCTCCACTATAACAATAAGAGGGTTACAAAAGTTCTTCAAATTGGCTACACAACAAGTGCCAAATATGGAGCAACAATAGCAACAACTAATCAATTGAAGAAAGAGAAGAATCCACGAAGACGAAGCTGATGTTCGAGGCTCGAAATCAGATTCTACGATCCTCGAAATCCGATCCCACCATTCAAATCAAAGAACAAGATGTTACGAACACTCAGCCAAAATTTCCGCCCGATCCAACGGTTAAAAAATCGAAAATGTGATTTTAAGTTGGCTAGTCGGAATAAAAATCTGCAGCAAAAATAAATACTTTTCTTCTCTCTTGATGAAAGCTCTCTCAAAAACTACTCTTATGTGCTTAAGTCTTTCAAAAACTTCTACCAATGAGCATAAAATAATTCTCCAAAGTTGTCCTATTTATAGATCAGTGTTGCTTTCTCTTAAAGCTAAAACCCACTCAAAATAGGAATAAACACCGAATCCAATTTCGAATAGGAATGGAAACCAAAAGAAAATAGGATTAGGCCTTTGGGTCTTTGGCTGGACAACATGGTCATGAGCACAACAAACTCCCCCTCCAGCCAAGGGACCAAATGTGTCTTCAAGTAGAGGAACTATTGATAGGCTTCATGCCTGCCAATTTTCTGCAAAATTCATGTTTATCTGCAACCACTGCCTTTGTCAGCATATCCGAAGGATTTTCATCAGTGTGTATCTTCTCAACTTCAAATAATTTCTCTTCCACAGCCATTCTTATCCAATGATACTTTTTATTTATATGTTTGGTCTTAGAATAAAAAGTGGAGTGCTTGGTGAGATAGATAATACTCTGATTATCACAAAATAAGATGTACCTTGGCTTCTCAAAGCCAACATCATTAATAAACTTCTTCATCCATAATAGTTCTTTGGCACCTTCTGTGACAACAATATATTCAGCTTCTGTGGTGGATAGAACTATGCACTTCTGTAGTCTAGATTGCTAAGAAACAGCTCCCCTACAAAAGTAATCAAATAACCGAAAGTACATCTTGAATTATCAAGATTGCCTCCTAAATCAGAGTTTGTGTAACAAACAAGTTCAAGCTTGTCATTGCCAAAGCACAGCTTCAAATCTGCAGTGCCTTTCAAATACCTTAATATCCATTTTACTGTATCCCAATGTTCTTTTCCAGGATTAAAAAGGAATCTACTAATAGTACCAACGACATGTGCAATATCAGGTCTAGTGCAAACCATAACATACAGCAAACTACCAATGACAGAAGAGTAAGGAATATGAGGCATCTCCTTTTTCTCTTCATCAGTAGATAGACTCTGACTAATACTCAATTTGAAGTGTTTAGTAAGAGGAGTACTAACCACTTTTGCATCTGTCATTTTGAACCTTTTGAGTAACTTCTCAATGTATTGCTTTTTCGACAAAAATAACTCCTCTCTATATTTGTGTCGGTGTATTTGAATGCCCAAGATTTTCTTTGTTGGCCTCAAGTCCTTCATCGCAAACGATTTGCTCAACTACTTCTTAAGGACTGCAATTCTGGATTTATTCTTGCCAACAATAAGCATGTCATCCACATAAAGCAATAAAATTATAAAAGCATCATCAGAGAACTTCTGGAAGAATACACAGTGATCTGAAAAGGTTTTCTTGTACCTTTGTTCTTCTATGACAGATTAAACTTCACATATCATTGCCTTAGAGCTTGTTTCAATCCATACAGGCTCTTTTTCAATTTGCAGACATAATTTTCTTTTTCCTTATTTACAAATCCCTCAGGTTGCTCCATATAAATCTCCTCATCTAAATCATCATGAAGAAAAGCCGTCTTGACATCCATCTGCTCAACCTCTAAATCTAGACTTGCGGCTAAGCCTAAAACCACACGAATAGAAGACATCTTCATAACAAGGGAGAAAATTTCATCAAAGTCAACTCCCTTCTTCTGGCCAAAACTTTTAACAACTAACCTCTCCTTGTATCTAGGCGCAGAGGTATGGTTATCTTGCTTTATTCTGAATATCCATTTGTTAGATAAAACTCTCTTACCTTTCAGCAATTTTACTAACTTATATGTGTCATTCTCATGGAGTGACTTCATCTCATCTTCCATGGCTTTAATCCACTGATCTTTATGAGTATCTTTCATGGATTCATCATAATTCTCAGGTTCTCCCATGTCAGTCAAAAGTACATACTCATCATGAGGATAGCGCATGGATTTTTGCTTCTCCCTTGTTAGATCTTCTAAGAGAGGTTTCATGAGCATCTGAAGTAGTTACCTGTGCAGGAATTGGTTGTTGATCAGCCACAACTTCATCAACTGGATCATCCATAACATCTACACCATGATGATCATTTTGATCTTGATCACTATCTCCTTCATTGTCTTGGGTTCCTCCATATGCAATAGGTGCCTTAGCAATAGAAACTGGATCAACATAAACTAAGCTCTCATTACTCTGAGAATTTATCTTCTCAGCTTTGTCAATATCTTCAATAGTCTAGTCTTCAAAGAATATTGCATCACGAGTTCTAATAAGTTTATTGTCAACTGGATCATAAAAATGATACCCAGACTCATCTTGACCATAACCGATAAAGATGCACTGCTTAGTTTTGACATCCAGTTTCGATCTCTCATATTTAGGAATATGCACACAAAATTTACACCCAAAAACTCTCAGGTGATCATAAGAAACATCTTTGGAAAACCAAACTCTGTCTAGGACATTACCATTCAAAGCAACAGCAGGAGACAAATTGATAACATAAGCAACAGTGCTAAGCACTTCCGTGCAAAATGTATTTGGAAGTTTAGCCTCTGAAAGCAAGAATCTAACTCTCTCAACTAGAGTTCTATTCATCCTCTCTGCCAAACCATTCAATTGAGGCATCTTGGGCGGAGTTTTCTGATGACAAATTCCTTGTTCCTTGCAATAGTTATCAAAAGGACCACAATATTCACCACCATTGTTAGTGCGAATACATTTTAATTTCTTCCCCATCTGTCTCTCAGCTAAGGCCTAAAATTCCTTAAAGATGCCAAGTGCTTGATCTTTAGATTTCAAAGGATACACCCAGAGCCTATGAGAATGATCATCAATGAAGGTCACAAAGTAAAGTGCACCACCTTTTGACTTTACTTTAAAAGGACCCCACAAATCAGATTGTACTAACTCCAATAATTCGGGCTTTCTTGAAGGAGGATGGCTATGAAAGGAAACCCTTTTCTGCTTGCCAGCTAAACAATGGATACACCTTTTCAGCTTTGTATGTTTCAATCAGAAAGCAAACTTTTCTTAGCCAAACACGTAATCCCCCTATCGCTCATATGACTCAATCTTCTGTGCCACAATTCTGATAAAGTATCACTTTCCACCAGATTTATTGAGTCATTAAGAGTAGAGCCATGTGCCACATATAAATAACCAGACTTGACTCCTCGAGCCACTACTAACGAGCCATTAGTGAGCTTTCATTGGCCATTAAAGAGGGCATTATGGTAACCTTCATTGTCTAATCTTCCTGCGCAGATCAAATTGAAAGGAAAGTCTGGAGCATGCTTGACATCTTGAAGAACTAACATTGAACCATTATTAGATTTTAAACAAACTGTGCCAACACCAAACACCTTAACTTCACTGGCATTGCCCATCTTTAACACTCCAAAATCAATATGAGTATAAGATGAGAACAAATTTTTTCTTGGTGTGACATGTGAGGTAGCTCCAGAATCTACTATCTAGCTCATCTCATGGGATACCAAATTGATGACATTTCATCATAAGCAAAAAGAAGGTCATCTCGAACAATAGCAGCGACATTGTTCTCATTATTTTCAACTTTCTTTCCTTCTCTAATGTCTTGCAATAACTTGCGGTAAAACCTTTTGATATGTCCTTTTTTGCCACAGTGGTTGCATGTAATATTATGGTATTTGGACCTTGACTTACTTTTACTTTTACCTCTATTCCATGAGCCTCTTGTTCTATCTTTCCCCCGGTATTCTGTAACCAAGATATCTGCTTGTGAGGATGAACCTTGAGATTTTCTCCTTACTTCCTCGTTCAACACACCACTCTTAGAATATTCCATGGTCACCTTACCTCCAGGAGCCGAATTTGTCAAACAAACACGAAGCGTTTCCCAAGAGTCTTGTAAAGTATTAAGAAGCCAAAGTCCTTGTATCTCATTATCAAAATTAACTCCCATTCCAGATAATTGATCAAGGATGCCCTAAAAATCATTTATGTGATCAAGGATAGGGCTGCCTTCCTTGTATTTAAAGGTCATCAATTGCTTAGCAGGAACAACTTGTTGTTCCCAGTTTTTGAAGCATAAAGAGTCTCTAGCTTTTCCCATAATGATCTCGCATGTGTCTCATTCACAATATGGTTGCGAACATTATCTTCAACCAATTGTCATATATATCCACATACTTGTTGGTTCTTGGAATTCCAATCTTCATCAGATATACTCTCGGGTTTATGAGCTGAAAAAATGGGTAGATGCATCTTCTTCACGAACAACAAGTCTTTCATCTTGCTTCTCCAAACATTATAATTGCTTCCATTTAAACACACCATCTTGCTCATATTTGCCTCCATTCCATAATAATTTGGATAAATAACCAAGGCTCTTATACCACTTGTTAAGACCGAAATAATCAGGTGTCAAACGAATGCTAGCAAAGCAAGCGTTGAACGACGATGAATCAGACAACAAAAGAGAAATATACCAAAAAAGACACAAACATTTAACATGGTTCGGTCAATTGACCTACATCTACGGCGGAGATGAGCAATACACTATATAAAAGAGAGTACAAAACATCGAGAGAACAATCTCACGAAGAGGCAAACACAAGTGATATACTAACACTTATCCCGTAAAGTTTCCCCTTTAAACACGACTCTCAAACCCCATATAGCTACATTATGGATGCTACTGAATGAGAAGGGCGGATCCTTAATTTATAGAACTCCAAACATTTTCCTACAATAAAAGGGACTAGCAAAATACGGAAGAATTATATTTTCCTTCTAAGAAAAAATCCAATTATGGTAAATATGTTGTACTTTCCTTCATAAGATAGGAAAACCAATTATGGTAAGAAAATGTGGACAAACACCTAACACTACTTGCATTCGGTGGTTCTTGTATTTTCATTGGTGAAGTTAGATCGTTTGTGAATTGGATGGAAATAGAGTATGCTTGTAACTTATCTTTGAAGGTAGGATTAGCTTCTTGGGAGGCTATTATAGTAGGAGTATAATTATGATTGCCAATATCTGGAGGTTTTGGTGGGATTGGTGTAGCTTGTTTCAGAGACTGTTCTGAATTATGTATTTTCAAGAATAGATATAGGAACTAAGGTGAAGAAGTTATAGAGAGATGAGAGTTTCACACTCTAACACAATAACTACCATAATATGTGTGTAAAATGCATAATTTGCTCAAATAATAATTTAGCTATATGGGACCAGACACTCAAATCACCAAAACAAATTAATACTTCGAGTAAATTCTTACTAACTTGTATGTACCTCAAGTTAATGGCCATTCTCCTAAATTGGGCGATGTTGAAGCTGAACATCACATTGCTGAACATTCTTGAAAGTTGAACATCATATGAATTCAGGAGTACAAAGATACCATACTAAAGAAAAAATCACAAATTCTCAAATTTCACAAAATAATATAACCCCAAATTGTTTTAGCATGAACTCATTATACTTTAATTTGATACCATTTCAAGTTGGTGCTCTTACGCTTCACGAGAAAAATAAGAAGCTAATCTTCATTTACAAATTTTGTGTATATTTAGAAGTAGAAAAACTTCCAACTTTAGCAGCGGAGGAAATAATTTGTACCATATTTTGAACATTAGCCGGGGAGATAATGCAAGATGACAAAAGAATTGTGTCACAAAGCTCATTTTTTAGAACAGATTTAAACAAAGTAGATCTGCAAAAGTCAGACTGCAAAAACATTTATGAAATAAAAAAGAAAGAAAAATCCTAAAAATAAAAAAACCATGGGTAGTACTAAACCAATTCAAAAGACAATCAAACTAAAAATGTTGAGAAAATCTGAAATCAAGCAAAACTCAGTGTTGCATATAATGTAAAGACTTCAAAAGTAAAAGGTTGAAGAAGAAAACTCACTACAACACTCGAAGGGTATGAATACAACCAAGTGAGAAATGTATAGTGAGGTTTTGAGATTTGGGGATTTAGGGTTTTACAACTTCGAGAGAGATGAAGGATATTTTGATAGAACAACGTCTTTTTAATTAGAGTGTTTTGTGTGCTTTTATTTTTTTCTTTATTTTTTAGAGATTAAATAGGAGTGGTGCCTTCCCCCCGCATAGTTTAGATTATTAGGGACCGTACATCCATCACTTCAACGACTAGATTAAATCTCTTCGCGGAACAACAACATAAAACTAAAACTTGTGGACCAAGAAGAAATCTCGTCCCTATTAGTGTACTTTTAAGGACCAGATTTTTGACTCATCACTAATTGTTGGTCGTTAATAAGACTTTTTCTTGTAGTGGAGGAATGATTTTTCTTTCACAAAAGACAAAGATGTCAAGAAGAAAAAGGGACCACAAAGAAATTTTTGAGTTTGCATTACTAAGTATAAATAATACCAACAATTTATTTTTTGGTAATTATATTTTTCATTAATCATCAAAGCAGTCATTACAAACCAGCAAAGTTATCCTCGACTTGCTATAATCTTTACATAATTCGATCTCTATAACTATACTATATGGAGTACATAAAGACTTCTATGACCATCTTTGCCTTCTAATCTTTTGCAATTTTTGTTCTTTGTCTTTTAGAACTTGAGCTGCTGCATTTTTGTTCTTACTATCCCATATGCTCTAATGTTGTATATGCATGCCACTTCTCTAGCAATTTGCTCTTCATTCTTTATTCGATCTTCAAATATTCTATTGTTCCTCTCTTTTCAAATTTCATAAATGCATTCTGCATACATCATCTTCAGTATTTTTGCTTTGCACGACTTTCCTTTGGATTGGAGAATTAACTATGTAACCACCTGTGACCAAGGATTCATTAGGGCATCCCATAGTTGTAGCTATCTCAGTAATCTCAACCACACTACTCTGGAGAAGCTGCTCTCACCAAATATATGAAGATGTGATTCATCTGCAATTAGACATAAACTGTGTCGTGGACATACTTGGATTCCCCATTTGGTTAATCTATCAGCTGTTAGCAATCTTTCATGGCACTGGATCTACATTGTTGTTACATCTCCCGTTTTCGTACGTTAAAATTTCATTTTCAGTTAACTGACGTAGACTCGGGGATGATATCATCTTGACGTTAACGTACTTACGCTATTATAACAAGCGATAAATAAGTGTTATGAAGGATAAAGGGGTACGCAGATTAAAAAAACGAGTTTCGTTAAAAATGGCCAATTTGGAATAAAATACGGATCGGGCAATAATATCCGATAATTATGAACTAGTACCATGCAAGGTACCATATGAACACGATAGTATAATATATAAAGTATATATGAAGTATTTTAAAAAAAATATAATTTTAAGTAATTTGTGGTAATTTTTAAATTATGCAGGTAATTGATTAGGGGATCGAGGAGATCGACGAGGATGTCACACACCGTATATGGGTGGGGTGGATGAAGTGGAGGTTGGCGACGGGAGTCCTGTGTGACGAGAAAGTGCCACCGTTACTAAAAGGTAAGTTTTATAAAGCAGTGGTTAGGCCTTCCATGTTGTATGGGACCGAGTGTTGGCTGGTTAAGAACTCACACATCCAGAAGATGAAAGTAGCAAAGATGAGGATGTTGAGGTGGATGTGCGGGCATACAAGGATGGATACGATTAGTAATGGAGATATTCTAGAGAAGGTGGTCGTGGCCCCCATGGAGGACAAGATGCGGGAAGCAAGACTTAGATGGTTCGGGTACATTCAGAGGAGGAGCACTGATGCACCAGTGAGAAGGTGTGAGCGACTGGCTGTGGTGGGCACGAGGAGAGGTAGAGGGAGACCTAAGAAGTATTGGGGAGAGGTGATCAGGCAGGACATGTCGCGTCTTATGATTACTGAGGACATGACCATTGACAGGGAATTGTGGAGGTCGACCATTAAAGTTGTAGGATAGGGGAAGTTGTGGATATTTCTGCAGCGCACTAGAGTGAGACTAACAAGTTAGGAGTTAATCTTAGGATGCTACTGATCAGCTACTGATACAGGGATGTATCTGTTGGATATTAGTATACCTTCCACCTTTTTTGTATTTCCTATATTTCTTATATTGCTATTATTTTGTTATTTTATGTTATGTTATGTATTTATGTTATTTTAGTATGAGTCTATTGATAGTACTAATGTATCATCTCTTGTTGCTGTCTTGAGCTGAGGGTCTCTTGGAAACAGCCTCTCTGCCCCTCGGGGTAGAGGTAAGGTCTGTGTACATATTACCCTCCCCAGACCCCACTTGTGGGATTATACTGGGCTGCTGTTGTTGTTGTTGTTGTAGGTAATTAATTAATTATCGGGTAACAGAACATTATCCAGTTAACTAATAAGTGGATAAATAGTTAATAAATTAACCCCCCCCCCCACGTGGCAAGAAACCACAAAGCCTAGAAAGTGACTAAGTAGTCACAATTCTAGGTGGCTACTTAATAATGACTTAAAGTCTTAGAAAGACTTATACAAACTTATCCAAATCGGTCTTTAGATTCATTTAATGTCTTTACCCTCATTTAATGCCATTGGCTCCATTTTCTTTACCTTGGCATTAAAGCAGAATCGTTTTTTCGTCCAAACTCTTATCTTTAGCCAAAAAAATTTAATCGAAATTTCCAAGAGCAACCAATTTCATTTCTAAATTTCAAAAATTTCACGCAGAATTTCTATCCGAATATTCAAGCATAGGTTTTGTTCATATTTTGCAGAAGAAGAAAGCTTCACTTCGTTCAAATAATTCAAGGAACATGTAAGTTAAGCAAGCTGACGGTCCCCCTTCTTAGGATGCCTGATCAGCGAGAATTGGCGTGCTCTATTTGATCTGGAGCTTCTTTTGATTTTGGTACGGTATATATATATATATATATATATATATATATATATATATATATATATATATATATATATATATATGGGTATGATATGCCTCAGTCCCGTCTTTGTACAGTTATATTTCTGTTAGAGGTCTGTGGACAAGATGTCTACTTGGGTTGTATGTGGCCTTGTCGGCTTTCAGTATTGGATGTATAGTTGTCTATAGCAGCCTTGCCTGCTTGCCCACTGTATTCTGCATGTATACGTACATATGCCTTGATGGCTGGTTTCCTTCACGTATGTCATTTTTGTAATGCAACAGACATTATCCAGGTTCATATTTTAAACGCATGCTAAGGGGTGCTTGACAGGTAGGACTCAAGCACCCGTCGTGGCCCATCGGTTTGGGTCGTGACAAAAGTGGTATCAGTTATTCAGATTTAAAGACGTATTTTTATATTCCATATTTCATCTATGTCTTTTACGTACTAATTTTCATGCCTTATATACTCAGTACATTTTTCGTACTGATGCCCTATTTCACGGGGCCTGCGTTTCATGCCCGCAGGTGCAGGTAAGCAAGCTGACGGTCCCCCTTCTTAGGATCCTTGATCAGCGAGAGTTGGCGTGCTCCATTTGATCCGAAGCTGCTTTTGATTTTGGTACAATATATATATATGGGTATGATGTGGCTCAGTCCCATCTTTGTACAGTTATGTTTCTGTTAGAGGTGTGTGGACAGTATGTCTAGTTGGGTTGTATGTGGCCTTGTCGGTTTGTAGTATTGGATGTATAGTTGTCTATAGCAGCCTTGCCGGCTCGCCCACTATATTTTGCATGTATACGTACATATGCCTTGATTGCTGGTTTCCTTCACGTATGTCATTTTCATAATACATCAGACATTATTCAGGTTCATATCTTAGACGCATGCTTAGGGGTGCTTGACAGGTAGGACTCAAACACCCATCGCGGCCCATCGGTTTGGATCATGACAAAAGTGGTATCAGAGTAGTACTCTCCTAGGGTTGTCTACAAACTGTGTCTAGTAAAGTCTTATTTATGGGTGTGTCGTGCACCACACTTATAAATAGGAGGCTACAGGACATATAGGATGTTGTCCTCTCTTTTTATCTCAGATCGTGCGATACAAGAATTCATGTTCCTAATGATATGTTATATTTCAGCAATGCCTCCAAAGAGTACGGCTGCCCACAAGGGAAAGTCCGTAGCTGGTGAGACTACTAGTCGAGCGCCACAAGTTACTAGGGTTAGGGGAGAGTCTCAGGGTGAGGTTCCATCTCAGACTTCACATACCTCGCCCTTTCTAAAAGAGCTCTGAGGGGCACCAGCTCCAGCGCCCACCCCTGTACATTCACCACCTCAGCCGGATGCGCCGGGTTAGGAGATGAGAGATGATATTCAGTTATTGACCCGATTAGTAGCCGCACAGGCTCGGTGTCAGGAAGTAGGTATTGGTCATGTAGATAGGTCCGTCAGTGCGAGGGTTCGTGACTTCATTAATTTAGACCCTCTGGTATTCATTAGGGCAGATTTGAATGAGGACCCTCAGGTATTTATTGATAGAGTGCAGAGGACGTTAAGGGTAATAAAGGCCACTGCGACTGAGTCAGTTGAGCTAGCTTCCTATAGACTCAGAGATGTTGCAGTTAATTGGTATAAGGATGCCCCTCCAGCGGTATGGCAGGAGTTCATAGAAGCTTTTCTTCATCATTATCTACCACCAGAGCTTAGGCGAGCCAGAGTTGATAGGTTCTTGACCCTTCGACAGGGTGACATAAGTGTTTGGGAGTACAGTCTTCAGTTTGATTTGTTGGCTAGGTATGCTCCCACTATTGTATCTAAGATGGAGGGTCGGGTTCATCGGTTTGTGATGGGATTAGAGCCTTACTTTCTTAACGTTTGTATATCGGTCTCACTTCAGCCATACATGGATATTTCTCGTATTCAGGCATACGCTCAGGGTGTAGAGAAGCGTAAACAAAAATAGAGGGTCGATTGTGAGCATGATAGGGCCCAGAATAAGAGAGCGAGGTCTTCAGGTCCTTCTGGTGAGTTTTGAGGTGGTCAAAGGCAGCAGTACTCGAGGTATCCATACTAACCCTCGGCTAGCGCACCCCTTCAGTTTGGCGGTAAGAGATTCGATCGTTCCACATATTCAGGGTCTGGTCAGAATTTCAACGCCTCAGGTTCTTAGTATAGGGGTGAGTCAAATTAGATGAGGCCACCCTTGACACAATGTACTCAATGTGGTAAGCAGCATATCGGGCAGTGCCGTATGGGGTAAGGTGTTTGTTATACTTGCGTTTATTCGAGCCACGTTTTGAGGGATTGCCCAATGAGAGGTGATACAAGCATAGCTCAACCGTCTGGATCTGCAGCTGGTTCGTCATCATCAGTACACCCCCCTGGGCAAGGTCCCCAAACACCAATGAGTCGTGGTAGAGGCAGAGGTGGAGCATCTAGCTCGAGTAGCCCTCAGAACCGTATTTATGCATTGGCAGGATGATAGGACCAGGAGTCATTGCCTGATGTTGTTACAAGTATATTATCACTCTCCTCATATGATGTATATGCACTAATTGACCCAGGTTCCACCTTATCATACATTACTCTGTTGGTTGCTAGTAAGTTTGAAATAAAACTTGAATTGGTTAGACCTCTTGAGGTATCTACACCTGTTAGAGACTCGGTGATAGCTAAGCAAGTATATAGGGGTTGTATAGTAGTAGTTCTTGGTCGACCTACCGTAGCAGGCTTAATCGAGTTAGATATGGTAGAATTTGATGTTATAATTGGTATGGATTGGTTGGTTTCTTGTCATGCCAACGTTGATTGTAGATCAAAAATAGTCCAATTTCAATTTCCAGGGGAGCCTGATTTGGAGTGAAAAGGCAACACGGCATCGCCGAGAGGTAGATTTATTTCCTATCTCAAGGCAAGGAAGATGATCAAAAAGGGCTGTATTTATCACTTAGTGCGGGTTCAGGATATGGAAGTGGAGTCACCAACCATTCAGTCCATCCCTGTGGTGAATGAGTTTCCCGATGTTTTCCCCAATGAGTTTCTAGGTCTCCTGCCAGAGCGAGAAATTGAGTTTTCTATTGACCTACTACCAGATACTCACCCAATATCTATCCCTCCCTATAGAATGGCCCCTACAGAGCTAAAATAATTGAAAGAGCAATTAAAGGACTTACTTGAAGAAGGATTTATCTGACCTAGTATGTCACCGTGGGGAGCATGCTTTGTTTATGAGAAAGAAAGATGGTTCCTTACAAATGTGTATTGATTATAGGCAGCTGAATAAGGTGACGATCAAGAATAAGTACCCGCTCCCGAGAATTGATGATTTATTTTATCAGTTGCAAGGTGCCAAGTGTTTTTCAAAGATAGACTTGAGGTCTAGGTACCATCAGGTAAGGGTTAAGGATGAAGATATTACGAAGACAACATTGAAGACTAGATATGGGAACTTTGAGTTTCGAGTTATGTCATTCGGTCTGACTAATGGCCCAACAATATTCATGGATTTGATGAACCGTGTGTTCAGGATTTTTTTAGATCTGTTCGTAATTGTATTTATCGATGCTATATTGGTGTATTCTCGTTCAGAGGATGAGCATGCTGGCCATCTGTGTACTGTGCTCAAAGTTCTACAAGAAGGGAAGTTGTATGCAAAATTTTCTAAATGTGAATTCTGCTTGAACTCTGTAACTTTCCTTGGGCATATAATTTCGGGTGAAGGAATCTGGGTGGATACACTAAAGATTTTGGCAGTAAAGACTTGGCCTAGACCTACAACACCGACGGAGGTTTGTAGCTTTCTCAGTTTGGCAGGTTATTATAGAAGATTCGTGGAAGGATTTTCTTCCCTTTCAGCAGCTTTGACAAAGTTGACTCAGAAGGGAGCAAAGTTTCAATGGACTGATGGTTGCGAATGGAGTTTCCAGGCATTAAAAGACAGATTAACTTCAGCACTGGTTCTAACGCTTCCAGAAGGGACCGATGGTTATGTGATCTATTGTGACGCTTCAGGCATTGGATTGGGTTGTGTGCTGATGCAGCATGGTAAGGTTGTGGCTTATGCTTCTAGACATCTAAGAAAGCACGAGAAAAACTACCCGACCTACGATTTAGAGTTAGCTGCGGTGATTCATGCACTAAAAATGTAGAGGCAGTACTTGTATGTCATTTATGTTGATATCTATACGGATCATAAGAGCCTCCAGTACATCTTCAAGCAAAAGGAATTGAATCTACGTCAAAGGAGATGGTTAGAGATACTTAAAGATTATGACGTTGATATTTTATACTATCAGGGGAAGGCGAACATAAGAGCCGATGCCCTCGGCCGTAGATCTATGGGTAGCCTATCGTATTTGCAACCAGAAAAGAGGGGAATTGCCCATGAGGTTCATCAGCTAGCTAGTCTTGGAGTTCGGTTACTGGACTCAGGTGACATTGGAATTACTCTTTAGGATACGACAACATCCTCTTTAGTAACTGAAGTAAAGGAACTCCAGCACGAGGATCCTGTGTTAGTTTATTATACGGATGTCGCCCTTTAGAAGGAGAAGACGCCGTTTGAAATTACAAAAGATGGGGTCCTCAAATATCGAGGACGATTATGTGTGTCTAATGTTGCAGGGCTGCATCGACAGGTTATGGGAGAAACTCACTATTCTCGTTATTCTATCCATCCAGGAGAAACAAAGATGTATCATGATATTAGGGAAGTGTGTTGGTGGGATAGAATGAAAAAGGATATAGCAGAATTTGTTGCCCAGTGTACTAACTGTCAGCAGGTTAAGATTGAGCATCAAAAACCCGGTGGATTATTGCAGGCTATGGGGATTCCGACTTGGAAATGGGAACTAATCAATATGGATTTCATCGTAGGCTTACCTCGTACCCAACGTAAGTTCGATTCGATATGGGTATTTGTTGATAGGCTTACAAAGTCAGCCTATTTTCTGCCCGTTAGAACTACATATTCCTCAGAGGATTATGCGAGGCTTTATATCAAGGAGATAGTACGACTGCATGGTGTCCCTGTGTCTGTCATCTGGGATGATCATCTGTCGCTTATTGAGTTCGCGTATAATAATAGCTACCATTCCAGCATTTAGATGGCTCCATACGAAGCTCTTTACGGACGAAAATGTAGGTCGCCTATAAGGTGGTTTGACGTTGGAGAATCTGGATTACATGGGCCAGACATGGTTCAGCAAGCCATAGAGAAAGTAAAGTTTATTCGGGATCGACTATTGACAGCTCAGAGTCGTCAGAAGTCATATTCTGACGTGCAGCGTCGAGATTTAGAGTTCGAGGTTGATGATTGGGTATTCTTAAAGGTGTCACCTATGAATAGTATGATGAGGTTTGGCAATAAAGGCTTATTGGGCCTTAAAGGATCATTTGGAGAGTGTGCCAAGTAGCTTATGAGTTAGAATTGCCCTCGGAATTGGAGCCTGTCCATCTGGTTTTTCATGTATCTATGTTACAAAAGTGCATTTGCGATCCTACCCGAGTGGTGCCCATGAATGATGTACAGATTACAGAAGACTTATCATACAAGGAAGTTCTGGTTTCCATCCTGGACCGACAAATCCGCAAGCTGCGGAATAAGGAGGTAGCCTCCGTGAAAATACTTTGGAGAAACAAAAATATGGAAGAAATGACTTGGGAGGCTGAGGAAAATATAAAGTCTAGATATCCCTACTTATTTCCACCTCCAGAGAAGGGTCCGACTGATACGTCATAATTATAAGGTACGTGTACAAATTCTTTTATTGGCAATTGTCGTTGGTCGTGTGAGGCCATGGTCATTATTTATAGTTGTGGTCCGGTGTGGCGTTGGATTATTAAGCTTCTACAGGGAGAGTTGGTAGTAGCTTTGTTACAAAGTCTCCCTGCCAAAGTTATATAAATCACGGGGAGTTGAACATTCGAGGACGAATGTTTCTAAGGGGGGAAGCAACATCTCGCATTTTCGTAAGTTAAAATTTCATTTTCAGTTAACCGACGTAGACTCGGGGATGAGATCATCTTGACGTTAACGTACTTACGCTATTTATAACAAGTGATAAATAAGTGTTATGAAGGATAAAGGGGTACGCGGATTAAAGAAAACGAGTTTCGTTGAAAATGGCCAATTTGGAATAAAATACGGGTCGAGCGATAATACCCGATAATTATGAACTAGTACCATGCAAGGTACCATATGACCACTGTAGTATAATATATAAAGTATATATGAAGTATTTTAAAAAATAAATAAATAGAATTTTAAGTAATTTATGGTAATTTTTAAATTATGCGGGTAATTGATTAATTACCGGATAACAGAACATTACCCAGTTAACTAATAAGTGGATAAATAATTAATAAATTAACCCCCACACACACTTGGCAAGAAGCCACAAAGCCTAGAAAGTGACTAAGTAGTCACAATTCTAGGTGGCTACTTAATAATGACTTAAAGTCTTAGAAAGACTTATACAAAATTATCCAAATATGTCTTTAGATTCATTTAATGTCTTTACCCTCATTTAATGCCTTTGGCTTCATTTTCTTTACTTTGGCATTAAAGAAGAATCATTTTTTCGTCCAAACCCTTATCTTTAGCCAAAATATTTCAATCGAAATTTCCAAGAGCAACCAATTTCATTTCTGAATTTCAAAAATTTCAAGCAGAATTGCAGTCCAAATATTCAAGCATAGGTTTCGTTCATATTTCGCAGAAGCAGAAAGCTTCACTTCGTTCAAATAATTCAAGGAACAGGTATGTTAAGACCCTCCCTTCTTTCTATTGGCATGGTCCAAATTATATTGAAGAAACGAGCAAATGCACAATTTCCATAAATTACTCTATTCATAGAATTATTAGGGATGTCTATATTCTTTATTCCCCATGAAAACTATTATTATCTTCTGTTTATGGATCTAAGAATAATACGTAGTTGAAAAAATTTATCCGAAAGGAATATTAAAATTATTACGTATTTTTCATACATTTCACTCATTTATATAGGTGCATTGACCCATGACCAGATGGCGTTATATACGCGTATATATGTAAATATATGTATATGGGATAAGGGAAAAGGGAAAAGGTTACGGCGTTATATACGTACTACCACCTGATCGGCTGGTATATGTTGATGATGTTGCCCACAGTGGCCGAGACGATATGATGGGATGCCCTCAGTGGCTTGATGATATTATGTACACCCATACCTATGCATGGCACGATATTTATACGCACGTGCATCGCATTATAAACGTTTCAGAATTATAAAGTTATTCAGATTTAAAGACATGTTTCTACATTCCATATTTCATCTATGTCTTTTACATACTAATTTTTATGCCTTACATACTCAGTACATTTTTCGTACTGACGCCCTATTTCATGGAGCATGCATTTCATGCCTACAGGTGCAGGTAAGCAAGTTGACGGTCCCCCTTCTTAGGTTCCCTGATCAGCGAGAGTTGGCATGCTCCATTTGATCCGAAACTGCTTTTGATTTTGGTACGATATGTTTGTATATATATATATATATATATATGGGTATGACGTGGCTCAATCCCGTCTTTGTACAGTTATATTTTTGTTAGAGGTTTGTGAAAATTATGTCTGGGTTGTATGTGGCCTTCTCGGCTTTCAGTATTGGATGTATAGTTGTCTATAACAGCCTTGCCGGTTCGCCCACTGTATTCTGCATGTATACATACATAGGCCTTGATGGTTGGTTTCCTTCACGCATGTCATTTTTGTAATGCAGCAGACATTATTCAGGTTCATATCTTAGACTCATGCTTAGGGGTGCTTGACAGGTAGGGCTCAAACACCCGTCGCGGCCCATTAGTTTGGGTCGTGATAAATGTAAACACTGCTTTAGGTCTAGCCTCATTATGGAATATCAAAGGTCTCCACTCCACTTTGTTGTGATTTCCCACTAAGCCTAGACAAATTTGTTTAATAACACATGGGTATAAATTCATGCAGAGGTACATAGCTCAAAATTGAAGTCGATGGCTGCTCCAGGTCTATTTTTACATGAGGAAGGGTATTACATAGCTAAATTTCATACGCTTTGTGACGTAAAGGATATCCTTTATGGAGGTCCATACACAATCAATGGTAGACCAATGATTCTAAAGCAGTAGACTCCTGAATTTGATCTTAAGGCAGAATTTCTGACTGAGATAACATTGTGGATTACTCTACCAAAGTTACCAATGAGTTGCTGGGGTAATAAGGCCTTGAGTCAAATGGCAAGTGCCATAGGAAAACCACTTTTCACAGATGAATGTAAAACAAAGCATATGTGTATCTCTTATGCTAGAATTCTGGTGGAGGTAAATGTCACTAAAAAGCTTCCAACAGAATTGACACTACAAGAGCCTTCAGGGAGAATGTTCCAACAACAAGTGCTGTATGAATGGAAGCCACACTACTGCACAGAATGTATGAAGATTGGGCATGATTGTGAATTGACTAAACAAGCAAACAAAGTAGAGCAACCTAAAGAAAGGAAAAAACAAGGTCAGGTTACTGCAAGATAGCAAATTAAAGGGTAGGGGCATCAACATCTAATTGAGCAGAATTATGTAACAACCAAAGCATTGGTACATGAACTTGCTACTGAGCTACCGGTTATTGAAATTAATGCGATCCCTATAGCAACAAAGGATAAAGGGAAAGCAATTACTAGTCAAAAACCTGAACAGATTGAAGAATGGCCTGCACTAACTAGTAATAGAAGAGCTGTTCCTAGGACACCTTCAATACCAACTAAGAATGGATTCCAAATTTTGCAAAGAGAAGATGAGAGAATTGAGA
This sequence comes from Nicotiana sylvestris, assembly GCF_000393655.2. Lineage (NCBI taxonomy): Eukaryota > Viridiplantae > Streptophyta > Magnoliopsida > Solanales > Solanaceae > Nicotiana > Nicotiana sylvestris. The sequence continues at coordinate 76,463,839 of NC_091062.1, forward strand.
ACCCTATGCTACTAGATAGGGGGTGGAACAGTCTTACAACAATGACTTAGTTAATTTTGTACATCAGAGGTTTGAATAAGAGATACAAGTAAAAAGAAATAAAGCAGTACATAAAGGACAAGCATATCAAACTAGCTGGTCTAGTAGAAACAAAGGTGAAAAAAGCTAAAGCAGAAATGGTGATAAGTAAAATAACATCTGGATGGAACAAGATAATTAATTATGAATATGCTATGAATAGAAGGGTGTGGATTGTATGCGATGACCAAATGTATATAGTGCAACAACTTGATAAGCAAGATCAACTCATTCATTGTCAAGTAACAGAGAAATACAATGGATTACAATGTTTTCTCACTATGGTATATGGACATAATATAGTTGATCAAAGGAAAAAAGCTATGGCAACATCTTCAAAGAATAGCAAAGGAACCTAATGGACCTTGGATAATAGGGGAGGCTTCAATGCACTACTCACTCCCTAAGATAGACAGTTTAAGGTTCCTGTGACTACTGCAGACATTAGAAATTTTGCTGAATTGTACCATGATATTTGCATTGCAGAGCTTCCATGGAGAGGAGATTACTTTACTTAGACCAACAAACAACAAGGTGATGACAGAGTATGGAGTCGCATAGATAGGGGGTTTGGAGATGATCTATGGATGATGAATTATGGCCATCTTGTCACAGAATATGTGGAGCCTTATATCTCTGATCATAATCCTATAAGTATCAATATAAGGCAACCTAGGACTCAAACCAAATGCCCATTCAAGTTCTTCAATGTGTGGGCAAATCACCCAACATTCAAGATGATAGTTGCTGAAGGTTGAAGTAGGAACAAAACAACAAGGAAAATGAAGAATATTTGGCTCAAACTCAAAGAGATGAAAAGTAAGTTTAGACAACTTAATGCAACTGACTTTAAAGGAGTAACTGAAAAGGTAGACCAAGCTAGACAAACACTCTCTCACATTCAAAGTCAGATACAAACACAATATTCTGATCTACTACAAGAACAGGAGAAGGAATGGCTGCATAAGTTGGAGACAAGGTCACTTGTAGAAGAAGGGATACTGCAGCAAAAGGCATGAGCCAATTGGATCAAATTGGGGGACTCCTACAATAAATTATTTTCTGCAGTTATAAAATAGAGACAACAAAAAAAGCAGATCACTAAAATACAAGCACTATCATGTATTATTATCATAGAGCCAACAACTATCAAGGAGGAGATAGTTTCTTTCTACAAAAGTATGATGGGATCTAGGGCAAATGTATTACCTGCTGTTAATATGCTGGTTATGAAGAATTGTCCAACCTTAACAAAACAGCAACAAAAAGAGCTGAGTGCAGAAATAACTAATCAGGAGATATATGATGGGATGAAAGCTATTGGAAGTTATAAAAAACTTGGTATAGATGGCTACAATGTAGAATTTTTCAAGAAAGCTTGGCCGGTTATCAAAGAGGAAGTGTATGCAGTAGGGAAAGACTTCTTTCACACAGGAGTAATGTATTCAATAATCAATTTCACTATCATTACCTTAATACCTAAAATTCCCAATCCTGTGACAATCAGATTTCAGGCCTATTGCTTGTTGCAGTATTTTATAGAAGCTTATCTCAAAAGTCATTGTTGGAAGATTACAGAAGGTAATGCCCCATATCATTTATGAAGCTCAAGCAGGGTTTTTTCCTGAAAGGAAAATTGCTGATAACATTATATTAGCTCATGAACTAGTCAAGGAATATAACAGAAAACATATGTCTCCTAGATGTATGTTGAAAGTGGATATGATGAAAGCCTATAACTCAGTGGAATGTGTATACTTGGAGCAACTTATGGAATACTTATGTTTTTCCCACTAAATTCATACAATGGGTGAAAACATGTATGTTAACGGTGAGCTACTCGATCATGATTAATGGAGAATTGACAAAACCTTTTGTGGCTGCTAAATGGCTTTGATAGGGTGACCCCATGTCATTATTTCTGTTTGCAATTGCCATGGAATACTTGAGTAGGCCACTTAGAGGATTGAAGCAACTCAAGGAGTATAAATTCCATCCAAGATGCAGCAAGCTCAACATAACTCATCTCAGCTTTGCAGATGATCTTCTTATGTTTGCCAGAGGAATAGCTCAGTTCAAGTTTTGCATGACTGCTTCAAACAATTTTTCTGCTGCCTCTGGTTTACATACCAATCTTACTAAGAGTGCCATTTATTTTGGTAGAGTGACACAGACAGAACAGATGAAGATACTACAAAATACAGGATATTCATTAGGTGAACTGCCTTTTAAATATTAGGGGATTCCTTTGGATACAAAGAAGTTAATTGTTTTGCAATGGCAACCCCTGATTGAGAAAATAGTAACAAGAGTAACTTCTTGGACTGCTCGGAAACTATCTTATGCTGGTAGAGTGCAATTAGTACAGACAGTTATTTTGGTATTCAATCCTACTAGGCTCAACTATTCATCGTATCAGCAAAAGTGATGAAGTTAATAGAGGCATATTGTCGAAGCTACAAATGGTCTGGCACTAATACAATTACAAAGAAAATATTATAGCTTGGGAAAAGATGTGTCTGCCTAAATCAGTGGGAGGCTATAATTTGATAAACCTTCAAGTCTGGAATAAGGCAGCAATCACCAAAATTCACTGGGACTTGGCTCAAAAGGAAGACAAAACTTGGATAAGATGGATTCATGCATAGTACATCAAAGGGCAATGTATTCTGGAAATGAATATCCCACAATAGGCAAGTTGGATGGTGAGGAAGATTATGGAAGCTAGGAAAATAATACCAACATCAAGCAATGAATTTTTCAATTTAACTAGTTGATACGTAAAACTTCTCTGTAGCGTGTGGCGGGTCTACATTTAATGGTATAGGTGCTGAAATACCCATTGGCTAGCTTTGGCCAAATTGTGTAATATATTCATAGATAATATCTAAAAATTTGATAATTGACCATGAGCAGTCAGTATGATCATATTTGACCATTTAGAATTTACACTAAAATTAGTGAAGCACTCACTACCTATAAATTCTAGATCCATCATTGTTTGCAACATCGAAATATCTAGAATGATTTTACCTGTGGACTGTGATTTTACAATTTAGGATCTTTCAGAAATGCTTGTAATGAGAACAAGGATCAAAAGAAAGCCTGAAAATACTTTCACTTTTTCAGAATAAGTTAAACTTCAATGCAGTTAGTAACTGGTAAAAGAAGTAATAGAAGATTACTCTGGTCACATGTAACGAGTTACAGAATGTGCTGTACAATATGATTTAATATTAAAGATCTAAATAGCTCCAGTCAATTGAGGGTCACGTACCCTCTTCCTTTATATATGAAGACATAGTTTTCTTTATTATAATTTTATAATATCACTAGTCATGTCTCTTGATTATCGTTTCTATAGCTAGCCTTACGTCTTTTGGTGTCTTTCATGTGATGTATCTCTGAATCAAAATGAACAACCTGTTCTATAACAAGATTCCTTAGAATGGGAGAGAAGGTGTATCATCTCCTTCAACTTGTATATATATTTCAACTTGTCCTAAGAAGTTGCCTTATTGTAACAACCCGACCGGTCGTTTTGAGCATTTGTACTTTACTTGGTAGTTTGGGGGCACGAGTAGCTCTGTATGATGTATTAGGACTTGTGTGCAAAATTTAGGTTCATTCCGAGTTGATTTGATATGTTTCGGCGTAAGTTTTTGGAAGTCGAAAGTTTGAAAGTTCATTAAGTTTGATTTGAGGTGCATTTCGTTGTTTCGATATTGTTGTGTGTGTTTTGAAGCCTCGACTAGGTCCGTATTATGATATGGAACTTTTTGGTATGTTTAGACGGGGTCCCAAGGGGCTTAGGTGAGTTTCAGATAGGTTTGGGTTGTGTTGCGCTCGTTTTTCTTATATTTCAACGTCGTTTCTTCAAACATAAATGGTACCACATTGAACAAATGAACTCCGATTTCTGCTTTTATTGAAGCATTAGATCTGTATCGTAATTATGGAGCCATAGCAAAAATAATCATCAAATTTGGACATCGTATGAAGATTTTATGGTCATTTTACTAAATTTGGGTAGCCAATTTTTTTAGATTAATTACGAAATTGCCACTGCTGCATATTTAAAAATCTGCACTATTTTTAAATATTGAAACCAACATATCACCTTCAATATAAGGTCAAATGGAGTGATTCAAGAGCCTATCTTGACTAGAATTTCACAAGAAATCCATTGGACGTATCAAAACTGAGTTTCGAGATCTTTTGGCAGAATAAACGAGGCAGCACAATGTTAAAATGAGGGTTTTATGCATTTAACATATTTTGAGTTGGGGAGCTCGGAATTGGGCAATATTTCGAGGCGCGTTTCAACATATGAATTGGGGGTAAGTGTTCTCTACTCGGTTTTAGTTATATTTCATGAATCTATCTTTGATTTTAGTTTTTGGTTGATGAATTTTAAAGAAGAAACTGGTGGTTTTGGCCTAAAGTTTTATAATATGAATTTGTAAGTTTTGCACACCAATTCGGAGTCGGATTTGAGTGAAACTAGTATGGTTGAACTCGTAATTGGACGGGTTGACGGATTTTGTGAGTTTTGTCGGGTTCCAGGTGCGGGCCCCGGTTGGACCTTTTGGCCGATTTTGGGCTTTTGATTAAAGATTTGACCTTTTCCGATTGGGATTGGTTCCTTGAGCATTATTTGATGTATTTGAGTTGTTTTTGATTAGTTTCGAGCTATTCTGAGGTTGAAACGCGCATGATGGGATTCTTAGAGCATCAATTGGCTTGCTCGGTGTCAGAATTGGCTTGTTTAAGATAAGTAACTCGTCTAAGCTTAGTGTTGAGGGTATGAAACCCTGAACTACGTATTATATGATTAGTATTTAGGTGACGCACATGCTAGGTGATGGGCGTGTGGGCGTGCACCCTGTGAAATGGGACTTTATTGTTCTCATGGCCCTATATAGTGGCCCTATTTTGTTGATATTTGTATTTTCATCATGTGATAAAGTAATTGAGCTGTCAATCATGCTAAATATCATGTTTAGGCTTTATGCTGATATTGTTTGTACCCATAGTTGTTATTTCTTGTTGTCATCCCACTGATTTCCATTGATATTTTGTACTCAGTCATATTCATGTATTCATGTCGTATCTCAGTTCAGCTGTTGTTGTTGATGCATCATATCATTATTGTCGGGCTAGTTTCATGACATTTTGAGCTCGTGAGCGAGACTGGAGAGAGTGATGACTGGCTGAGGCCGAAGGCCTGATTGTAAGGATATAAATATATATATATATATATGGATCGGGTTGCACGTCGCAGCGATATATGGATCGGGCTACACGCCGCATCAATATATGGATCGAGCTACATGCTGCAGCGATATTGGGTCGTGCTGCACATCGCAACGATATAGCACTTGGGTTGTAGGATCCTCTCCGGAGTCTGTACACCCCCAGTGAGCGTAGTCGATTATATATATATATATATATAGATCGGGCTGCACGCCGCAATAGTTATTATACAGCACTGAGTGATTTAGTGTGCTGAGTATTGAGCTTAGTAAGAGACGATGCAAGGTAATGAGATTGAGTACTCTGAGAGTGTGAGTACATGTTTCATCTATGAGATACATGGAATTCACATGCATACATGACATACATGCATAGAGATGCATTCTTCCTCATGCTATATAGTATCACGTCATTCAAAACTTATTATATACATTGATATGTGGGTATGGAGAGGCACTTTATACTTGTTATTTGGAAAGAAAATGAAACATTTTATTTATCGTGAAAAGGATATTTGGAAAATTACAATTTTCAAACTTACTTGTACTTTTGATATTTTTGGTAAGAGATCTGGGATTTTCTTTCACTGAGATATTTGAAAAGCATGACTATTTTCTGGAATTGTGAACGAGCTGAGTATATTACTTTTGAGATATCTCTTTTATACTTACATTTATGTTGTTATGACCTGTTGTGGAAATATTGGCTTTGGATCTGATCCTGTGTTAGCTCGTCACTGGTTTCACCTGCTGTTAGGTTTGTTACTTTTTGAGTACATATGGTCGGTTGTACTCATACTGCACTTTCTACACAGTGCGTGCAGATCCCGGATGCTGATGTTGCTACGTTCGATGGTTGTTGGATTTGAAGGCGTACTCGCGTTCCTGCTGCAGCTGCCTCTTGTTCACGGTAGCCTTAGACTATAAAATTTTGTTTATGTATTTCAAACAGACTATGTAATTGTTCCATTGTTGCTTTGTAAACTCCATTCATAGAAGCTCATGATTTGTACTACCAGTCCTTGGAAAATGTATAAAATTTAGATAATTCTCTTTTTTAATTATTTTATTAAGTTAAATGAAACTGAATAATTATTAATTGGCTTACCTAGGGTGTTAGGTTAGGGTCCATCACAGCTGGTGGATTTTTGGTCGTGACAAGTTGGTATCAGAGCTCTAGGTTCATAGGTTCTGCATGTCATGAGCAAGTGTCTAGTAGAGTCTTGTGGATCGGTATGATGATGTCCATATCTATCTTAGAGAGGCTACAAGACATTTAGGATATATTTCCTATCTTTCTTTCCTTATCATGCGGTATTGATTCAGCTTGAAGCGTGACTCTTTGAATTCCTTCCACACATTTGTATGCGCATGTGAGCGCTCGGTATCAGTTGTACATCGACGGCTTGTGATTCTATGGGAGAGGTGCGGGATGTAATTTTGGTATGCTGATGATGGGCTAGTCTGGAGAACTTGAGGTCGGGTTTTGACTATGATTTGAGCACAGAGGTGTTGATTGTGTGAGCACGTGCTTTTGGATTTATATGTTCGGTAGTGTCCCTATTTGTAGAATTTATGGCTAGATGGCTACGTGATGAGTATGATGTGACTGCGAGATGTGTTCATATGGTTGAATGTGACGAGAACGGTCTGCTTGGAGTGTAGAAAGAACTATTTGGTGCTTGATTTCCATCTTGATTTAATGTATAGTCCTGAGTTATGGGTGTGTTGAAGGGTCTTTTCATGTTGTTTAATTAAGGAGTGAAGTAGATTGCATGTCGTGATATGAGTTCAGACTCAAGAAGATCAAGTGATTGCGTAATGGTTATGACTGTGGAAAGGTATAAGGAGATATTATTTTGAAGCGAAGCAAGTGGGTTATCTTCTGCGGGGTGTCCTGAGGTTTGTGTGACCCTTATGTTGTTTGTTGGGAGTTCTCTTTTACCAATGAAATATATGTGTCGCAATTTGAGTTGGGATCGCTTATGAGAGTGGGCTTGATTGTTACAAGGGTGAATGCGAGATTTGCAGATGATCTGAAATACTAGATGATTTGTGTTGCATGAGCTTATGAAGGATTTAGTTAAATCTCACTATGGTATTATGGTAGTAATAGAGTATCCATTGTGAGTTTTTATGTGCTTTAATCTATGGCTTTGAGCCATGTGGGGGAGTCCGCTATTGATAAGTTGATTTCATGGTTATGTGTTTTATTGGTTTTGGTTTGAGGTATACTTGTGAATGAGTTATGTTCTGGAGAGGGTGAGATCGAGGATGACTTGAGTAAAGGAAATTCTAGATAAACTTTATGAGTATATGAGAATCATGGAACGATTTGAGTTGTTATTGGTAAATGATGTAATGTGTATGGAGCATGAATTTATTTGGTTGCATTAAGGTAGAGTTACTTCCTTGGGTGCTGGAGTGCTAATATGGCACTATTCGTTCAGTCTATTTAGTCAGTCTAATTGAGATTTGAGTAGAGTGGAAGACTCTCAGAATGGTTCAAATGAATTCAAGATTTTTGCGTGGCAATTGGGAATCTTCAGGATATGCATTTGGCTAGAAACTGAGATTTATATTGGAGGATGTAAGGACTTGTGGCATTTCTATATCATTATGGATTTTACATATCAGTATTAGGAAGGCGAAGGTAATGGCATTAGATTCACAGAAGGTCTTTTTAGAGTGGGTATCTCGGTTGTGGTACTTTTGGGGTGATTAAGAGAGCATTCAACGACTTATGAGCCTTAGGGCGGTGTGATTTATGCTAGGGTCTCGTGTGGTGAGTCTTGGTTGAGGATTGTGGTATTATGGCGAGGAGAAGTATCAATTTGAAGGTAATTCAGAAGGAACTAGAATAAATAGGACAGTTTGGTAGTAGGTTGGATCGGCATGGTATTGGATGCGATTGGCTCTTTTGATCCTTATGAGGTAGTAAGTTTCTACTGGTGTTTTGTGGCGGTACTCTTGGGTTTTGGTGGCCTGCGTGGCTTTGTTGAGTTAGAGAGATTTAGTTCTAATGGTTTTGTTATGTGCAAATGGGTTTCGGAGGGTTCTCGATGGTTTCTACCACAGTTTGCGATGTATATTTTCTTCTGGTGTGAGGAGCATGTGATGTATAGTGATTTTCTCCGGATAAAATCAAATGGAAAGTTCTTGGCTAATTGAGTGAGTAGTTGCTTGTGAGTCGGAGTGGATTACGAAGTTCTCATATTTTTCGTATGATGGCATAGTATATGTGGTGTGTTGTGTAAGATTGATATTTACATGTGTAAGATCACGGTTCAGTTTTGAAGGGGAGGTCATAGTCCTTTGGCAACACGGATAGTTTCAGATGACTAGGTATAATAATATTACTATTTGGTATGGCTTGATGAGAGTATACATTTCAGAAGTGGAGATGTGTTTTGATTTATGGATACTTCATTGGTATTGCGGCACTCTCCTAGTTGATCGACTGCTAGCGTTCAAATTTTGCTTTGTGGAACAGAAGAATTATAGAAGTATTCCTCGGGAGATGATCGTGTACGAGAGATGTGTTAGACATTCAGGCGGTGGAGTTGGGATCAGATATGGTGATTCATGTGCTCTATGGATTTGGAGATTGGGAGCTCTCAAGAGCAGATTGTTGCATTGTTGTGGTCTGTGAAATATGGTTGAAGCTATCCAGGTGATAGTATGTGTTATGATTCAGTCCTTGTTGACTTTCGGAGGATTATTTATCTATTTGTGGGTGACCGGAGTTGATTTGGGGGTCCATTGGTAGGCCCAATTAGGATGTGTATTCTACACTGAGTCGGATTGGTTGGCTCCATACTGCTATTGCTGAGGGATGTGCCATTTGGTTGTTGTTGAGATTATTCATGTTCTAAAATGATCTATGAGTTACTCTTCTATGTGACGAGGAGTGGTGATTCGTTGGTGTAAGCACGTGATTTTTGCCCTATATGAGAATTACTCCCAAAAAATCCAAAAATAAAATGATTTTTCTTTGGTGTGCAATTTTGTGATATTTTGTGATATTTTGAATAATTATTTGTATTTGTCTGTGCGTGTTTATTTGATAAATTAATAAAAAATACAAAAATATGTCGCATTTTGCATGTAGGATTTAATTCTATAGTTGTTAGTAATTAAATTTGTTTTACAAAAATTAAAAAATTACAAAAATAAGCATCGTTTGCATTTTTAGCATTTAATGTCCAAATATACAATTTTATGCTTAATTAATACTTAATTGTGCGTTAATTGTTATTGGGAGTTAATTTGCGCTTTTATAACTTAATTTAATTCTTAATAATAGTTTAAGTATTTTTATAATTTAGTTTTAGAGAAATAAAAGAAGAAAAGAAAGCAAAAATATAAAGAAAGTCGGAATTAGGCCTCTTCTTCAATTTCAAGCCACAGGCCCAAAAATTGGCCCAATCTTCCCTACGACCCAGTCCATTTCGAACTGGGTCGACCCAGTCCATAACCCAAAAGACTCAAACCCCATTTGTCTTTCATTTTTACAAAACAAAAACAAAACAAAAAAAAATAAGAGAAGAAAACCCTAAAAATCTAAACCATCCGCCCCCCCCCCTCTCCTATCTTTTTCTTCTTCCTCAAGCTCACATCCCTTCCTCCCATGGCAGACCTTCCCCCCTCACACCCCTGCCCCCCTCACGTCAACACACACACAACACAACCACTCTCACCCCCACGACATCCCCTCGCTGCCATGGCTGCGTTTTTCAAGTTCGTCGAGCAACTTCTACGCCACCATTGTTGCCCGTAGTTGCTTCTCCTCCTGCTGTTGCGTTTTCTTCTTCTCCAACACTGCTGCTGCTGCGTTTTTCATCCTTCATGTTGCTGCTGTGTCGTCCAAACAAACCACCACAACTGCTGCCCGCCGCGTCCAGCCATGGACGAGCTTCATCGAGCTCGAACTCGAGCTCCCATGGCTGCCGTTGCATCTTCTCCGACACCGCTGCTGCTACTGTTTCGTGCTGCTGCTCCAGCAGTGTTGTTGCTGCTGCCTTCTGCTTGTGGCGGGCTGCCATTCTTCGTTTTAAACGATGCCAAACGACCACCTTCTTTGGTCGTCCGTTCGTAGTCGTCTTCGACGTCAAGTTATCTTGGTGCGAGATTCGTTCTCGGACAGATTTGTTTACAATCAAAGTTCGTCGTTGATTCATCTCCGGTTAGTTGTTTTTGAGTTTTATTTTTGTCCATATTTTTGTTTGATATTTTCCGGATCCAAAATCGTTAAAGAATTCAATTCTTGTTTTGTTCGTTGTTCATCGTTGAAATTATTTTTCTAGTTTGTTCATGTTCATGTGCTTTGTTAAAATTAATTTTCAGATTTCAAAATAGAAGTTTAATTAGTTGTTTTCATGTTTATTTCATGTTTGTATTATTGTTTAAGTAAGTATTTGTTAGTTTGATGTTTGTTAGATTCAAATTGAAATTTAATCAACTATTTCTTCAATTTGTTTCATGTGTTTATGTATTGTTAGAAATTGTTAATATTGTTAAGTTCAAGTTTAAGTTCATAATTGTTTCTTCGTCGATCTTGTTATTTGTTTAAAGAATTTAGTTGTATTAAAGGAATATATTGTTTTAATCGTTTAATCCGTCATGTTTGTTGTCTTAAAATAGATTCATTCATGTTCATACTTTGTTTGGATGATCTTGAATCCGAATTTTGTATAGTTTGATTTCTTGTTTACCATTTATGATTATTGCTTGAATTGTTCTCATAATCTTGTTTAAAGTTTAATATAAGAATTGTTTGTTGTAATGTTGTTAGAGTTGATTTTAAGTTCAATATGATTGAATTTAGAAATCTTCATACTTTGTTTGTTGTTGTTGTTGAATCCGAAAATAGGATTGTTTGTTGCTAAAATATTGTTCAATCAAATTTTAGTTGTTCTTGGTTGTTCAATTTGTGTTCATGTGATTTGTTGTTGAAATGTTGTTAAAATCATGTTCATGTGATATTGTTGTTATGATGTTCATCCGTGTTCATATTGTTGTTTGAACATTGTTAGAAATTGATCATATTGTCTATATTTTGGTTAAGTTTGATTAATTGATGTGTTATAGCTGATGGGTAGTTTGGTAAATTTGTAATACGTTCAGGGGTAGTTTGGTAATTTCAGTAAGGTCGGAAAGGGTAGTTTAGGAATTGTACATTTTGTAATTGTTTATTTGAAGCATGGGGGACAAAATAAAATGGGGTGGGTTGTGATATGATTATTTAATATAAAGGGGGGACAAGATTTAATTTAAAGGGGAATCTTGCATTATTTTAAATAAAGCATGGGGGACAAAATGAAATGGGGTGGTGTGATATGTTATTTAATGTAATGGGAATGAGTGGGAAGATAATGGGTTTGGTAGAGAAAATGGGTTGATTTTAATTAATGGAAAGATTTTATGAGAGGGGTTATAAGAAGTCTTGAAATCAGAATAAAAAGGGAGGACAAGAGAAATACACAGACAGGAAAAAAACGGGAGAGAGATACGAGAGAAAAAAACACAGATAAGAGAAACGAATCTGAAAGAAAAAATAAGAGAGAGAAAAAAGGCTGAACATTTAAGAGGGAGAAAATTCCGAAAAATATTTAAACTTTCAAAAATAAAAACTAAAAAAAATATTCTGCTTTCTTTCATTGTTTGAAATCAGAATTAATTGTTGTTTCATCAAAGCTTGAAGCTTTTGTTTTTGGGATTACTACTCCACCGGTCTGTTACTGGGTTGTTACTGTTGCTGGGCAGTTGTTGTTGCTGTATTGTTATTACTGTTGCTGATTCTCATCTTCATTTTCTTTTGCTTCCAATATCAGGTACACAATTGACACGCTGGTTATTGTAATCCGAAATATGAAGCATGAATACATATGAAGAATGAAATTTTGAAGTTTTAATTTCGTTTTTCTTTATTCATTTTGTTGATTGTATTTAAGCTATTTCATGTATTACTAAATAATAATTGGAATAAGAAAAAATAACATAAGTTAGTCTTTAATGAATCAGTTCGGCAAAACAGGTTAATTCACTAGTTATGAAGGCTTCAAGATTATAGGTTGATCATGAACAAGTAGCTAAATTTAGCTAAGACACGAATTTAAATTAAACATCGTAAATTAGGCATTAAGGCATGACTTGAGCTTAAGCAAGATTAAGAGAACGTTTAAGTCTAATAAACTTTCTAATAAGCTTTAGTAATTATGGTTAAATCTAGTTTCAAATGATTGTGAATAATTAATCTCAATAATTTTTTTTTAAAAAAAAATAACAATGCTGAGTTTTAATCTAGCTATATTTGTTTATTTTGAATATTAGTTGTTGAATTTTTATTTTATTTATAATTTCGAAATTAAGAGTGAAATTCCTTTTTCATCAATATTTGTATTAATCAAGCAATTAGCATGTCATGTCTTCTTAAATAATAAAAGCTAGTAATAAATTAGGATTTTCTTTCTTTATTTTAGAGACTCATTTTTATAGAAAAATGTAGTCGTTTTAAGATTTGTCCAAATAAATGAGATGAGCCTCGCTTAATGAAATGTATAGATTGCGGGGCCCTCAATAAATGTACATTTAATCGCTTAGAATTAGGGAGGAGCCGTTTTAGCAAATTTCACGGCCCTACCCAAAATAATGATACGCTAGACTCTTTAGGCGCGATTTAATTAATTTTACCTTTTTAAACTCGGATGCGCATTTCATGCGACCCAAATCTAAATCCTAAAACATTGAATAAAAATGTGTTCCGGATTGCGGGTGCATATCATGTGACGTAATCCAAAGACATGTTTTAAACGATGTTCACAATTTTTTTTAAAATAATAATAATAATAATAAAGTGGTAAAGAGTTAAAATTGGCACATCGGTTCATAATTGTATTAAAATCAGATAAATAAGCCAAATATGACAATTGAGCGACCGTGCTAGAACCACGGAACTCGGGAATGCCTAACACCTTCTCCCGGGTTAACAGAATTCCTTATCCGGATTTCTGGTTCGCAGACTGTAATATGGAGTCATTCTTTTCCTCGATTCGGGATTAAACTGGTGACTTGGGACACCCTAAATCTCCCAAGTGGCGACTCTGAAATAAATAAACAAATCCCGTTTCGACTGTCCTTTAATTGGAAAAAACTCCTTGTACCCTCGCGGGGGCGGAAAAAGGAGGTGTGACAGCTCTGGCGACTCTGCTGGGGACTAGCCCAGAACCAGTGGTTCAGGGTTAGAAATTCGAGCTCATATAAATTGTTATATTTGGTTTTATCTGATTTTTACATGTTTGAGCCTAATGTGCTAAATGCTGCTTTTACCGCTTTGATATTACGTGAACTGTGTATAAACTGTGCCGAAACCCATCTCCTCTCTGAGTCTTCTAAATCATGAAGAAGGGTGTACTTCGTACGACTTCTTTTCTGTATAGTGTCAAATCCCAATTTAGAACGAGGTTCGGACAAGTTGCTAAGCCGGTGAAGCTTCTGTATTCCCGGTACGCTACCCCCCTCGGCTCGAGCTGTCCGCTCGGGTAAGCCAGGTCTAGAACAAACACCCAGGTTCTGAACCTAGTATAACAAAGCCACATGCCGGATCCCTAGTAGGAACGTTTGTTTGCATCACGTGCATCTGACTTTGGAGGCTCAACACAGGGGTTGGGTCTGTCTAGGACAGGTGCACCAAAAATGAAAATGACCATCCTGATGCATCTTACTTGTTACTACTTGCGCATTAATTTGATTCGGACTTGTGTGTTGACTGACTTGTGAATATCAGGAATAATATTTTGAAATTGAAAAAAAAGAAATAGCGGTTAGGGAATTGATTGTTTATTTTGAAAAGAAAACAAATGCCCAAATACTGTCAAAACTCTACCGAAATTTTGAGAAAATGAAAAAAAATGTCTTATTAGTTTGTTTTATTAAAAGCTAAGAAAAGAAAAAAAAGAGTCGTTGTTCTGTTGTGTTTTTCAAAAAAATAAAAATAGAAAAAATATATAGTTTGTCTTGCCATGAAAATGAAAATGAAAAAGAGTCTTATTTTTAAAATAATTTTTTTTTATTATTTATTTGCTTATGAAAATGCAAAAAATAAAAAAATAAAAAAAAGTCTTTCATTATTTGTTGCAAATATCTTTCATTATTTGTTGCAAATATATATATATATATATATAAATCCGAAAAGTTTTTTTTCTTTCCAAAAAATATATATATCTTTATTTGTTGCAAAGAGTATTTGTCTTGCCAAGAAAATTCAAAGTAAAATTCCAAAAAAGATATGTCTTGCAAAAAATAATATAAATATCTTTATTTTCCATTGTTGATAAAACAAAAATAATAAAAATGTTTTCTTTTTAAAAAAAAAATCCGAAAATATTTTGATACTTCTTTCAAAATTGAAAAGAAAATTCAAAATTCAAAAAATATTTTTTAGAAGCATTTCTTTTATCAAAAGTAAAATTCCAAAAATATTTTTTTTCTCTTTAGAATAGAAAAAAAAACAAATGGAAATTCAAAAAAAAAAAAACTTCCTTTTACTTTCGAAATTCTCAAAGTTCAAATCAAAAGAAAAGGAATTTTTACAAGTCTTTCTTTCAAAAAGAAATCAATCAAAAATATATATATATACTTCCTTTCTTCTTTTGAAGCAGTTCTTTCACAGTTCCAATTGAAAAAAAAATATTAGTTCATTTACTTATTCGCGAGGCTCGAACTACGCGGGTTTGATTCTCACCGGATGTGAGATACGTAGGCAACCCTCATCGGGTCCAACCCTACCTTTTACTAAAATAGCCAAAAATCAAAAATTTTAATCTTGTCATGAATAAGTCGGGTGGTGTCCAACCTTCCCTTTTGCTAAAATAGCTAAAAATTAAAAAATTTAATCTTGTCATGAATAAGTCGGGTGGTGTCCAACCTCCCCTTTTGCTAAAATAGCCAAAAAAAACATGTCAAAATTTTAATTTTGTCATAGAGAAGTCGGGTGACGCTGTTTTATGAAGACATAGCCAAATGTTCCCGAAAGGGACGCCGGGAGGCTGACTTTGCATAAACAGCCACCTTTGGGTCATTTTTAAGATTTTGACCAGTTGACCCACACAGCCTTAAAAATCTTCGTCCCCGAGGCGTTGAAAGGCCGTGTTTGCAATATTGACTTTTCTAATTCGAAAAATGATAAAAAGAGTCATAAATAAGTCGGGTGATGCTGTTTTGTCAAAAATAGCCGAATGTTCCCGAGAGGGACGCCGGAAGGCTGACTTTGCATAAACAGCCACTTTTTTTGGGTCCTGTTTAGGATTTTGGTCTAGTTGACCCACACAGCCCTATAAATCTTCGTCCCCGAGGCGCTGAAGGGCCGTGTTTGCAACATCAGGTTTTTAGTATAATTTGAAAAGAAAAAAAAAAGAGTCAGCGGTCAGGTGAATACCGTTTGGATTTTTTTTTAGTCAAAATAACCCGAGCCAACTTCGGCCGCGTCTTGAACCGTTCTTGCCGAAATAACCTTAGAGTATCTGTCAGTTGTCGAAAGGTTATTTTCGTAAAAGAATGGACAAGTGTGTAAAGTGTCATAAAATAATCCTCCCCGGCCTCAAATTCATGTGAAAGTTGGAAGGGGCCACATTTGCAAAAATAACCGTTTGGTTGCATTTGTCAAACGGGGAAAGAAATTGGCCGTTTGTAAATCTTTTAATTAGAATATGTGGGTTGTTTGATTTTCCAGCTTGTAGGTCATCTTCAAACCTTTGAAACTCAGTTTGTTTTAACATGAAAATTGAAAAAAAAATGTTTAGCATTGTTTATCTTTTATTGGGTCCGAACTACGCTCGGTCTGATTCATGCGGGGTCATGATACGTAGGCAATCTCCATAAGATTCGACCACCACCAAAATAAAAAAAAAAATATAAAAAAATATAATAATAAATAAATAAAAGAGAGTGTGGAAGATTTTCAGGGGGGCACAATTGTCTAACTGCTTAGGTACATTGTATCTCTGATACATGATTGTCTGTCCAATGCCCTAACACTAACGTGATGGCTTCCCTTTGATGTGTCCATATATAGAAAGTGGTTGGTTGTGGTAACTCCTCCCTGCAAAGCAAAATCAAAGGACAATGGCTCAGAACCGCAGAACCGAGTGGATCGGTACTGATGACCGACAACAATTGGTCGAACAGAACAACAGGTTGGTAGAAGAAGTGAAAATGCTGAGACAGCATGTGGCAGACATGTATCAGGCATGGATAACGGGAAAAGCACCACCCCCTCCACCGCCAAGCCTCTTGAACTCGGTCATTTCCCAAGCACCCAACACCATAATGGAAGATTCTCCATACTCTCCATCCCAACCCATTTATGGCAGCTTTCCCAGCTATCCGAGTAGCTCCATCACTCTTCAATGTTTCTCCGCTCCCCAACACCACTTCTTTCCCCGTGACCTCAAAAGCCATACCTCACTTCCCAGGTACCCGACTCCAC
Organism: Nicotiana sylvestris; assembly: GCF_000393655.2. NCBI lineage: Eukaryota > Viridiplantae > Streptophyta > Magnoliopsida > Solanales > Solanaceae > Nicotiana > Nicotiana sylvestris. Next base: position 76,480,657 of record NC_091062.1, read on the forward strand.
GAAATGCTTACCCACCCATACAAGCCTACCAAAAGCCATCTGGATCAGGTTTCCGGCCCTGTCAACATGCAAGAATGAAGAGGTTGCTGAAACGAGAAAAGGCTCTCACCCCTATCGGGGTATCTTATGCCAGTCTGTTTGAAAGGCTAAGGCATGCTGGCTCGATTGAACCACTCCCCGCATGTACTCCAAATCCACTTGCAAGGAGCTTTGATCCGGCAGCGCGATGCGCCTACCACTCCAATGTCATAGGGCACAACATTGAGAGCTGTCATAGTTGGAGAAGGGAAGTAGAGAAAATGATCCGAGAAGGGCGGGTTGTGATTAATAACAGTGACATGGAGCACTCGAACCCCCTCGAGAACTTGCCGACGGAGGTTGATGAGATTGAAGCTGGTAATGGTCTCGGCAGTATTGATGCAAAGCTCAGTGGCTAAAATGCCAATTTTGATAAAGTGGGAGGACGTTTCGTTCCTTGGTCAGCAAGAGAGAAGCTTGTGGTGGCTCATTTTGTTGTCATTTCTGTTGTTCGGATTATTAGGGTTATAAGTCGGATGTTGTCTTGTCCAGTTTGTTTTAGGATTTTGTTCTGGATTGTTTTGTTTGTTTTGTTATTTAAACCATTTCACCGGTAGTCTAATACAAAATCCGGTCTTTTATTATTTCCAGTCATCTTTTTGTTTAGTCCTTTTATCATTTTTGTTCAATGCCGATTCTAGGGACATGACATGCGCACCCAGTTTGGGCCTAGTCTTAAAAGTTAATCATAAAACCCTGAGAAGGTGATCAAAGCATTTAAAGGAAATAAGAACGGTTTGAGATTATTTGGAGCCCGAGTCATGTGGAACTGGGGCAAACACAAAGAAAACCGTTAAATAAAGATTCGCCTAAATTGGCATGAGGGTCGTTCATAATAAAAGAGAATGAGAGTGTCGCCCAACGGTGCTTTAGAAGTGACAAATGAACAAACATATGTTTAACATAATTGTCAAGCCCAGCACCGTCGGAAGAGACTATAAATCTATTGTTTGTTGTGTTGTTTGCATTTGGCATGTTTTGAAGACTGGAATGACGAAGGCATTTTGTTCTGCTACCTAAACACTTTATCCTTCGTTACCCCTTTTTGAGCCTTACTTATTTTTCTTTCATACCCCTCGTTCGGAATCAGTAAAAACGACTAGAAAACGCGAGCATGGCATGAAAACATGAAAAAAAAAACGAAAAAGAAAAGAAAAGAAAAATGGTAACAAAAAAAAAAAAGTCAAATGAAAAAAGAGGAATTGGGAACTACGTTTGACCTGATTCCTCAAAGAGGATACGTAGGCGCTTCACGGCTCGGTCATAGTTTTGAAAATATATAAATCAATCAAGTAAAATATCCCCAAGCAAGAAACTGGGGCAAAAGTTGCGTTTGTGGTAAATAAATCTAGTTCCGAAAGTTGTAACTAATAACCCAGAATTAATGCATTTTTGAGCCTTTAATACCCTTTTTTTTCTAGCCCTATCCAAAACCCACATTACGGTCCAAAGAAAGACCTTCTGACCAGTCTTCAAAAGATGCCAAGTCAGACAAATGAGAGTCTTACCGGCGAACATAACATTCTGTTCCACAGCAGAAAGGACTCTAATCTCCAGCAGAGAGAGTCATACCGGCAACACTCCAAATCCCCAGCTGGAAAGTGATACAAATGAGAGAGTCATATCGGTGAAAACCTTCACAGGCACCATAAGGCGATGAAAGCTGAGAGAAGAACAAAAAATGAGAGAGACTTGATAGTGAAAACCCTTTGGGCACTACAAGTCGAATAAGATTAAGAATCCAATGGGGAATCGCCAATTGAAGATCTTGAAAAATGATTGACGGTAGAGGATAGGCCACATACGCATGTCATGGCCATTAGAGTCGGTATCTGCGTTTGATAGGTTTTTATTTATAGTTTCTTTTGTAAAAGAGTCATCATTTCCTTTGTCTTTTATTTTGTTTCTTTTATCTTTCTCCTTTCATAGAAAAACTCCCCAATAGAGTCTGTCTGGTCATAACAAGTGTGAATTGACTTCAAAATATGTCATCAGCTTCCCAATTATACAAAATGAGATCTGACTAGTGCATCCAAATGGTGTAGTCAGCGAGGAACAAACGCGAGGCCAGTGTCAAGAAAATATCCCCAGCAAAAGGGAATTGACAAAAGGATTGACGAGTGTCAAAAGGGATATCCTTGCCAAAACCAAAGTTATAAACCTCAAGGCCAAAGCCAGTGGGCAAATCAAGGAGAGCAATGAGCATGATTTGGGAAATTCATACTAGGACTAAAAGGTCGGGGAAATGTCAGCTTCCGAGTTATGTCACAAAAGAAGACGGATATCCCCAGCAGGAAGGGATTATCCCCAGCACATAATATCATCCCCAACAAGCTGTGGAACGCAGAGCAAGGAAGGAGAAAGGGAAAAGCCATCCCAGTAGGGGTATCACAACCAACCACCATGTTTTAAACTAACAAATTTTGTTTGATTTGAAACAGGTAAAGGAAATGGCATTGATGCCAGAAATGCATGCCGCAAGGGATATTATCAAACTGGGGCAGAAAATTTTCCTTCCGCTTAGAAAATTTTCTGGAAGTCAGGTACCCATGCGGGAAAGAATAAAGATAACGCCAGTCTCAAGGGAAGTGGTCTTAGAACCAGTGTTGCCCCCAACATAATAAGTTCTATGGAGGAAGTTGTTCCCCAGCAAAGGGATGAAACTTGAGCTCAGTGAAGCACTAGTTCTGAAAGAATCAGAATCCCCCAACAGTGTTATCCTCGACAGCGTTATCCCCAGCTGATAACATTTTACCCCCCCAACAGGTAAGTAAATAATTCCCCAACAGTGTTATCCCCAGCAAGTATTCGAGGTAAGACATTTTCAAGTCTTAAGGATATTTTGGGTTCATCCACCCTCAAATAGGATATTTTGGGTTCATCCGCCCTCGAACAGGATATTTTGGGTTCATCCGCCCTCGAACAGGATATTTTGGGTTCATCCGCCCTCGAATAGGATATTTTGGGTTCATCCGCCCTCGAATAGGATATTTTGGGTTCATCCGCCCTCGAATAGGATATTTTGGGTTCATCCGCCCTCGAATAGGATATTTTGGGTTCATCCGCCCTCGAATAGGATATTGTGGGTTCATCCGCCCTCGAATAGGATATTGTGGGTTCATCCGCCCTCGAATAGGATATTTTGGGTTCATCCGCCCTCGAATAGGATATTTTGGGTTCATCCGCCCTCGAATAGGATATTTTGGGTTCATCCGCCCTCGAACAGGATATTTTGGGTTCATCCGCCCTCGAATAGGATATTTTGGGTTCATCCGCCCTCGAATAGGATATTTTGGGTTCATCCGCCCTCGAACAGGATATTTTGGGTTCATCCGCCCTCGAATAGGATATTTTGGGTTCATCCGCCCTCGAATAGGATTTTATTTTCAAAGTTGTTGTTGAAGCCAGGCGCCCACCTGAATAACGAAAGGAATACTTTTCTTGTCTGTCCATTGCATATTTTAGGCGCCCACCTGTATAACAAGGGAATACATTCCACGCCTTTGCCAATAGGAGACGCACTTCCTAAGTCTAGTTCTGCCAATAGGAGACGCACTTCCTAAGTTAGTTTCACCCATAGGAGACGCATTTCCTCCTAAGTTTAGTTTTACCCATAGGAGACGCATTTCCTCCTAAGTTTAGTTTTACCCATAGGAGACGCATTTCCTCCTAAATTTAGTTTACCCATAGGAGACGCATTTCCTCCTAAGTTTAGTTTACCCATAGGAGACGTATTTCCTCCTAAATTTACTTTTACCCATAGGAGACGCATTTCCTCCTAAGTTTAGTTTACCCATAGGAGACGCATTTCCTCCTAAGTTAGCATTGAAGTTGGGAGCCCGCCCATATAATAGAGGCATACATTTCTGTCCTTTTACTTTCAGTTCTAGGTCGCCCACCAGTAAAATGCGGGAATACATTTCAGTTCTAGGTCGCCCACCAGTAAAATGCGGGAATACATTTCAGTTCTAGGTCGCCCACCAGTAAAATGCGGGAATACTTTCTGTTCTAGGTCGCCCACCAGTAAAATGCGGGAATACATTTCAGTTCTAGGTCGCCCACCAGTAGAATGCGGGAATACATTTCAGTTCTAGGTCGCCCACCAGTAAAATGCGGGAATACATTTCAGTTCTAGGTCGCCCACCAGTAGAATGCGGGAATACATTTCAGTTCTAGGTCGCCCACCAGTAAAATGCGGGAATACATTTCAGTTCTAGGTCGCCCACCAGTAGAATGTGGGAATACTTTTAAGTTCTAGGTCGCCCACCAGTATAATGCGGGAATACATTTCAGTTCTAGATCACCCACCAGTAAAATGCGGGAATACATTTCAGTTCTAGGTCGCCCACCAGTAAAATGCGGGAATACATTTCAGTTCTAGGTCGCCCACCAGTAGAATGCGGGAATACATTTCAGTTCTAGGTCGCCCACCAGTAGAATGCGGGAATACATTTCAGTTCTAGGTCGCCCACCAGTAAAATGCGGGAATACATTTCAGTTCTAGGTCGCCCACCAGTAAAATGCGGGAATACTTTCTGTTCTAGGTCGCCCACCAGTAAAATGCGGGAATACATTTCAGTTCTAGGTCGCCCACCAGTAGAATGCGGGAATACTTTTAAGTTCTAGGTCGCCCACCAGTATAATGCGGGAATACTTTCTGTTCTAGGTCGCCCACCAGTAAAATGCGGGAATACATTTCAGTTCTAGGTCGCCCACCAGTAGAATGCGGGAATACATTTCAGTTCTAGGTCGCCCACCAGTAAAATGCGGGAATACATTTCAGTTCTAGGTCGCCCACCAGTAAAATGCGGGAATACATTTCAGTTCTAGGTCGCCCACCAGTAAAATGCGGGAATACATTTCAGTTCTAGGTCGCCCACCAGTAAAATGCGGGAATACTTTCTGTTCTAGGTCGCCCACCAGTAAAATGCGGGAATACATTTCAGTTCTAGGTCGCCCACCAGTAGAATGCGGGAATACTTTTAAGTTCTAGGTCGCCCACCAGTATAATGCGGGAATACTTTCTGTTCTAGGTCGCCCACCAGTAAAATGCGGGAATACATTTCAGTTCTAGGTCGCCCACCAGTAAAATGCGGGAATACTTTCTGTTCTAGGTCGCCCACCAGTAAAATGCGGGAATACATTTCAGTTCTAGGTCGCCCACCAGTAAAATGCGGGAATACATTTCAGTTCTAGGTCGCCCACCAGTAGAATGCGGGAATACTTTTAAGTTCTAGGTCGCCCACCAGTATAATGCGGGAATACATTTCAGTTCTAGGTCGCCCACCAGTAAAATGCGGGAATACTTTCTGTTCTAGGTCGCCCACCAGTAAAATGCGGGAATACATTTCAGTTCTAGGTCGCCCACCAGTAAAATGTGGGAATACATTTCAGTTCTAGGTCGTCCACCAGTAAAATGCGGGAATACATTCATGTTCTAGGTCGCCCACCAGTAAAATGCGGGAATACTTTCAGCTCTAGGTCGCCCACCAGTATAATGCGGGCATACATTTCATAATTTTGCATTGAAGCAACTTTTTAGTCTTGTATTACAGAGTTTGGAATCAGTAACCCCACCAGAAGGCGGAAGGTTACAACAGGAATCCCCAGCAGTAAACAATAAAATCCCCAGCACCGGGAAGCAGAAGGTTGCAACAAGAGGTCCCAGCATAAACTCAAGTCCATGTGTCAAAAGGAAGAAAAGCATCGGAAGAAAAGCACCGGAGGAAACACAAGCCGACAAGAAAGCAAGGCAACAAGAACAAATTTTAGTCTAGCCTAGCTTCTTGTTTTCTTTTAAGCACGGTGTAACAAGGAGATCGGTAAGCAGTGATAACAGCATGCAACAACAGTAACATCGCAGTCCCACGGTAGTCCCAGCTACCAAAAACTTCCCGAACTACATTGACCTGATTCCTGTTTAGCCCAGGATATGTAGGAAACCTTTGAAGCAAAGGTTCGGTCAAATCTTTTTCAAAAAATGCTTCACACGGAGTACTCGGATGGGCAAAAAATCGCTCGCTTTATCTTTGCACGAAAACCCTTCGTGTATCCGGGCAAAGAGGGGCAGCTGTAAGCACGTGATTTTTGCCCTATATGAGAATTACTCCCAAAAAATCCAAAAATAAAATGATTTTTCTTTGGTGTGCAATTTTGTGATATTTTGTGATATTTTGAATAATTATTTGTATTTGTCTGTGCGTGTTTATTTGATAAATTAATAAAAAATACAAAAATATGTCGCATTTTGCATGTAGGATTTAATTCTATAGTTGTTAGTAATTAAATTTGTTTTACAAAAATTAAAAAATTACAAAAATAAGCATCGTTTGCATTTTTAGCATTTAATGTCCAAATATACAATTTTATGCTTAATTAATACTTAATTGTGCGTTAATTGTTATTGGGAGTTAATTTGCGCTTTTATAACTTAATTTAATTCTTAATAATAGTTTAAGTATTTTTATAATTTAGTTTTAGAGAAATAAAAGAAGAAAAGAAAGCAAAAATATAAAGAAAGTCGGAATTAGGCCTCTTCTTCAATTTCAAGCCACAGGCCCAAAAATTGGCCCAATCTTCCCTACGACCCAGTCCATTTCGAACTGGGTCGACCCAGTCCATAACCCAAAAGACTCAAACCCCATTTGTCTTTCATTTTTACAAAACAAAAACAAAACAAAAAAAAATAAGAGAAGAAAACCCTAAAAATCTAAACCATCCGCCCCCCCCCCTCTCCTATCTTCTTCTTCTTCCTCAAGCTCACATCCCTTCCTCCCATGGCAGACCTTCCCCCCTCACACCCCTGCCCCCCTCACGTCAACACACACACAACACAACCACTCTCACCCCCACGACATCCCCTCGCTGCCATGGCTGCGTTTTTCAAGTTCGTCGAGCAACTTCTACGCCACCATTGTTGCCCGTAGTTGCTTCTCCTCCTGCTGTTGCGTTTTCTTCTTCTCCAACACTGCTGCTGCTGCGTTTTTCATCCTTCATGTTGCTGCTGTGTCGTCCAAACAAACCACCACAACTGCTGCCCGCCGCGTCCAGCCATGGACGAGCTTCATCGAGCTCGAACTCGAGCTCCCATGGCTGCCGTTGCATCTTCTCCGACACCGCTGCTGCTACTGTTTCGTGCTGCTGCTCCAGCAGTGTTGTTGCTGCTGCCTTCTGCTTGTGGCGGGCTGCCATTCTTCGTTTTAAACGATGCCAAACGACCACCTTCTTTGGTCGTCCGTTCGTAGTCGTCTTCGACGTCAAGTTATCTTGGTGCGAGATTCGTTCTCGGACAGATTTGTTTACAATCAAAGTTCGTCGTTGATTCATCTCCGGTTAGTTGTTTTTGAGTTTTATTTTTGTCCATATTTTTGTTTGATATTTTCCGGATCCAAAATCGTTAAAGAATTCAATTCTTGTTTTGTTCGTTGTTCATCGTTGAAATTATTTTTCTAGTTTGTTCATGTTCATGTGCTTTGTTAAAATTAATTTTCAGATTTCAAAATAGAAGTTTAATTAGTTGTTTTCATGTTTATTTCATGTTTGTATTATTGTTTAAGTAAGTATTTGTTAGTTTGATGTTTGTTAGATTCAAATTGAAATTTAATCAACTATTTCTTCAATTTGTTTCATGTGTTTATGTATTGTTAGAAATTGTTAATATTGTTAAGTTCAAGTTTAAGTTCATAATTGTTTCTTCGTCGATCTTGTTATTTGTTTAAAGAATTTAGTTGTATTAAAGGAATATATTGTTTTAATCGTTTAATCCGTCATGTTTGTTGTCTTAAAATAGATTCATTCATGTTCATACTTTGTTTGGATGATCTTGAATCCGAATTTTGTATAGTTTGATTTCTTGTTTACCATTTATGATTATTGCTTGAATTGTTCTCATAATCTTGTTTAAAGTTTAATATAAGAATTGTTTGTTGTAATGTTGTTAGAGTTGATTTTAAGTTCAATATGATTGAATTTAGAAATCTTCATACTTTGTTTGTTGTTGTTGTTGAATCCGAAAATAGGATTGTTTGTTGCTAAAATATTGTTCAATCAAATTTTAGTTGTTCTTGGTTGTTCAATTTGTGTTCATGTGATTTGTTGTTGAAATGTTGTTAAAATCATGTTCATGTGATATTGTTGTTATGATGTTCATCCGTGTTCATATTGTTGTTTGAACATTGTTAGAAATTGATCATATTGTCTATATTTTGGTTAAGTTTGATTAATTGATGTGTTATAGCTGATGGGTAGTTTGGTAAATTTGTAATACGTTCAGGGGTAGTTTGGTAATTTCAGTAAGGTCGGAAAGGGTAGTTTAGGAATTGTACATTTTGTAATTGTTTATTTGAAGCATGGGGGACAAAATAAAATGGGGTGGGTTGTGATATGATTATTTAATATAAAGGGGGGACAAGATTTAATTTAAAGGGGAATCTTGCATTATTTTAAATAAAGCATGGGGGACAAAATGAAATGGGGTGGTGTGATATGTTATTTAATGTAATGGGAATGAGTGGGAAGATAATGGGTTTGGTAGAGAAAATGGGTTGATTTTAATTAATGGAAAGATTTTATGAGAGGGGTTATAAGAAGTCTTGAAATCAGAATAAAAAGGGAGGACAAGAGAAATACACAGACAGGAAAAAAACGGGAGAGAGATACGAGAGAAAAAAACACAGATAAGAGAAACGAATCTGAAAGAAAAAATAAGAGAGAGAAAAAAGGCTGAACATTTAAGAGGGAGAAAATTCCGAAAAATATTTAAACTTTCAAAAATAAAAACTAAAAAAAATATTCTGCTTTCTTTCATTGTTTGAAATCAGAATTAATTGTTGTTTCATCAAAGCTTGAAGCTTTTGTTTTTGGGATTACTACTCCACCGGTCTGTTACTGGGTTGTTACTGTTGCTGGGCAGTTGTTGTTGCTGTATTGTTATTACTGTTGCTGATTCTCATCTTCATTTTCTTTTGCTTCCAATATCAGGTACACAATTGACACGCTGGTTATTGTAATCCGAAATATGAAGCATGAATACATATGAAGAATGAAATTTTGAAGTTTTAATTTCGTTTTTCTTTATTCATTTTGTTGATTGTATTTAAGCTATTTCATGTATTACTAAATAATAATTGGAATAAGAAAAAATAACATAAGTTAGTCTTTAATGAATCAGTTCGGCAAAACAGGTTAATTCACTAGTTATGAAGGCTTCAAGATTATAGGTTGATCATGAACAAGTAGCTAAATTTAGCTAAGACACGAATTTAAATTAAACATCGTAAATTAGGCATTAAGGCATGACTTGAGCTTAAGCAAGATTAAGAGAACGTTTAAGTCTAATAAACTTTCTAATAAGCTTTAGTAATTATGGTTAAATCTAGTTTCAAATGATTGTGAATAATTAATCTCAATAATTTTTTTTAAAAAAAATAACAATGCTGAGTTTTAATCTAGCTATATTTGTTTATTTTGAATATTAGTTGTTGAATTTTTATTTTATTTATAATTTCGAAATTAAGAGTGAAATTCCTTTTTCATCAATATTTGTATTAATCAAGCAATTAGCATGTCATGTCTTCTTAAATAATAAAAGCTAGTAATAAATTAGGATTTTCTTTCTTTATTTTAGAGACTCATTTTTATAGAAAAATGTAGTCGTTTTAAGATTTGTCCAAATAAATGAGATGAGCCTCGCTTAATGAAATGTATAGATTGCGGGGCCCTCAATAAATGTACATTTAATCGCTTAGAATTAGGGAGGAGCCGTTTTAGCAAATTTCACGGCCCTACCCAAAATAATGATACGCTAGACTCTTTAGGCGCGATTTAATTAATTTTACCTTCTTAAACTCGGATGCGCATTTCATGCGACCCAAATCTAAATCCTAAAACATTGAATAAAAATGTGTTCCGGATTGCGGGTGCATTTCATGTGACGTAATCCAAAGACATGTTTTAAACGATGTTCACAATTTTTTTTAAAATAATAATAATAATAATAAAGTGGTAAAGAGTTAAAATTGGCACATCGGTTCATAATTGTATTAAAATCAGATAAATAAGCCAAATATGACAATTGAGCGACCGTGCTAGAACCACGGAACTCGGGAATGCCTAACACCTTCTCCCGGGTTAACAGAATTCCTTATCCGGATTTCTGGTTCGCAGACTGTAATATGGAGTCATTCTTTTCCTCGATTCGGGATTAAACTGGTGACTTGGGACACCCTAAATCTCCCAAGTGGCGACTCTGAAATAAATAAACAAATCCCGTTTCGACTGTCCTTTAATTGGAAAAAACTCCTTGTACCCTCGCGGGGGCGGAAAAAGGAGGTGTGACAGTTGGTTATATGCACATATGGTGCGGTTCTATTTGAGCTTTATAGTCGAATAGGAGCGAGATGAGTATTTGGGTATTGCATGATTGATTGTGCATTGCTATGTTCTTTCTTGATTGTGGTATTATGGCATTTTTTCTCCGTAGTTATGGTAATGCACTTTGGGTGCTTGATGTCGAATTTTGCGTGGTTATTGATTTTGAGCAGGGTGGCTCGAGGTACATAATATGGACCAGTATTTGGATGGGTGATGTATTTTAGCGGAGTTATGTTGAGACATTATCCTTTGTGTTAGATTCATGTGTTTTGGTTATACGATGTATGATAGGTTCTTAGCATTGCTTAGTGGAAGTACATGTTGAGCTTGCGAGATAATTCCCTCGTCTAAGTCATTTTCCATGATTGAGTACATTTGGAATGTTGCTTATTGGTGCACGGATTGCACGAGTTGCGGCTTTAGACTGTATTAATGTGTCATGTCACTAGAGTGATTATGTTAGATGGGATGAGGTCATCGTACCTAGAATGAGTGCTATCGGATTAGATTGCGGCATATTTGGAAGGATATTGATGCTGATCGGCTTACAAATTTGCTATAGTTCCTATTAAAGGAGAGGGAGTTCCACAACTTGTTGGTCTGACGAATGATTATGAGTTTATGTGTGTTTCTTTCATCGTTGGTAGTATATGAAGGTGTTAGAACGAGGCTCTATTTGATAAGAGGTTTATTACTGGTATTGGTTTATTTTGAGCAACTACTATGATTAGAAGTTATTCCTATGAGTGTTTGAGTTGTATGGTATATCATGTGATTTTATCTTGGGTTACGAATATGGCTTGATACAACTTGTTCAGACTTATACAGTGTGTAGATGCGAGATTCTGATTTTATGGAAAATTTCGGATGTGAAAAATTTTGTTCTAAGGTTTGTGGGCTAGGTTGGATTAAGAAATTCCAGTTATGTTATGTTATCAGACCTATATGAGATAGGGTGACGTGGGATCACCCCCGGGTATGTACATAGTTAGGTTACACGGTGATTTAATGGCTTTTAAAACAACTCCTGGCACGTTCGAGGACGAACGTATGTTTAAATATGGGAGAATGTAACGACCCGACCGGTCGTTTTGAGTATTTGAACTTCGCTCGGTAGTTTGGGGGAACGAGTAGCTCCGTATGATGTATTAGGACTTATGTCCAAAATTTGGGTTCATTCCAAGTTGATTTGATATGTTTCGTCGTGGGTTTTTGGAAGTCGAAAGTTCGAAAGTTCATTAAGTTTGATTTGAGGTGCATTTCGTCATTTCGATATTATTATGTGTGTTTTGAGGCCTCGACTAGGTCCGTATTATGATATGGAACTTTTTGGTATGTTTAGATGGGGTCCCGAGGGGCTCATGTGAGTTTCAGATAGGTTTGGGTTGTGTTGCGATCGTTTTTCGTATGTTTCGACGTCGTTTCTTCAAGCATAAATTGTACCATATTGAATAAATGAGCTCCGATTTATGTTTTTATTGAAGCAGTAGATCCGTATCGTAATTATGGAGCCATAGCAAAAATAATCGTCAAATTTGAATATCGTATGAGGATTTTATGGTCATTTTACTAAGAATTGGATTGCTAGATTTTTCAGAATAATTACGAAATTGCCACTGCTGCGTATTTAAAAATCTGCACTATTTCCAAATATTGAAACCAACATATCTCCTTCAATATAAGGTCAAATGGAGTGATTCAAGAACCTATCTTGACTAAACTTTTACAAGGAATACATTGGTGGTATCAAAAGTGAGTTTTGAGATCTTTTGGCCTAAGAAATGAAGCAGAACAGTGTTAAAATGAGGGTTTTATGTATTTAACATATTTTGAGTTGGGGAGCTCGGAATTGGGTAATTTTTCGAGGCGCTTTTTAGAATATAAATTGGGGTAAGCGTTCTCTACTCGATATTGGTTATATTTCATGACTCTATCTTTGATTTTAGCTTTTGATTGATGAATTTTAAAGAAGAAATTGGGAGTTTTGGCCTAAAGTTTCATAATATGAATTTTTGAGTTTTGAACACCAATTTAGAATCGTATTTGAGTGAAATTACTATGGTTGAACTCGTAATTGAATGGGTTGAAGGATCTTGTGAGTTTTGTCGGGTTCCGAGGTGCGGGCCCGGGTTGGGCTTTTTTGCCGATTTTGGGCTTTTGATTAAAGATTCGACCTTTTCCGATTGGGATTGATTCCTTTAGCATCATTTTATGTAATTGAGTTGTTTTTGATTAGTTTCAAGCCATTCAGAGGTCAAAACACACGTGATAGGATTCTTGGAGCATTGCTTGGCTTGCTCGGTGTCGGAATTGGCTTGTTTAAGATAAGTAACTCTTCTAAGCTTAGTGTTGAGGGTAAGAAACCCCGAACTATGTATTATGTGATTGGTAATGAGGTGACTCACAATCTAGGTGACGAGCGTGTGGGCGTGCACCCTGTGAAATGGGACTCTATTATTCCCATGGCCCTGTATAGTGGCCCTATTTTGTTGATATTTGTTTTTTCATCATGTGATAAAGTAAATGAGCTGTCAATCATACTAAATATCATATTTAGACTTTATGCTGATATTGTTTATACCCATAATGGTTATTTCTTGTTGTCATCTCATTGATTTCCATTGATATTTTGAACTCAGTCATATTCATGCATTCATATCGTCTCTCAGTCTCAGTTGTTGTTGTTGATGCATCATATCATTGTTGACGGGCTAGTTTCATGACATTTTGAGCCCATGAGTGAGACTGGAGAGAGTGATGATTGAGTGAGGCCGAGGGCCTGATTGTGAGGATATAAATATATATATGGATCGGGCTGCACGCTGCAACGATATATGGATTGGGTTGTACGCCGCAGCGATATTGGGTCGGGTTGCACACCGCAGCGATATAGCGCTTGGGCTGTAGGAGCCCCTCCGGAGTCTGTACCCTCCCAGTGAGCGTAGTCGACTATATATATATGGATCGGGCTACACGCCGCATCAGTTATTATACAGCGCTGAATGATTTAGTGTGTTAAGCATTGAGCTTAGTAAGAGAGGATGCAAGGTAATGAGATTGAGTACTCTGAGAGTGTGAGTACATGTTTCATCTTTCAGATACATGGCATTTACATGCATACATGTCATACAGGCATAGAGATGCATTCTTGCTCATGCTATATAGTATCACGTCATTCATGACTTATTATATATATTGGTATGTGGGTATGGAGAGGCACTTTATACTTGTTATTTGGAAAGAAAATGAAATATTTTATTTATTGTGGAAAGGATATTTGAAAAATTACAGTTTTCAAACTTATTCGTACTTTTGGCATTTTCGGTAAGAGATCTGAGATTTTCTTTCACTGAGATATTTGAAAAGCATGACCATTTTCTGGAACTGTGAACGAGCTGAGTATTGTACTTTTGAGATATCTCTTATATACTTGCATTTATGTTGTTATGACCTGTTGTGGAAATATTGGCTTTGGACCTGATCCTGTGTTAGATCGTCACTGCTTTCTACCTGAGGTTAGGTTTGTTACTTTTTGAGTACATGGGGTCGGTTGTACTCATACTGCACTTCCTACACAGTGCGTGTAGATCCCGGATGACGATGTTGCTACGTTCGATAGTTGCTGGATTTGAAGGCATAACCGCATTCCTGTTGTAGCTGCCTCTTGTTCACGGTAGCCTTAGACTATAAAATTCTGTTTATGTACTTTTCAAACAGACTGTGTAATTGTTCCATTGTTGCTTTGTAAACTCCATTCATAGAAGCTCGTGATTTGTACTACGAGTCCTTGGAAAATGTATAAAATTCAGACTATTCTCTTGTTTAATTTTTTTATTAAGTTAAATGAAACTGGATAATTATTAATTGTCTTACCTCGCGGGTTGGGTTAAGTGCCATCACGGCTAGTGGATTTTGGGTCATGACACTTATGATCTTGAAGACCCAATTGCAGCCATTAGCCACAAATAGTGTAGGTAGCAAATGTTCAGTAACACACAAAGGAAATACTTCAATTCTACAGGGATATGAACTAAAGGATGTGTTATATGTTCCAGATTTTAGGTTCAATCTATTATAAGTTTCCAAACTGACCAAGGAGCTGCTGTGTTGTGCTCTATTCTTCCCTGACTTTTGTGTATTGCAGGGTCTTTACAATGGGAAGGTGATGGGGATTGGTAGAGAGAACTGTGGACTTTATATTCTCAAATGGAGAGACAAGCCAGTAGCAGCATTGGCCACCAAGCACACTGATGAGTGCACCCTTTGGCATATGAGATTAGGACATCCATCAATAATGACAATGAAACATATTTCTGACTTGAAAACTAAAGTAGTATATAGTTTACAACATAACTGTGAAGTATGTCCTTTAGCTAAGCAAAGTAGATTGAAATTTCCTCTCCGTCGCAGTAAGACTGAGTGTATTTTTGGGCTTATTCATCTTGATGTTTGGGGTCCTCACAAACTACCTACATATGATAGGAAATATTATTTTCTTACAATTGTGGATGACTTTAGTAGATATACCTGGGTGTGCTTATTGCAGTCTAAATGTGAAGTTGTAATAGTGTTGAAAGACTTTCTTATAATGGTAAAGACTCAATTGGCATGAATGTGAAAGTGTTAAGATCTGATAATAGAAGAGAGTTTTTTTTAATTCCAGCTGTAATGAACTGTTATCATCCTTAGGCATTGTGCATCAAAGAAGTTGCCCATACACACCCTAACAGAATGGAGTGTTGGAAAGGAAGCACAGACATACACTTGAAGTGGCTAGAGCATTGCAATTTCAGAGTTCTGTTCCTAGTAGATTATGGGGAGATAGCATCAAGACGGTTGTTTACCTAATCAACAGGTGGCCTACATCCATAATGCAAGGAAAATCTCCTTATGAAGTTTTGTATAATAAAACACCTGTTATTGATCACTTAAAGGTGTTTGACTGTTTATCTTTCTCTAGCAACTTACCAAAAGGAGATAAGTTTGCAAAGAGAGCAAGAAAATCAGTCCTCATAGGTTACTCAGAAGTTCAAAAGGGATATAGATTGTTTTACTTAGAAACTAAAACTATCTTTGTAAGTAGGGATGTTAGCTTTAGAGAACATATCTTTCCTTTTAAGGAAAATGTAATCATTCCTTAAGATCGAATTTTATATTGATGCTGCATTTGCTAATTTGATCTTGATTTAGCCAGTAGATTGTAACGATCCGGCTGGTCGTGTTGAGAGCTGTAGCCCCGTTCTCTTATTTACTGCTAATTTTATGCTTAATAGTTGCTTTGTGACTTGCCGGGGTAGTTGATTCGGTTCCGGGAAAGTTTCGGAATGAGTTGAGACACTTAGTCTCAAGGTTGGAAGCTTAAGTTGAATCAGATATTGACTTATGTGTAAACGACTCTGGAATGGAGTTTTGATAGTTATGTTAGCTCTATTGTGTAATTTTGGAGTATGTTTAGATTGTAATTTGGAAATCCGTAGTTGAATGGCAAAAGTTGAAAATTTGGGAGTTTGACCGTGAGTTGACTTTGTGGTTACCGTGATCGGATAGGGGTTTCGGGAGTTGGAGTGGGTCTGTTGTGTCATTCGTGACTTCTGTACAAAATTTGAGGTCAATCGTACTTGATTTGATAGGTTTCTGCATCTAATGTAGAAGTTAGGATTTAAAAGTTCATTAGGCGTGAATCGATGCACGATTCGTGGTTTTAGCGTTGTTTGATGTGATTGAAGACTCGACTAAGTTCGTATGATATTTTAGGTTTACTTGAGGTCCCGAGGGCCTCAGGTGGATTCTGGGTGGTTAACGGATAAAAATTTGGACTTAAAGCATTGCTGGAACATTTTGCCTTCTAGTATAATCGTTCCTGCTAGGGGTTTGGCCGCAGGTGTGATGCCGCAGGGGCGACTAGAGTGGCGTAGGTGCGAGGGTGGTTTGAGCTGGGGTATTTTGCAGGTGCAAAAGAGTTGTTCGCACCTGTGATGTCGCAGATGCAAAGAGGGGTTGCAGGTGAGAGATAGGGAGAGAAAGCCTGGAGGCGCAGGTGCGGAAATAAATCTGCAGATGCGGATGCACATCTGCGCTTGAGGGACCGCAGATGCGGAACTGAGCTTGGGGTCCTGAATTGCAGAAGCGAAGGAAAATCCGCAGAAGCGGGACAACAGATGTGGTCAAGTGGACCGCAAGTGCGATACCCCTGGATAGAACATTAAATTCAAAGTGCTTGTGATTTTTCTCATTTTGGACTTGGCAAACTCGGTCTAAGGCGATTTTTGAGAGGGATTTCGAAGGGATTCATGAGGTAAGTCACTTGTGGTCTTTTTTTATTTAATAATCTTGATTCCCCATTGAATTTTCCACCTAGTTTGTGTGTTTTTGGGGTGTAATTTTGGGGGTTTATGCTAGGGATTTGGAGAGTTTAATTAGGTGATTTGAGTGACGATTTGGTGTTGGATTTTGGTAAATTTGGTATGGATGGACTCGTGGTTGAATGGGCTTCCGGATTTTGTAACTTCTGTTGAACTCCGAGACGTGGGCCTGGGGTTCACTTTTGAGTTGACTTTTTGACTTTTGATTAAAAACTTAGCATTTTATATGGAATTGGTTCCTATAGCTTGAGTTGATAGTATTGAATTGTTTATGGCTAGATTCAAGGTATTCAGAGTCCTTTTCGCGAGGCAAGGGCTTGTTGGAGTACAGTTTTGCACAGTTTGAGGCAAGTAACACTTCTAAACTTGGTTCTGAGGGTATGAAACCCCGAATTAAGTGTTATGTGATTGGTGTTGAGGTGACACACATGCTAGGTGACAGGCGTATAGGAGTGCATCGTAAGAATTATGACTTGGTCGATTCCGTGGAACTGTATAGTTGATTAATCTTGTCGTTACCGTATTTTTTTGACCATTTGTTAGAGAAATTGAGCGGCCAGTCATGTTAGAAATCCTATTTAGGCTACGTGTTGGGACCCACAGAAGTCGTGTTACATGTTTGTGAGCACGTGATTTTTGCTTCACGAGACAATCGCTCCAAAAGAAATAAAAAATAACAACAATTGATCCCGTTGTGCAAATTTTGGGATTTTTACATGGCACTTCGTTAATTGTTTATGACTTTGGCCCATTTTTACTTTATTAAAACAAAATACAAAAAATGTACGTGTCATGCATAATCTGAACCGTAACATGGTTGTTAAATAGAAAAGCATAAACAGGCATCTTTGTCCTTGATTTTGTTTTGTTTGATTTTTACCTGTTTTGAATTATTTTAATGTGTGTGCAAATAATTGTATTAAGTGTTTATTTTAATTTGATTTTTACTTAGTTTTGTATTTTTATAATAAAAAAAAAGAAGAAAAAAAGAGGCCTTTCCTTTTTCCGGATTGGGGCCAATTTGTTAAAATTGGCCCAAACAAACAATGCCCAAACCAGGCCTGCCCGGTCCAGTCCGAGTTGATACCCAGGGTGTCCAAACGACGCCGTTTTAATCCAGCCTGATCTGGGCCGTTGATCTCAGATTGATCAATGGCCAAGATCACATTTCCCATACCCACGAACAAAACCCGACCCGTTCCACCCGGACCAACCCAAACCCCCTTTAGTTGAAACGACACTGTTTCCCCTAAGCCCTTAGATCCAAGCCATTGATTTCAGTTGATCCAACGGCTGAGATCAACCCACCCATTCCATATATAAGCCCTTTAACCTTACCCTGCCCCCCATCTGATACCCCAGCTCCCGTCTTCACCATCTTCCCCATCAAACCCTAGAGCCGCCCCTGTATCCTTCACCATGAAAACCGGCGGCACGGACGCCGGTGACCTTGTCCTTAACACCATAGAACCCCCGTGCCGTCCTGAACCCAAATCTACCAACCACACACCTCGAATCCTATCCCACATTCTCGAATCTTCATTTGAAGATTCGAGTCGGAACCTAATCTACACCGATCTGCCTTAAATTCATACCAGACACTCCCCAGACCCCCTCGTGACCAAACCATACTTGGTTTGGTCCGAATCTGACCAGGGAAGCACGAATCCCGGATCTGGTTTTCGAACCTTAGGGTTCCTCGTCACTGGTCCGTTGTTTTGTTCAAACCAAAGGATTAAGGTCTAATGGACCTTAATCGAAGTGTTTCTCACCTGAGAAACACTTCGATTAAAGCCCGTTCAGCCTTAAGAAAGGTCTGTCCAAATCCGAGTTCAAGACTTTTGATTTTTCGAGTTTTAAGGTGAGTTTGCTTTCTTTCCTTTACTTGTTTTAGTCCGTGTGATTTGTTTTAAAAGTTGTTCATGATTGTTGAAGTCTGCTTTGTTTTGAGTTTCTATTAACTGTGTCCTGTCCACTTTGCCTGAACCTTTGTTGTTTGATTGAGTGTCTTTTTCTACTTGTCCTGATAGTGTGTATGTATGTATTTGTTGTGCAATTAGTTGAATTCCAAATTTGTACTGATTAACTGATTCCTCGAAGCACAATTCTGCTCAGTCAATATAATGCGAACCTTGTGTGATACTGTTAAATGTCGGATTTTTGGCTACGATTGTATGTGTTATAACTAATATAGTCG
Organism: Nicotiana sylvestris; assembly: GCF_000393655.2. Lineage (NCBI taxonomy): Eukaryota > Viridiplantae > Streptophyta > Magnoliopsida > Solanales > Solanaceae > Nicotiana > Nicotiana sylvestris. The sequence goes on from NC_091062.1 coordinate 76,499,665, forward strand.
AGTCGACATGTGTCGTCAATTAGTTTCAACTGTCTGAACAAAAATAAATCGATTTGCTTCTGTTGAACATTGCCTGAATCAATTAAGAACCAAGTTCAGTTACTTATAGTTGTTAATATGATTTCAGAAACCTAAGGCCTGGTCTGTAATTGAAATCTGAGTTGATGGCATGTGCACTTGTGCACAGCATGTGCATTGTGCACAGCCTGTTTCCTGCATAAAAGGGTTTTTGATTTAAAAATGGTTTGACAGCATATGCTGTCAGATATATTCTACTGCCCATACTTTACTTTAGTTTAAGAAATATTAAACCTCTTAAAGGGTAGAACTGCCAGGGAATGATGGGGTTTAATACTTAAATAGCTAAAGTAGAACTGAAAAGAAGATGGGCACATGGGAAGGGTTTTCTTTTAACTTATCAGGCTGTAAAAGGGGTAATAGAAGGCTTATAAAAGGGAGGACATACAGAGATAAAGAGGGGACTGGAGGACTGTGAGGATTTTCTGGGGAAAGAGCTAAAATACATACAGATATAGACATACAGATATAGGGAGAGGAACACTGTGAGGAATAATTTGAAAGAAAGAGAGGGTGATACACATTGAGAGATATACACACACACACATAGAAACAGACATTGACAAGAACAGAGTGATTTGAGGGGAGAACATTTTGAGAATTAAAGTGAGGAAAACAGAAAACTGGAAAAGAATTCTCTTTGATGACACAGACAGGCAGGATCAGAAATTACATCTTTTGATTGCTGTCTTGATTTCACTAGTCTTGACCTGTTTGTGCAACATTGATTTCTTCCAAATCCCAGCTGAGTCTGCTTGATTGTTGTCGTTTTACTCGAAGACTTGGTCTAGGTGAGTATTCCCAGTTGAGGTCTTGATCCCACTTCAATTATTTCGTGTGTTTGTTGTTGCTGCTATTCTGTCCCTGTTGCTGCTGCTATTCTATGTCCTGCTGCTACTGTTAATTCTGTTTCCTGCTGCTGCTGATTTCCCCATCTTCTTCCTCTTCTCCTTTGCATTTTCAGTGTTTCCAGGTACACATTTCAAATCCCACTTTGGTGTTAACTGTAACAGTTCCAAAGCATGAAATGAAAGGAGTTTTGAAGAAAGTTTAGATGTCTGTTTTTGTAATGCTCATGGCATATTGACTTCTCTGTATAAATTGATTAATGTGCAATTCAATAGCAAAAAAAATCTAGTTAGTTAATACTTAACTGAGTTTCAGCCTCTTATATCTTAGTTCATAGATGTTTGTTGACATGAGTTAAGTAATAGTACAATACGTAGAATTGTACAAATATTTGGCATAGTTACTGATCGGATTCCTGTTTAGTTATAACAATATGCATAGGATAAAATGCTTCCACCTTCACAATGATGCTCTGTTTTATTTCAGTTTCTTTCATCAGAAATCCGCTAGGCAGTATATAGGAGCACGTTCGAACCCCCCAGTGGTAATAGTGTCTAGTGGGTTAATTCCCTTAATCTAGCCTAAATGAGTCTAATTCGATTCAAGAGATGTTTTGTATATAAGCATAGCATTTTGTCATGTAATTTCTTTGTCAAATTAGAACATTTCTCATAAAGTATGACGTTTTTTATAAATAATTAATCAGAAAGTAATAAGAATTAGGCCCAAAGCATATACTTGAATCAACATGTATCTTCCTTTTCCTATTTTAGACTAAACATAACAAAGATGTAGTCTCTGCAGGTTTATCCTTTTAAATAAAATGAGGCGAGCCTCGACAAACAAAATGCACAAGCTGCGGGGCCCTCTAAACGTATATATTAAACTACTTAGAATTCGGGACAGGCCGTTTAGCGAATTTTACGGCCTTCCTAAAGTAACAATACGCTAGTTGCTTTAGGCGCGCCTTTAATGATTTAACCTTCTTAAACACGGGTGCACATTGATGTGACCCAAATTCAAATCTCAACGGAGTCGAAATGTGTTAACAACTACGGGTGCATTGATTGTGACGTGGTTCGAGATGCATTTTCACGACGTTGCAATTCTATAAAAATAAATGATAATAATAAAAGCGGTTTAAACTTAATAAAAGCACATAAGTCACAACATGTATTTAAATCAGATGTTTAGCCATTATAACAATTTAAGCGACCGTGCTAGAACCACGGGATTCGAGGGTGCCTAACACCTTCCCTTGGGTCAACAGAATTCCTTACTTAGAATTTCTGGTTCGCAGACTTCATTTGGAAAAGTCGAAAATTTCCTCGATTTGGGATTCAAGATAAACCGGTGACTTGGGACACCAAAAGCCAAACCTTTCCCAAGTGGCGACTCTGAATTAAATAAATAATCCCATTTCGAATATTGTCACTTAAATTGGAAAAACTCCACCCGCGCATCTTACCCTTCGGGGCCGGGCGCGCAAAAAGGAGGTGTGACAGCTCTGGCGACTCTGCTGGGGATTTGTTGGACCCAGAACCACTGGTTCAGGGTTCAAGAATTCAAGCTTAGAATAATTGTTATATTTGGCTTTATTATCTGATTTTTATTACATGTTTTTGCATAGCGTGCTAAATGTTGTCTTTTACCGCTTTGATATTATCTGAACTGTATATAAACTGTGCCGAAACCTTTCTCTTCTTACCTCCGGGGAGAAGCTCGCTGGTCGAGACTCCCTATTCTGTTAGTGTCAATACCTGAAATAAGAAAGAGGTCGGACAAGTTACAAAGCCGGACGATCTCGCGGGTCCCCGGTACGTAGCCCCCTCCTCGACTCGAGTTGTCCGCTCGGGTACACAGTCTAGAACAAATACCAAGGTTTAAACCTAGTATAACGAAACTTCATGCCGGATCCCTAGTAGGAACGCTTATTTGCATCATATTGCATTTGACTTAGGGGACTCAACACAGGGGTTGGGTCCGTCTAGGACAGGCAACCTGAAATGGAAAAGACCATCATGCTGCATTCCTATCTGTGTTGTGCATTTATTTGCTTCGGTTCCGCATGTCGACCGGTTCCTAAAAAAAAGGGGGCAGCGTAGGGGAGATAATTACTTATTTTGGAAAATGAAACCAATCTCCAAGCAGTGTCCCAACCTCGCCGGAATTTTTCTAAAAAAAAAAAGAATAAAACCAACATTTATCTTTTAGTTTGATTTACTAAAAATAAAACACATAAAAAAATTTCTTTTATTTTAAAAATCAAAAAGGGTATTTATTTAAAAGTAAAAAAAAAACGGAAAATTCATAATTCAAAAAAAAATGTGTTGTTTCTTTTGTAGTACCTCTTTTATAAATTCAGACTAATAGTCCAAATATTGCCTAAAAAAATAATAATAAATATTTTCTTTAGTCTTTATCTCTTTTCAAAAATAATAAAAATACTTATTCTTGATTTCTAGGTTTATTTGATTTTCTCTATTCATGATATGCCCGAACTACGCCGGTTTGATTCTCACCGGATGTGAGATACGTAGGCAACCCTCGTCGGGTTCAACCCCATTTTGCTAAAATAGCCAAAATCAATAAATAAATAAAAAATGCGTTTCAAACTTTAAAAAAAAAAAGTCGTAAATAAATCGGGTGACGCTGTTTTGTCATAAATAGCCGAATGTTCCCGAAAGGGACGCCGGAAGGCTGACTTTGCATAAATAGCCACCTTTGGGTCTTGTTTAGCATTTTTATCCAGTAGACCCACACAGCCTTAAAATCTTCGTCCCCGAAGTGTTTAAAGGTCGTGTTTAAAACTCGATCCCCTCAATAAAAAAAAATTGAGTCAGTTCGTTTTGTTAAAATCACCTTAATAAATGTGCAGGATGAGCACGATGCGAAATGAACATTTTTCAATAATGACCAAAATCCCTGTCAAGTTACGGCTATGGTGGAATGATCTAGGTGTTGAAGGACAAAATGAGGTTAAGAAATACCTGAAAGGTCTTGTGGGTTTATTGGAAATCCAGCCTCGGGGGGATATCATAAGAGCTTTGGTTACCTATTGGGACCCGGCGCACAATGTTTTCCATTTCTCTGATTTTGAACTCACCCCAACTTTGGAAGAAATGGCCGGATACATCGGGAATACTGAACTTCCCTTGAGGGAAAAATACTTGGTCGCCCCAAGAGTCGTCACGGTACATCGGTTCCTAGATTCATTGAAGATACCTAGAACAGTCCACAACCCGGATCTGGCAGCCGGATTTTGTACTCCATGCTTCATATATGATAGGTACGGTCATGAGGGGGGATTCAATAATCCAATCAACAAACTGTGCAGCAAAGGAGTTCGTCAGAAGTGGGACAAGCACAGACGGGTAGCTTTCATGGTGATGTTCCTAGGCCTTCTGGTATTTCCAAGGAAAGACGGAAACATTGATCTGAAGATATCCGGGGTCGTCAGCACTTTACTCACGCAAAGTGACAGTACTCTCGCGCCTATGGTGGTATCTGACATCTTTCGAGCTCTTACAGCTTGTAAAGCTGGGGGAAATTTCTTCGAAGGTTGTAACTTGCTCCTACAGATATGGATGACCGAGCACCTCTGCCATCATTCCGAGATTTTGAGCCATGGTTCCCCGGAAAAGACCTGCATAGAAGAATCTTACACGAGAACCAAAGAGATCAGTTTGCCCAAAGGAGTCCTGGCATGGACCTCGTTCTTTCAAGCTCTTACTGCCAGCCAAATACAATGGACGTTGGGATGGTTGCCTGTTGATGAGATCCTATATATGTCTGCAGCTAAAACTCATTTCTTACTAATGGGGCTTAAGAGCATTCAACCTTACGCACCCTGCCGAGTTTTGAGACAGTTCGGAAGATGCCAAACAGTACCTCATGAGGAAGATCTTAGCACTCAAGCAATTGAGATAAGTCCTAACGGACAATTCCCAGAAGCAAAGATTCGTCAAATCTGGAGTGAGTGTCAATATTTGAAATCAGATACTTGCGTGCGGGATCGAGCCAAAGGAGAATCGGCGCCAGGTTACCTTGCATGGTACAGAAGGGAACTTGAGCATGAAAGGCCAGCTAAGAGGCCCCACATCCAGAATTTCACCGAATCATCGCAGAAGCAGTGGGATTGGTTAGCAAAGGAAAGAGGCTATTGCGCCGAAATCAACAGGTTAAAGCAACAAGTGGAAAGTTTGAAATATGAGCACAACGTGCAAGATGCTACCAAACTGGGAGAGCGGAACAGGTTAATTCAGGACAATGAACGACTCAGAACCCAGATCAAACAGATAAGGGTGGATGCGGATAAACAGCCAAGGCATCGACCAGACGAGCAGCTGATAAAAAGGCTAAAAGGTGAAATCAGGGAATGACAAGATGGTTTGGAGAAATCTGAAAACGTCATAGCAGAGCTCAGGGCACAGTGGGATACAAGAGTAGATAAGCATCGCTGATACCTAAATCAATTGGAAGGCGACCACGAGAAAACTGTTGTTAAAATAAAGAGAGAGATGGCTGCACTTGAGATCAAAGCAGCTAATCAGGCCAAGGGTTTCCAAATTGAGAGCAGATACTGGTACGACTCAATAGCCCAGATGAAGTTGGAAGTACGACGACTGAAGCACCAGCATATACAGGATGCTCAAGTATTCAAGATATGTAGCGATCAGATAAAATGCCTACTCATAGAGAAGAAGCAAGCCAGAGATAGGATCAAGGCCATCGCCCATACCATCACCAGACGATGTCTACGATGCGAGAACATGTCCAACGTTACCGTCCTCTCGGCAGTAATGGGTTATGTCAAACAGACTATGCATGAGTTGGAGCAACTTGAGAGGGATCTCACACCTAGGACCGCGGCGAGGCCGAACGATGCCCCGCGGACACCAATTTTCAAAACCATAATGCACTCATAAGTCAAGCCTGTATCTTAGCATCTTCCGCCTGTTTTTCCCATCAGGGTGATTTTTAGTTTATTTTTGAGTCTAGGTTTACTTTCAAAGTTTGCTTTTTCTTTTGCAAAATGTAGTTTGTAACAGAACATTTCAACAATAAAGAGGTTGTTTCTTTTACGCTCATTTGTGTTTTTTCGAACTACGTAATGATCTGATTCACGTAGGCATCGTGATACGTAGGCAGTCCTCATCGGATACGGTCGCATTTCTTTTACTGCGAAAATAAAAAAAAATATAATAAAAGAAAAACAAAAAAAAAGAGAAAAAGAAAAAGAAAAAGAAAAGAAAGAAAAAAAACTAATAAAAATGCCGGAATGACGCATGCTCTCGTAGCAAACATATAGTAATCCACTTAACTGTATAGGTGCATCATGCCCAACATGAGATTAACTTCTGTTATTTGCTACAAATTAACCGTGCGTTTGTCGTTGAGCATTTCCAGGGTTTTTGAAAAGACGGTTGGTTTGGTGAAAGTCTGGCCTCGCATTCATACTTCACGAGGTCAAGGAGAAGTGTTCAACTACCTATTGTTAGGACCAGAAGCAGTACTCACACTTACTTTACCAGGTCAAAAGGAAGTGTGGAAATGTCTTCAGAAATTCCATTGCAAACGATCCCTGTTTCCGAGGAAAGCTCGATCTCAGCCGTCCTCACACCTGAGTCCGCAACTGCGGAGGAAAATAGAATCCTATGGCTCCGCATGTTGGAAATGTTGGACGATTGGAACAATGGGAAAGAGCCGCCAAGTGTCGTCCCCGGATTCCCTGAATTATTCTCCAGGTCAAGTGGGACGTCTAATGTTCCCATAAATTATCCTGCCACCCCATTCGGGTACCCAGCCACCTCAGCCTTCTCTACTGGATCGCCTTCTGAGCCTCATCCCCGAATGTCACCCACTGATGCAAGTATGAACATCTTTACCGCATCGCCTTGCCCGGTTACAGCACAGCCTACCACGTACAAACCAAGCTTTGACTCATCCTCTTTTACATTCCAAGCACCATCGTTCTCAATGGAACCAACTAGGTTCGCTACCAGTACTAATCCTCTACCGCCTCAGTGCAAGCTTGCACCGGGACAGGATCAGAACCCTAGAATTGCAGAACAAAATGAGATTGCCAAGAGAATGTGAAGCCTTGAACAAAGTTTGAAGAATATGCAAGGATTGAGCGGACAAAAGAGCGTCTCTTACGCCGACCTATGCATGTTCCCTCACGTGCACCTGCCAACGGGTTTCAAGACCCCAAAGTTCGAGAAATACGATGGGCACGGTGACCCCATTGCACATCTTAAGAAATACTGCAACCAATTGCGGGGAGCCGGCGGAAAAGAAGAACTGCTAATGGCATATTTTGGGGAAAGTCTAGTAGGGATAGCTTCGGAATGGTATATGGATCAGGAAATGTCCCGATGGCATATATGGGATGATCTCGCCAGAGATTTTGTAAAACAATTCCAGTATAACATCGACATTGCGCCAGACCGAAACTCTCTGTCGAATTTGAAGAAGAAGCCTTCGGAAAGCTTTAGAGAGTATGCTATTAAGTGGCGTGAACAGGCGTCGAGAGTGAAGCCTCCCATGGATGAAGTGGAAATGGTCACTACCTTTCTCCAGGCTCAAGAGTCTGACTATTTCCAAAACATGATGTCAGCCATGGGTAAGCCATTCGCGGAAGCGATCAAGATTGGAGAGATGGTGGAAAATGGTTTGAAAACAGGTAGGATTCTGAGTCAAGCAGCCATAAGGGCGACCTCCCAGGCCGTCCAAAGCGGGTCCGGAGGAACGACAAGGGGGAAGAAGAAGGAAGAAACGACTATGGCAGCCTCTGAAGCAAGGGAGTATCGTCATCCCAGGCCCCATTTTCCGGAAAGAGCCCCACAACACTACTACCCCCACTCAAATTTGGCATATGCTCATCAACCTTATATGGTCATGAATGCCCAACCTTATAACCATCCACCACAACAAGCCAACCGAGGCCCAGCTCCACCTCCCAGAAATCAGCCTCCTTACCGCAACCACTATAACCCACAACCCCCGCAGAATAACTTTCGCCCTCAGGAGCCACCTCGAAGGCGAACTTTCACGCCCATCGGTGAACAATACTCTACTTTGTTCCCGAAGCTAGTCCAGTTGGGTTTCTTACAACCAATCCCTCAAACGAGGCAAAACCCAACATCACCTTCTTACAAAGCCGGAGTCAGATGCGCCTATCATTCAGGGGCCGAGGGACATGATACAAATGACTGCTGGTCGTTGAAAAGAGTGGTCGAAAATTTGATAGAGCAAGGGAAAATAGTGCTAAGGGACGAGGAAATCCCGAACGTAACTAACAATCCATTACCTGCTCACAATAATGGGCCGCTGATCGGAATGATTTGTGAAGACAAAGAGTTCGATCCTGCTTTGAAAGCTATAATTGCCATTGTCGACACGGGGAAGAGGCCCGAAATGGACCAGAAACCAGAAAAGGGGGAAGAGGTCAAGGCTATAAAGAACAAGCCTGAAAAGAAGGTAGAGAAGAAAGTGGTACCTGTAAAAAATGAAGTTCTTTACATACCACGAGGTCGAGCTGAGAAGGCGCAGAACTTCGGGATCAAAAAGACAAAACCTATGTACGTACCAAAAGGGGCCTATGTGGTCCGGGGGACGATTCAACCACCTCGGCTGAATGAGCCAGTGGTTATCGGACGCGTGCCACAAAAGCCAATGACCAACCCGTCCACAGTGCCGTGGAATTATCAAAAGACTTTGGTAATGTACAAAGGTAAAGAGGTCATGGGAGAACTTCCAGAAAATACTTTCATCAGAAGGTATTCAAATACCCAAGAACTGAACAACGCCACACAAAGGCGCTTCCCGCCAAAGAAGCCCGTGAGTGTTGAAGAAGCGGAAGTGTTCTTCCAACAAATGGAAATGCCGGATTACGAAGTGATAGATCAGCTGCGCAAGTACCCTGAACAAGTATCCATGCTGTCATTATTGATGAGGTCGACCGAGCATCAAAAGATCCTATTGAAAACCCTGAATGAAGCATATGTACCAGCTGAAACCTCGGTGGAACAACTAGAGCGAATGACAGAAAGATTCTTCGCCGTCAACCAAATCTCTTTCAGCAAGAACGATTTACCCCCGGAAGGAGCGGCACACAACAAGGCTTTGCATTTAACAGTTAAATGCGAGGACTACTATGTCAAGCGGGTAATGTTGGATGGGGGATCAGGTGTTGACATTTGCCCTCTCTCCACGCTACAAAGGATGGAAATTGGGACCGGAAGAATCCGACCCAACAATGTCTGCGTAAGAGCTTTCGACGGCATCAAGAGAGATACCATGGGAGAAATAGACCTGTTGTTGGTCATAGGACCAGTCGAATTTCGAGTAACCTTCCAGGTGATCGACATGGACACATCCTACAATTTTCTCCTTGGCAGACCTTGGATCCATGCGGCAGGAGCCGTGCCTTCCACTCTTCACCAGATGGTGAAGTTCGAGTACGAAGACCGGGAGATCGTGGTCCATGGGGAAGATGAGCATGCCATTTATCGGGACCCATCCATCCCGTACCTTGAACCGAGAGAAGGGAGCGAACATACGGTCTATCAAGCTTTCGAGAGTGTACTGGCAGAGCAGCACGAAGAGGGAATACCCTGCCCCCAGCCTTTCTTGTCTAACGCCTCGGTTATGGTGGCCAAAGAGATGATCCGGCACGGATTTAGGCCAGGGAAGGGACTTGGACGAACCCTTCAGGGAATAACAGAACCCATTACTTTGCCAGTCATCAAGAAACCTTTTGGACTAGGTTTCAAACCTACTCCAGCAGACGAAGAGTGGGCAAAGAAAAGGAAAAATGAGGGTTTGGAAGTTACCTCGACCACTGCCGGATTTATATGCAACTTTCATCAGGCCAAGGTACGTTGAAGAAGAAGATGATGAGGTCTTCACAGCTGAGGAAATCGAGGAGATATGTGGGGCGATGAGGGAAATGCTCTACGAGGTCCACATGGTTCAACCAGGCGAAGGCACGAGCACTTCTGAGATGATGTACATGGGGCCAGACGCCAAACTCCAAAACTGGGAAGCCACGCCATTCCCGACTAAACGGAAGTCCGGGTAGACCTGTCCTGCCACCTTTCCTGTGTCACAAGTTATCTCCAGGACATAACTTGAACGTTTTCTTCTTTTTGTTGTTTTGAATCCCTAGTTGTAAACATTGTTGTCTTCCAACTTTCCAAAGAAAATAAAAAAAAATCATCATTGCTTTCCCATTCTTTCTTTTGTTCTAATTTTTTGTTATTTTGCCTTTTATCTTTCTTTTCAGTCCTAATAATGCGGCTTTAAATATGACATGCTTGCGGACTTCACGCCCAGATCACAATGAGCTATTTAACTGCAAATTAATGAACCCAGAACCAGAATATGATCCGGAAGAGGCTTTTAGGGAAATAAACTGAGAGTTGGAATATTTCGAGAATAAACCTAAGCCAAATCTGAATGACACTGAACCGGTAAATTTGGGAACCCCGGAAGAAATCCGGGAGACCAAAATAAGCATTCACACGGACAAGAAAACGCGAGAGGCGATAATTCAACTTCTTTTTGAATTTAAAGACGTGTTTGCTTGGTCATATGATGACATGCCGGGTCTAGGTGTTGATCTAGTGGTTCATAAATTGCCGATTCATCCTGATTGTCCTCCAGTTCAACAAAAGCAACGAAAGTTCAAAACTGAGGTCAGTGACAAGATTAAAGAGGAGATCACCAAACAATTGAAAACGGGAGTGATTCGGGTAGTCCAGTATACAACTTGGTTGGCAAATGTGGTTCCAGTACCGAAAAAGGACGGGAAAACTCGGGTATGTGTAGATTACCGAGATCTGAACAGAGCAAGTCCTAAAGATAATTTCCCACTGCCCAACATCCACATCCTCGTTGATAATTGCGCCAAGCACGAGATACAGTCTTTCGTAGATTGTTACGCTGGGTATCATCAGGTACTGATGGATGAAGAGGACGCCGAGAAAACTGCCTTCACCACGCCTTGGGGCACCTACTGCTACCAGGTCATGCCATTTGGTTTGAAGAATGCGGGGGCTACTTACATGAGGGCCATGACTGCCATTTTCCATGACATGATGCATCAGGAAATAGAGGTGTACGTGGATGATGTGATAGTCAAGTCCAGGACGCAGGATAATCACATCCAAGACTTGAGGAAATTCTTCGAGAGATTAAGGAAGTATGACTTGAAGCTAAACCCAGCCAAGTGCGCTTTCGGAGTTCCGTCGGGCAAACTTTTGGGCTTCATCGTAAGCAGGAGAGGAATCGAGCTAGATCCAACTAAGATAAAATCCATCAGAGATCTATCTCCCCCGAAAACAAAGAAAGACGTGATGAGTTTGTTGGGCAGGTTGAACTACATCAGTCGGTTTATTGCCCAGCTGACAAGCACGTGTGAGCCCATATTCAAGCTGTTAAGGAAAGATGCGGCGATTAAGTGGACAACTGAGTGTCAAGAAGCCTTTGATAAAGTCAAAGAATACCTTTCGAATCCCCCGGTCTTGGTCCCTCCAGAACCGGGAAGGCCACTTTTCTTGTATCTAACAGTCTTGGAGAACTCTTTCGGCTGCGTCCTCGGGCAACACGACGTAACCGGAAAGAAAGAGCAAGCAATCTACTACTTGAGCAAGAAATTCACCGGCTACGAGGCCAAATACACACTGTTGGAAAGGACATGTTGCGCTCTCACATGGGTTGCTCAAAAGCTGAGACATTATCTCCAAGCCCACACTACGTTCCTCATAAGCAGGTTGGATCCTTTGAAGTATATATTTCAGAAACCAATGCCTACTGGGAGACTGGCTAAATGGCAAATCTTGCTTACGGAATTCGACATAGTTTATGTCACTCGCACGGCAATGAAAGCCCAGGCGTTAGCAGATCATTTGGCCGAAAATCCGGTCGATGAGGAATACCAGCCATTGGATACCTACTTTCCAGATGAAGAAGTAAACACCGTAGAAGTGATCTCGGAGGAAGCTCATGTTTGGAAGATGTTCTTTGACGGAGCCGTGAACGCCAAGGGTGTAGGGATTGGGGCAATTTTGATCTCGCCTTCTGGTCAGCATTATCCCGCCACAGCTAGACTTCGTTTCTTTTGCACAAATAATACAGCTGAGTATGAAGCTTGCATCATGGGCATGCATATGGCAATCGATCAGGATGTCGAAGACTTACTGATTATGGGAGATTCTGACCTGATCATCCGACAAGTCCAAGGTGAATGGGAAACTTGGGATGTCAAACTTATCCCTTACCGACAGCATGTGGAGGACCTCAGCAAGCGATTTACGTCAATAGAGTTCAGGTATGTTCCGAGGTGCCACAATGAACTGGCAAATGCACTTGCTACTTTGGCTTCAATGCTACCCTACCCGGGCAACGCCCACGTCGATCCTTTGGAAATCCAAATCAAGGAAAGACACGGTTACTGCAGTGTAATCGAGGCGGGATCAAATACGCAGCCTTGGTACCATGACATCAAGAAATTCCTGAAGACACAAGAGTACCCCGAGCACGCTACTGGAGATCAGAAGAGGACCATTAGGCGACATGCAAGTGGTTTCTTTCTAAGCGGTGAATTGTTATATAAGAGGACCCCGGACCTCAATCTCCTAAGATGTGTCGATATCGAGGAATCGAGAAAGATCATGCACGAAGTACACGCAGGTGTGTGCGGACCTCACATGAACGGGTATGTCTTAGCGAAGAAAATCCTTCGAGCAGGTTATTACTGGATGACCATGGAAAAAGATTGCTTTAGCTTTGTCCGGAAGTGTCATCAGTGTCAGGTGCACGGTGATTTGATTCATGCACCTCCCACGGAGTTGCATCCCATGTCCGCACCTTGGCCATTTGTCGCATGGGGAATGGACGTCATTGGACCAATCGAACCGAAGGCTTCAAATGGACACAGGTTTATACTGGTTGCCATCGATTACTTCACAAAATGGGTAGAAGCTGTCACTCTCAAGTCGGTCACTAAGAAAGCTGTGGTGGATTTTGTACACTCAAATTTTATCTGTCGCTTCGGTATTCCTGCGACTATCATTACAGATAACGCAGCAAACTTGAACAGTCACTTGATGGGAGATGTATGCGAGCAATTCAAGATAACGCATAGGAATTCCACTCCTTATCGGCCAAAAGCCAATGGTGTTGTGGAAGCGGCAAACAAAAACATCAAGAAGATTTTGAGGAAAACGATCCAAAGTTCCCGACAGTGGCATGAGCAGTTACCTTTTGCATTATTGGGGTACCGCACTACGGTACGCACATCGGTGGGAGCGACTCCTTATCTTTTGGTTTATGGGACCGAGGCTGTAATACCGGCAGAGGTAGAAATTCCTTCGCTTCGAATCATTGTCGAAGCAGAAATCGAAGACAGCGAGTGGGTTAAGGCTCGACTGGAGCAATTGACGTTGATTGATGAAAAGCGAATGGCCGCAGTTTGTCACGGACAGTTATACCAACGAAGGATGGCCCGTGCTTACAACAAGAAAGTCCGACCCCGGAATTTCGAAGTAGGTCAGCTGGTACTAAGGCGTATTCTGCCGCATCATGAAGAAGCAAAAGGAAAGTTTGCCCCAAATTGGAAAGGCCCATACATCGTAAGGAAGATATTGCCGAGAGGAGCATTGTATTTAGGTGATATCGAAGGAAATGACCCCGACACAGCAGTAAATGCAGATGCAGTCAAGAGATACTACGTCTAGATCATACTCCAAGTAGTCCTGACACATTTGAAAATGGCGAAGGTTTTATCCCCCACTACTCCCAAACACTACCCAATCCTCTCCACAAAAAAAAAAAGAAAAAGAAAACAAAACAAAACATTGATTGAGGCCTGAACTACGTTTGACTTGATTCCGAAAGGATACGTAGGCAGCCTCTCCTTGAGGTTCAGTCACACCAACAATAAAATCCCATTCACCCTGAAATTGAAACCGGGGCACGTCGAGCAGTTTAGAAGTTAGTATCAGCTACCTCGCTTCACCAAGTACAAGCCTTCAAATCAATTACCAAAGATAGTGGGAAACCAATAAGCATCACAAATGGAAACCGGCACACTCTGAGTTGAGAGAAATAAAATGAGAGAGTCTCGGCGGTGAAAACCTTTGGGCACCACGAGGCGACGGGAGAAGAGAAACCAAAATGAGAGAGCTTGTTTGGTAAAAACTCACAAAGAGTGCTATCAAGTGATGACAGGAAGAGAAATGAGAGAGGTCAGCCAACGAAAACCCGCAAAGGGCGCTGTTGGCCGAAAAAGAATGACTCCACCCCAAGGAGGTTTCGGCAAAGTTCCACCAGGTTTGGAATCACAGATCCATTCTGATTGAGGGAAACGCAGGCTCAGGGAAAGTCAGGCATCCAGTCCAAAGAGCGTGTCATGTCATTTAAAGCCAGCATTATCTTCCTCAGATAAGTCTTCCTCGTCCCGAAGGGGGCACTCATTTTCTAAAATTCGTTTTCTCCTTTCTTTATTTCTCTTCGAATCCCTTTTGTGTTTTAACCCCAAGTTCAGGATACACCGGAAAGGGCAGGTGGCAGGTTTGTTTGCACGGAATCCCGTCTCATGAGGGAAAACGCCTCATTTCGTTGGTACGATTGCCCAAGCATGATGAATCATGACGTTTGATGGTAAAGAGGAAAGAGAGAAATCTTCCCCAGCGAGTCCGCTTCGGACAAATCCCCATAGAGTCCCCCTCTGTACAAATCCCCACAGAGTCTCCCTTTGTACAATCTCCCACAGAGTCTCCCCAATATAAAAAAAAAAAAAAAAATCCCCGTTGGAATATCCTCAGCACATCCCCAGCGAGTCCCTTTGTAAATATTCTCCAACAAGCTTACCCCAACGAACCCTGGGAAACTCGTTTTGAAACAAATACCAGCATGCCCCATTGTACAAAATCCGCACAAAGAATCCACTTTGTAAATATTCCCCCCGCAGAGCTTCCTTTTGTACAAATTCCCACAGATTACCTCCAAAAAAATCCCCGTTGAGAACCTCCAAGCAAAAACGGGACACAAAAAAAAGAGGAAAGAAAGGAGCCTTACAAGGAAAATCATTACAGAATCTGGAAATGCAAGCCTGAGCAGTCTAAAAAGTTCCGACATATGAATCAAATCAATGACGGGACTTCGCAACAGAAATGAAGACGTAACAAAGCAACCGGGAACGATCAAGGTCACCAAACCGATCGTCATTTCCGAACTAACAATTGTTCTTTGTCTGAAAAGTTCAAATAGGTTTAATCCAAGACAACCAGGCAGAAGCAGGTGTCGCCCAAAGAAGAAGGTACATGGGTACAAGAAACATTTTGGCAATAAGGAATTCACTCGAAAGGTAAGTTTCCACGAAACTCCCTTTTATCTTCTACTAAAACAAGAAAATTCAAAAAAAAAAGGAGATCGTTTAGTATTCTCGAACTTTGTCCCTAGCCAGTCAGCATTAGGGTTTTAAACCCTAAACTGAATTTTTCCTTTAGTCAGCATTAGGGTTTTAAACCCTAAACTGAACTTTTTCCTTTAGTCAGCATTAGGGTTTTAAACCCTAAACTGAACTTTTTCCTTTCAGCCAGCATTAGGGTTTTAAACCCTAAACTGAGCTTTTCCATGCAATCAGCATTAGGGTTTTAAACCCAAAACTGAATTTTCCTTTTAGTCAGCATTAGGGTTTTAAACCCTAAACTGAACTTTTCCTTTCAGCCAGCATTAGGGTTTTAAAACCCTAAACTGAGCTTTTCCATGTAATCAGCATTAGGGTTTTAAACCCTAAACTGAATTTTTCTTTTAGTCAGCATTAGGGTTTTAAACCCTAAACTGAACTTTTTCCATTCAGCCAGCATTAGGGTTTTAAACCCTAAACTGAGCTTTTCCATGTAATCAGCATTAGGGTTTTAAACCCTAAACTGAATTTTCCTTTTAGTCAGCATTAGGGTTTTAAACCCTAAACTGAACTTTTTCCATTCAGCCAGCATTAGGGTTTTAAACCCTAAACTGAGCTTTTCCATGTAATCAGCATTAGGGTTTTAAACCCTAAACTGAATTTTCCTTTTAGTCAGCATTAGGGTTTTAAACCCTAAACTGAACTTTTTCCATTCAGCCAGCATTAGGGTTTTAAACCCTAAACTGAGCTTTTCCATGTAATCAGCATTAGGGTTTTAAACCCTAAACAGAATTTTCCTTTTAGTCAGCATTAGGGTTTTAAACCCTAAACTGAACTTTTTCCATTCAGCAAGCATTAGGGTTTTAAACCCTAAACTGAGCTTTTCCATGTAATCAGCATTAGGGTTTTAAACCTTAAACTGAATTTTCCTTTTAGTCAGCATTAGGGTTTTAAACCCTAAACTGAACTTTTTCCATTCAGCCAGCATTAGGGTTTTAAACCCTAAACTGAGCTTTTCCATGTAATCAGCATTAGGGTTTTAAACCCTAAACTGAATTTTCCTTTTAGTCAGCATTAGGGTTTTAAACCCTAAACTGAACTTTTTCCATTCAGCCAGCATTAGGGTTTTAAACCCTAAACTGAGCTTTTCCATGTAATCAGCATTAGGGTTTTAAACCCTAAACTGAATTTTCCTTTTAGTCAGCATTAGGGTTTTAAACCCTAAACTGAATTTTCCTTTTAGTCAGCATTAGTGTTTTAAACCCTAAACTGAACTTTTTCCATTCAGCCAACATTAGGGTTTTAAACCCTAAACTGAGCTTTTCCATGTAATCAGCATTAGGGTTTTAAACCCTAAACTGAATTTTCCTTTTAGTCAGCATTAGGGTTTTAAACCCTAAACTGAACTTTTTTCCATTCAGCCAGCATTAGGGTTTTAAACCCTAAACTGAGCTTTTCCATGTAATCAGCATTAGGGTTTTAAACCCTAAACTGAATTTTCCTTTTAGTCAGCATTAGGGTTTTAAACCCTAAACTGAACTTTTTCCATTCAGCCAGCATTAGGGTTTTAAACCCTAAACTGAGCTTTTCCATGTAATCAGCATTAGGGTTTTAAACCCTAAACTGAATTTTCCTTTTAGTCAGCATTAGGGTTTTAAACCCTAAACTGAACTTTTTCCATTCAGCCAGCATTAGGGTTTTAAACCCTAAACTGAGCTTTTCCATGTAATCAGCATTAGGGTTTTAAACCCTAAACTGAATTTTCCTTTTAGTCAGCATTAGGGTTTTAAACCCTAAACTGAACTTTTTCCATTCAGCCAGCATTAGGGTTTTAAACCCTAAACTGAGCTTTTCCATGTAATCAGCATTAGGGTTTTAAACCCTAAACTGAATTTTCCTTTTAGTCAGCATTAGGGTTTTAAACCCTAAACTGAACTTTTTCCATTCAGCCAGCATTAGGGTTTTAAACCATAAACTGAGCTTTTCCATGTAATCAGCATTAGGGTTTTAAACCCTAAACTGAATTTTCCTTTTAGTCAGCATTAGGGTTTTAAACCCTAAACTGAACTTTTTCCATTCAGCCAGCATTAGGGTTTAAAACCCTAAACTGAGCTTTTCCATGTAATCAGCATTAGGGTTTTAAACCCTAAACTGAATTTTCCTTTTAGTCAGCATTAGGGTTTTAAACCCTTAACTGAACTTTTTCCATTCAGCCAGCATTAGGGTTTTAAACCCTAAACTGAGCTTTTCCATGTAATCAGCATTAGGGTTTTAAACCCTAAACTGAATTTTCCTTTTAGTCAGCATTAGGGTTTTAAACCCTAAACTGAACTTTTTCCATTCAGCCAGCATTAGGGTTTTAAACCCTAAACTGAGCTTTTCCATGTAATCAGCATTAGGGTTTTAAACCCTAAACTGAATTTTCCTTTTAGTCAGCATTAGGGTTTTAAACCCTAAACTGAACTTTTTCCATTCAGCCAGCATTAGGGTTTTAAACCCTAAACTGAGCTTTTCCATGTAATCAGCATTAGGGTTTTAAACCCTAAACTGAATTTTCCTTTTAGTCAGCATTAGGGTTTTAAACCCTAAACTGAACTTTTTCCATTCAGCCAGCATTAGGGTTTTAAACCCTAAACTGAGCTTTTCCATGCAATCAGCATTAGGGTTTTAAACCCTAAACTGAACTTTTTCCTTTCAGCCAGCATTAGGGTTTTAAACCCTAAACTGAGCTTTTCCATGCAATCAGCATTAGGGTTTTAAACCCTAAACTGAACTTTTTCCATTCAGCCAGCATTAGGGTTTTAAACCCTAAACTGAGCTTTTCCATGTAATCAGCATTAGGGTTTTAAACCCTAAACTGAATTTTCCTTTTAGTCAGCATTAGGGTTTTAAACCCTAAACTGAACTTTTTCCATTCAGCCAGCATTAGGGTTTTAAACCCTAAACTGAGCTTTTCCATGTAATCAGCATTAGGGTTTTAAACCCTAAACTGAATTTTCCTTTTAGTCAGCATTAGGGTTTTAAACCCTAAACTGAACTTTTTCCATTCAGCCAGCATTAGGGTTTTAAACCCTAAACTGAGCTTTTCCATGTAATCAGCATTAGGGTTTTAAACCCTAAACTGAATTTTCCTTTTAGTCAGCATTAGGGTTTTAAACCCTATACTGAACTTTTTCCATTCAGCAAGCATTAGGGTTTTAAACCCTAAACTGAGCTTTTCCATGTAATCAGCATTAGGGTTTTAAACCTTAAACTGAATTTTCCTTTTAGTCAGCATTAGGGTTTTAAACCCTAAACTGAACTTTTTCCATTCAGCCAGCATTAGGGTTTTAAACCCTAAACTGAGCTTTTCCATGTAATCAGCATTAGGGTTTTAA
This sequence comes from Nicotiana sylvestris, assembly GCF_000393655.2. Lineage (NCBI taxonomy): Eukaryota > Viridiplantae > Streptophyta > Magnoliopsida > Solanales > Solanaceae > Nicotiana > Nicotiana sylvestris. The sequence continues at coordinate 76,518,385 of NC_091062.1, forward strand.
ACCCTAAACTGAATTTTCCTTTTAGTCAGCATTAGGGTTTTAAACCCTAAACTGAACTTTTTCCATTCAGCCAGCATTAGGGTTTTAAACCCTAAACTGAGCTTTTCCATGTAATCAGCATTAGGGTTTTAAACCCTAAACTGAACTTTTTCCATTCAGCCAGCATTAGGGTTTTAAACCCTAAACTGAGCTTTTCCATGTAATCAGCATTAGGGTTTTAAACCCTAAACTGAATTTTCCTTTTAGTCAGCATTAGGGTTTTAAACCCTAAACTGAACTTTTTCCATTCAGCCAGCATTAGGGTTTTAAACCCTAAACTGAGCTTTTCCATGTAATCAGCATTAGGGTTTTAAACCCTAAACTGAATTTTCCTTTTAGTCAGCATTAGGGTTTTAAACCCTAAACTGAACTTTTTCCATTCAGCCAGCATTAGGGTTTTAAACCCTAAACTGAGCTTTTCCATGTAATCAGCATTAGGGTTTTAAACCCTAAACTGAATTTTCCTTTTAGTCAGCATTAGGGTTTTAAACCCTAAACTGAACTTTTTCCATTCAGCCAGCATTAGGGTTTTAAACCTTAAACTGAGCTTTTCCATGTAATCAGCATTAGGGTTTTAAACCTTAAACTGAATTTTCCTTTTAGTCAGCATTAGGGTTTTAAACCCTAAACTGAACTTTTTCCATTCAGCCAGCATTAGGGTTTTAAACCCTAAACTGAGCTTTTCCATGTAATCAGCATTAGGGTTTTAAACCCTAAACTGAATTTTCCTTTTAGTCAGCATTAGGGTTTTAAACCCTAAACTGAACTTTTTCCATTCAGCCAGCATTAGGGTTTTAAACCCTAAACTGAGCTTTTCCATGTAATCAACATTAGGGTTTTAAACCTTAAACTGAATTTTCTTTTTAGTCAGCATTAGGGTTTTAAACCCTAAACTAAACTTTTTCCATTCAGCCAGCATTAGGGTTTTAAACCCTAAACTGAGCTTTTCCATGTAATCAGCATTAGGGTTTTAAACCCTAAACTGAATTTTCCTTTTAGTCAGCATTAGGGTTTTAAACCCTAAACTGAACTTTTTCCATTCAGCCAGCATTAGGGTTTTAAACCCTAAACTGAGCTTTTCCATGTAATCAGCATTAGGGTTTTAAACCCTAAACTGAATTTTCCTTTTAGTCAGCATTAGGGTTTTAAACCCTACACTGAACTTTTTCCATTCAGCCAGCATTAGGGTTTTAAACCCTAAACTGAGCTTTTCCATGTAATCAGCATTTGGGTTTTAAACCTTAAACTGAATTTTCGTTTTAGTCAGCATTAGGGTTTTAAACCCTAAACTGAACTTTTTCCATTCAGCCAGCATTAGGGTTTTAAACCCTAAACTGAGCTTTTCCATGTAATCAGCATTAGGGTTTTAAACCCTAAACTGAATTTTCCTTTTAGTCAGCATTAGGGTTTTAAACCCTACACTGAACTTTTTCCATTCAGCCAGCATTAGGGTTTTAAACCCTAAACTGAGCTTTTCCATGTAATCAGCATTAGGGTTTTAAACCCTAAACTGAATTTTCCTTTTAGTCAGCATTAGGGTTTTAAACCCTACACTGAACTTTTTCCATTCAGCCAGCATTAGGGTTTTAAACCCTAAACTGAGCTTTTCCATGTAATCAGCATTTGGGTTTTAAACCTTAAACTGAATTTTCCTTTTAGTCAGCATTAGGGTTTTAAACCCTAAACTGAACTTTTTCCATTCAGCCAGCATTAGGGTTTTAAACCCTAAACTGAGCTTTTCCATGTAATCAGCATTAGGGTTTTAAACCCTAAACTGAATTTTCCTTTTAGTCAGCATTAGGGTTTTAAACCCTAAACTGAACTTTTTCCATTCAGCCAGCATTAGGGTTTTAAACCCTAAACTGAGCTTTTCCATGTAATCAGCATTAGGGTTTTAAACCCTAAACTGAATTTTCCTTTTAGTCAGCATTAGGGTTTTAAACCCTAAACTGAACTTTTTCCATTCAGCCAGCATTAGTGTTTTAAACCCTAAACTGAGCTTTTCCATGTAATCAACATTAGGGTTTTAAACCTTAAACTGAATTTTCTTTTTAGTCAGCATTAGGGTTTTAAACCCTAAACTAAACTTTTTCCATTCAGCCAGCATTAGGGTTTTAAACCCTAAACTGAGCTTTTCCATGTAATCAGCATTAGGGTTTTAAACCCTAAACTGAATTTTCCTTTTAGTCAGCATTAGGGTTTTAAACCCTAAACTGAACTTTTTCCATTCAGCCAGCATTAGGGTTTTAAACCCTAAACTGAGCTTTTCCATGTAATCAGCATTAGGGTTTTAAACCCTAAACTGAATTTTCCTTTTAGTCAGCATTAGGGTTTTAAACCCTAAACTGAACTTTTTCCATTCAGCCAGCATTAGGGTTTTAAACCCTAAACTGAGCTTTTCCATGTAATCAGCATTAGGGTTTTAAACCCTAAACTGAATTTTCCTTTTAGTCAGCATTAGGGTTTTAAACCCTAAACTGAACTTTTTCCATTCAGCCAGCATTAGGGTTTTAAACCCTAAACTGAGCTTTTCCATGTAATCAGCATTAGGGTTTTAAACCCTAAACTGAATTTTCCTTTTAGTCAGCATTAGGGTTTTAAACCCTACACTGAACTTTTTCCATTCAGCCAGCATTAGGGTTTTAAACCCTAAACTGAGCTTTTCCATGTAATCAGCATTTGGGTTTTAAACCTTAAACTGAATTTTCGTTTTAGTCAGCATTAGGGTTTTAAACCCTAAACTGAACTTTTTCCATTCAGCCAGCATTAGGGTTTTAAACCCTAAACTGAGCTTTTCCATGTAATCAGCATTAGGGTTTTAAACCCTAAACTGAATTTTCCTTTTAGTCAGCATTAGGGTTTTAAACCCTAAACTGAACTTTTTCCATTCAGCCAGCATTAGGGTTTTAAACCCTAAACTGAGCTTTTCCATGTAATCAGCATTAGGGTTTTAAACCCTAAACTGAATTTTCCTTTTAGTCAGCATTAGGGTTTTAAACCCTAAACTGAACTTTTTCCATTCAGCCAGCATTAGGGTTTTAAACCCTAAACTGAGCTTTTCCATGTAATCAGCATTAGGGTTTTAAACCCTAAACTGAATTTTTCTTTTAGTCAGCATTAGGGTTTTAAACCCTAAACTGAACTTTTTCCATTCAGCCAGCATTAGGGTTTTAAACCCTAAACTGAGCTTTTCCATGCAATCAGCATTAGGGTTTTAAACCCTAAACTGAATTTTCCTTTTTAGTCAGCATTAGGGTTTTAAACCCTAAACTGAACTTTTTCCATTCAGCCAACATTAGGGTTTTAAACCCTAAACTGAGCTTTTCCATTCAGCCAGCATTAGGGTTTTAAACCCTAAACTGAGCTTTTCCATGCAATCAGCATTAGGGTTTTAAACCCTAAACTGAATTTTTCCTTTAGTCAGCATTAGGGTTTTAAACCCTAAACTGAACTTTTTCCTTTAGTCAGCATTAGGGTTTTAAACCCTAAACTGAACTTTTTCCTTTCAGCCAGCATTAGAGTTTTAAACCCTAAACTGAGCTTTTCCATGCAATCAGCAATAGGGTTTTGAAACCCTAAACTGAATTTTTCCTTTGTTCGGCTTTAGGGTTTTAAACCCTAAGCTGAACCTTTCCTCAGCTAGTCGGTATTAAGGCTCCAACCCTGAACTGAACATTTTTATCTTCCTTCATCAATTTTATGAACTTCCTGGCGAATAATTAACGAAATTTTCCTAGTGAAACTGGGGCAAAAAATTTCGTTCGTTTGTTTGTTTTCTCCCGCAGGTCTAACCTCGAGCCACATGGATCGAAATGACCCACGAGATGAGTCCCGGTTCAGAATCAACGAAGAAAAAGAAGAAAAAGAGAGAAGATGTCCCGAGATATCGGAGTAAATGGAAGGCAAATTGACTCCAACATTTGGTTAAGGTCCTGAACCCTGCCAATCGCGTCTCACTCAGTATCCCAGAGATTAAACAAGTCGCCGCAACTCGCAAGCATCAAGATTCAGATCGGAGTCTACAAGCAGAATCAGCTAAGACCCAAGATCAAGTCGTAAAAGAATCATAGATAGGAATCTTGTAACTAGCAGTTGACATGCATATAAGTAGTTAGTTCAGTTTCCAATTTTCGTTTGGTTGTAATAAGGCGGTCAGTGACGCAGCAGTGACAACAGCAACAGCAGTAGCAGCAAGCATTGCAATCCCATGGTAGTCCCAGCTACCAAAACTTCCCGAACTACATTGACCTGATTCCTATTTAGCCCAGGATATGTAGGAAATCTTTGAAGCAAGATTCGTTCAGATCTTTCAAAAAATGTGTTTCACACGGAGTAGTCCATAGGCAAAAAATCGCTCATACACGCTCACTTTATCTTTGCACGAAAACTCTTCGTGTTTCCGAACAAAGAGGGGCAGCTGTGAGCACGTGATTTTTGCTTCACGAGACAATCGCTCCAAAAGAAATAAAAAATAACAACAATTGATCCCGTTGTACAAATTTTGGGATTTTTACATGGCACTTCGTTAATTGTTTATGACTTTGGCCCATTTTTACTTTATTAAAACAAAATACAAAAAATGTACGTGTCATGCATAATCTGAACCGTAACATGGTTGTTAAATAGAAAAGCATAAACAGGCATCTTTGTCCTTGATTTTGTTTTGTTTGATTTTTACCTGTTTTGAATTATTTTAATGTGTGTGCAAATAATTGTATTAAGTGTTTATTTTAATTTGATTTTTACTTAGTTTTGTATTTTTATAATAAAAAAAAAAAGAAAAAAAGAGGCCTTTCCTTTTTCCGGATTTGGGCCAATTTGTTAAAATTGGCCCAAACAAACAATGCCCAAACCAGGCCTGCCCGGTCCAGTCCGAGTTGATACCCAGGGTGTCCAAACGACGCCGTTTTAATCCAGCCTGATCTGGGCCGTTGATCTCAGATTGATCAACGGCCAAGATCACATTTCCCATACCCACGAACAAAACCCGACCCGTTCCACCCGGACCAACCCAAACCCCCTTTAGTTGAAACGACACCGTTTCCCCTAAGCCCTTAGATCCAAGCCATTGATTTCAGTTGATCCAACGGCTGAGATCAACCCACCCATTCCATATATAAGCCCTTTAACCTTACCCTGCCCCCCATCTGATACCCCAGCTCCCATCTTCACCATCTTCCCCATCAAACCCTAGAGCCGCCCCTGTATCCTTCACCATGAAAACCGGCGGCACGGACGCCGGTGACCTTGCCCTTAACACCATAGAACCCCCGTGCCGTCCTGAACCCAAATCTACCAACCACACACCTCGAATCCTATCCCACCTTCTCGAATCTTCATTTGAAGATTCGAGTCGGAACCTAATCTACACCGATCTGCCTTAAATTCATACCAGACACTCCCCAGACCCCCCTCGTGACCAAACCATACTTGGTTTGGTCCGAATCTGACCAGGGAAGCATGAATCCCGGATCTAGTTTTCGAACCTTAGGGTTCCTCGTCACTGGTCCGTTGTTTTGTTCAAACCAAAGGATTAAGGTCTAATGGACCTTAATCGAAGTGTTTCTCACCTGAGAAACACTTCGATTAAAGCCCGTTCAGCCTTAAGAAAGGTCTGTCCAAATCCGAGTTCAAGACTTTTGATTTTTCGAGTTTTAAGGTGAGTTTGCTTTCTTTCCTTTACTTGTTTTAGTCCGTGTGATTTGTTTTAAAAGCTGTTCATGATTGTTGAAGTCTGCTTTGTTTTGAGTTTCTATTAACTGTGTCCTGTCCACTTTGCCTGAACCTTTGTTGTTTGATTGAGTGTCTTTTTCTACTTGTCCTGATAGTGTGTATGTATGTATTTGTTGTGCAATTAGTTGAATTCCAAATTTGTACTGATTAACTGATTCCTCGAAGCACAATTCTGCTCAGTCAATATAATGCGAACCTTGTGTGATACTGTTAAATGTCGGATTTTTGGCTACGATTGTATGTGTTATAACTAATATAGTCGAGTCGACATGTGTCGTCAATTAGTTTCAACTGTCTGAACAAAAATAAATCGATTTGCTTCTGTTGAACATTGCCTGAATCAATTAAGAACCAAGTTCAGTTACTTATAGTTGTTAATATGATTTCAGAAACCTAAGGCCTGGTCTGTAATTGAAATCTGAGTTGATGGCATGTGCACTTGTGCACAGCATGTGCATTGTGCACAGCCTGTTTCCTGCATAAAAGGGTTTTTGATTTAAAAATGGTTTGACAGCATATGCTGTCAGATATATTCTACTGCCCATACTTTGCTTTAGTTTAAGAAATATTAAACCTCTTAAAGGGTAGAACTGCCAGGGAATGATGGGGTTTAATACTTAAATAGCTAAAGTAGAACTGAAAAGAAGATGGGCACATGGGAAGGGTTTTCTTTTAACTTATCAGGCTGTAAAAGGGGTAATGGAAGGCTTATAAAAGGGAGGACATACAGAGATAAAGAGGGGACTGGAGGACTGTGAGGATTTTCTGGGGAAAGAGCTAAAATACATACAGATATAGACATACAGATATAGGGAGAGGAACACTGTGAGGAATAATTTGAAAGAAAGAGAGGGTGATACACATTGAGATATATACACACACACACATAGAAACAGACATTGACAAGAACAGAGTGATTTGAGGGGAGATCATTTTGAGAATTAAAGTGAGGAAAACAGAAAACTGGAAAAGAATTCTCTTTGATGACACAGACAGGCAGGATCAGAAATTACATCTTTTGATTGCTGTCTTGATTTCACTAGTCTTGACCTGTTTGTGCAACATTGATTTCTTCCAAATCCCAGCTGAGTCTGCTTGATTGTTGTCGTTTTACTCGAAGACTTGGTCTAGTTGAGTATTCCCAGTTGAGGTCTTGATCCCACTTCAATTATTTCGTGTGTTTGTTGCTGCTGCTATTCTGTCCCTGTTGCTGCTGCTATTCTATGTCCTGCTGCTACTGTTAATTCTGTTTCCTGCTGCTGCTGATTTCCCCATCTTCTTCCTCTTCTCCTTTGCATTTTCAGTGTTTCCAGGTACACATTTCAAATCCCACTTTGGTGTTAACTGTAACAGTTCCAAAGCATGAAATGAAAGGAGTTTTGAAGAAAGTTTAGATGTCTGTTTTTGTAATGCTCATGGCATATTGACTTCTCTGTATAAATTGATTAATGTGCAATTCAATAGCAAAAAAAATCTAGTTAGTTAATACTTAACTGAGTTTCAGCCTCTTATATCTTAGTTCATAGATGTTTGTTGACATGAGTTAAGTAATAGTACAATACGTAGAATTGTACAAATATTTGGCATAGTTACTGACCGGATTCCTGTTTAGTTATAACAATATGCATAGGATAAAATGCTTCCACCTTCACAATGATGCTCTGTTTTATTTCAGTTTCTTTCATCAGAAATCCGCTAGGCAGTATATAGGAGCACGTTCGAACCCCCCAGTGGTAATAGTGTCTAGTGGGTTAATTCCCTTAATCTAGCCTAAATGAGTCTAATTCGATTCAAGAGATGTTTTGTATATAAGCATAGCATTTTGTCATGTAATTTCTTTGTCAAATTAGAACATTTCTCATAAAGTATGACGTTTTTTATAAATAATTAATCAGAAAGTAATAAGAATTAGGCCCAAAGCATATACTTGAATCAACATGTATCTTCCTTTTCCTATTTTAGACTAAACATAACAAAGATGTAGTCTCTGCAGGTTTATCCTTTTAAATAAAATGAGGCGAGACTCGACAAACAAAATGCACAAGCTGCGGGGCCCTCTAAACGTATATATTAAACTACTTAGAATTCGGGACAGGCCGTTTAGCGAATTTTACGGCCTTCCCAAAATAACAATACGCTAGTTGCTTTAGGCGCGCCTTTAATGATTTAACCTTCTTAAACACGGGTGCACATTGATGTGACCCAAATTCAAATCTCAACGGAGTCGAAATGTGTTAACAACTACGGGTGCATTGATTGTGACGTGGTTCGAGATGCATTTTCACGACGTTGCAATTCTATAAAAATAAATGATAATAATAAAAGCGGTTTAAACTTAATAAAAGCACATAAGTCACAACATGTATTTAAATCAGATGTTTAGCCATTATAACAATTTAAGCGACCGTGCTAGAACCACGGGATTCGAGGGTGCCTAACACCTTCCCTTGGGTCAACAGAATTCCTTACTTAGAATTTCTGGTTCGCAGACTTCATTTGGAAAAGTCGAAAATTTCCTCGATTTGGGATTCAAGATAAACCGGTGACTTGGGACACCAAAAGCCAAACCTTTCCCAAGTGGCGACTCTGAATTAAATAAATAATCCCATTTCGAATATTGTCACTTAAATTGGAAAAACTCCACCCGCGCATCTTACCCTTCGGGGCCGGGCGCGCAAAAAGGAGGTGTGACAATGTTGAACTAATTGCTTAACTTGCTATTTTATACTCAGTCACAGCTATTATTTGCATATCATATCTCAGTCTCTGTTATCCTTTATTGAGACATCATATCATTATTGTTTGGGCTAATTACATGATTTTTATGAGCCCGAGAGATTGGAGAGATTAATGGTTAAGTGAGGGTGAGGGTCTCTTGTGAGTGATATTCATCGGATCGGGCTCCACACAGCAACAGACTTTATTAATTCATGCCAGAATTTGGCTTATTATAGCGCTTGGGCTGGATCTGCTCCCCCGGAGTCTACACATCCATAGTGGGCGCCGTTGCTAGCGATTATTTACATTTAGGCTGGATCTGCTCTGGTTTATTTGCATTTGGGTTGGATCTACCCTAGTTTATTTGCATTTGGGTTGGATCTGCCCTGTTTTGAATTTTATTGCAAAACCTAAAAGCATGCCTAAATTCTTGTACCATTACCTGTAGATTATGAAATTTCTGAAATATCATGGTCATATTTTTCTATGAATTTCCGTATTGGTAATACTGTATGTAGGTTGTAATGTTCGAGTCTGTCACTACTTTTAGTCCAAAGGTTAGATTTATTACTTATTGAGTTAGTTGTACTCACGCTACACCATGCACCTCATGTGCAGATCCAGGTGTTTCCGGTCTAGGCGGTTGCTGATTCAACAGAGTTCAGACATTCGGAGATCATCGAGGTAGCTGCTTTGGCGTCCACAGACCTTGCCTCTCCTCCCCTATCTTTCAGTTTATTTACTTAGTTCTACTTTCTAGACAGTGTACTAGACTATGTGATTATGTAGATGCTCATGTACTTAGTGATACCCCGGTTTTCGGAAATCTTATATATTGAGTTATGATATTCTATCCTATTTTATGAGATTTTTATTTATTTAAAATGTTTTAGTATATTTTAAAGTTGAAAGTGTTGGAAATGTCTGAGTAGTCAGCTTGCTTAGTACCATGATAGGCGTCATCACGACAGGTTGGGTTTGGGTAGTGAGATAAACTCTTCAACGTGAACAAAAATATCATCAGCGTTGAAAGTTCTTTTAGAACAATAGCAATAAAAAATTTCTGCGTTCTAGTAGAAAGAATATAACGAAGAGATCCTTCTGACATGTACGGCAATGAAACGCATAAAACTTCATTAGTGTCGAAATAATTCTTGACTGCTATTAAATTGCCACGAGTATCAGTAAAACTCGTATGAGCTTCTAGTTGCAACTCCACACATTCATTTTCATGATTCTTGTTAATGGTCTTCAATGTGATGTGACCAGAAGGGATAAGTGTACCATTTTCCATAGATTCGGAATGTAAAGCTTTATAAAATCGGCAACAACCATCAGAAGGAGTACCAATTTCTTTGTTGAGAAGGTAAGTGTCCTTAGTGTGTGGATCAATAAAGGTCTTGCCAACTTTTCCTGGCTGATAATCTTTTGGTATACTTGACGATTTAGACCTAAGCATTTTTTTTGAAATGGGTTATGGGTTTCTGCTTATTTTCTTGAACAGAAAATCAGAAAGCTTTGCCTTTGGCCCTTTGGGTAGTTATTCCGCGCGCCTTAGTTCAATAAGCCGTTATGATTCTTGGCCTCTTTTTTTTTTCTTTTAATATTTCCTCTTTTGATTTTTCTTCTTCTTTTTAATGGGCGAGTTTTCATGTTTTAGAATACGAACATTAGTTTGTTATTATTCCCACGTCCAACCTGTGCTAATATCACTGTTCAAATTGACTGAGTGTTTAACAAAACGAAATCACACAAAAGAAAGAAAAAGAACAGTCCGCTCAGGCTGGAAAGAGCAGGGAGAAAAATATTAAGGGGTATCATATTGTCACCTAAACTATTACTATAAAAATTAGGGTAGGGGCAGGCAGCGCTTTTTCTTTCTTTTCAGATTAAAAATCACGTGCTATGCACAATGATTTTGTTGTACGGTTAATTTTAGACGAAAAATGTTAACTATGGACCAAACTTGTTCATTTTAGGACACATTAGGGATGTTCTTTGTTAGCCATAATATGCTAAGGATGTACTTGAATCTTCAGCTATACTTTAAAGGATGATTTTCGTCAAAACCTCAAATTCCCATTGCCAAGACTTGAATCTATTAAGGTTTCCTCCACACTCCTTTCTTGGCTTGACATGGACTTGTCAACTTGCCCTTTCTGTAATCTCACAGTTCTCACCCTTGAACTCGAAAGGTATACTCGTAAAAGTTCGCTTGTCTACTCTTATTTTCTTTTCTTTGTGCTTGTTTGTTATTTTGTTACTATGTTCTATGCCAATTGCTAATTTTTTCTTTCACATTTGACACTATTAATACAGACACGCAAACAATCACTTCGACGATGAAGACATTTCCAACGACTTGGAATTGGCACAAGAAATTGCCCTTGCCTCCTCAAGTCCACCTTATTTCCAGGTACCCCTTTTTCTCTTTGTGAATGAACTATTATACTGCTTTTTTATTAATTTGACTATCTACACAATGGCCATCACCATTTTTGTAACCCTTAAGGACATATTTGACTAATGAACCTCTTTGGGGCCAAAACTCCAAAATCTAAAAGTAGGGTTAGGGTTTCATACTTCTCGTTAATAATAGGGTAAGCTTTCGAACTGCCGTTAGCAATGTGGGATGGATAAGCATCTTTACCAATGATATGGGTGCTTTTGTTATTTGCTAGCTGGTTTTATCATTAGGAAGCAGCTTTGGAGCAGCATTAAAGTTGTCTCCGTGTGACCTACATGTCACGGGTTCGAGGCATGGAATGAGCCATTAATATTTGCATCAGAGTAGGCTTCCTACATTATACCCCTTGGGGTGCGTCCCTTCCCCGGACCTGTGTGAACGCGAGATGCTTCTTGCACCAAGCTGCCCTTTTCTTAATCATTTCGTAGATAACCTTATAGTCTGAAATTGGTTAACGTCTCTTGTAAATATATCTTTAATTGTAACTATGATTGCAAAATTTCATATGGAACATTCTTCTATGTGGATCTGGCAGAAGCTGGTTTTTTGACTTCCTAATAAGTTATTTTTTAAGGTAACAACTTGTATACATCTATCATTAGCACGAAGGCAGTGCTAAATCCCGTGTTACTGTTAAAAAACAAGAAAGTGTATCCTTGTTCTTCTTACAAGGACTCTGTAGCGTCTAGGATAGACTATACATGGTCTACAAGTTGTCCTTCTAACAATTTACAAGGACTTCCTAATAAAATATGCATAACACTTCCAAGATTTTGCCTAATTGTCTTTATTAATCGTGACTTTTGCTATGTTGCATTCTGAAGGGGTTTTTCCTCCTTGATTAATTAAAAGTTTTAAGGATTTGCCTAACTTTTTCAACATTATTTATAACTTTTGTTAAGTTACAATTTGAAGGAGGAATTGAAGGTCTCTTCTTCCTTCAAATTTTACTATATTTTTAATGATTTTCTTACTTTTTGACATTTGGTACCTTTGTTAAGTTACATTGAAGGATTATTCCTCTTTCATATTAGTTAATTTTTATAAGGATTTGCCTAACTTTTTTCATGTTACCTGTAACTTTGTTAAGTTACATTTTGAAGGTTTTCTTTCCTCCTTCAAATTTAATCAAAAATTTTGAGAATTTGCCTAACTTTTTTCAGCGTTACACTTCGAGTTTCTTTTCTTTTCCTCCGTCAAATTTTATAGAACTGTTCCTACCTCCATAAATTTTGGAGTCAAATTTGTATTTTTTGGCTGAAAATGTTTAAGAATTTTAGAGCAATAAAATTTCTAATACTCTGATTGTACTTTAAATTGGTAAAATTTGGCCCCCAAAGATGGCTTGTTACACAAGATGGGATATAGGGTCCTAAAAATAATGAAAAGGTTGTAACCTTGTTTTTTGCTAGCTCTAATTCTAAAGACTTGTTTACCTGATCATCAGGTTGATGATGCCATGCAGTGTGAAACCAGTTCTCGGAAGAATCATGAGAATAGTTTCTTGAAATGTGATGCCAAAAATTGCACACCTGGAGAGAAAGATATAACTGAAAAGATAAGGATTTTAGCTAGTGTGCAGATCAAAGAAATCTGCCCTCAGATTGGACAAGGCTTGATGGATTTGTTGAAGAACTGTTTAGAGTTGGAGACTGAAAAGACCACCACTATTTTGTGTGGTTTTGTTGATCATTTTCAAAGCAGCCCTTCAGAGGATTTTGGGTGGGGTTGTGGGTGGCGTAATATCCAGATGCTTAGTTCTCACTTGCTTAAGCAACATCAAGAAGCAAGGGAGGTGTTGTATGGAGGTTCTGGGTTTGTACCTGACATCCCTTCACTCCAAAGATGGCTTGAAATTGCTTGGCAAAGAGGCTTTGATAAACAGGGCTCAGAAGACTTTGATCAAGCAATTTATGGCAAAAGAAATTGGATTGGAACAACAGAATGTGCTACACTCTTCCGTTCGTTTGGGGTTCGGGCCAGAATAGTGGACTTTATAAGCCATGAAATAGTCTCTAGTTCTAATGGAGTCGGGAAATATGTCAGTAAGATGTCACCACAGGTTTATGGACCAATGGATAGATATCTGTCCAAAAAGAAAAATGATATATCTGAAGCTGTTTCTATTTCGTACGATGTAAAGGCTAAGCCTAGGGTCCAACAGGCACTCATTGATTGGGTGTGGAGTTACTTCTCTGACAATGAATTAAAGAAATCAAGCAATCATAGTATCCTAGTCAGTCAAAAAGCGTAAGTGAATTTAGTCAACAACTGTATTTCCTTGATTAACTAGGACATATGCAATCATCCTTATTTGTCCATGAATTTCCTTTCCCGAGTTGTTTCATCAGCATTATCTCTTTTGGTAGTGGAATCGCTTATAAGCTTCACTGAAACAGGCCCTTGTACTTCCAGCATGATGGCCATTCAAGAACCATCGTCGGGATTCAAAGTAGATGTCAGAGAAATGGGTCAATACATTACAATCTATTGATCTTAGATCCAGGTCATGTAAGTATATGCACATGCATTGATAAGCGATTGCCATCTCTGTTACTGCTTTGTTCTTTAAGCACATCCCTGATGGCTGTATTGCCATACTTCTTGAAAGGAGTTTTGAGTCATCCCTGATGACCGTATTTGGCATATTCTTGAAAGGTGTATGTTACATCTACATCCCTAGTCTCCTCTTCCCTAGTTAAATGATTATAATGATTTTATTTACTGTTATAAACCATTTTCTTGTTATCTTGCTGGTGCTACTGCATTTTTCACCTCTCTACCTTCTCAAAGTAGGGATAAGGTCTGCGTATACACTACATTCCCCAGAACCCACTCGTGGGATTACACTGGGTTTGTTGTTGTTATTGTATTAACTGAAGATGGAACAGCATATTACATTAATGTTGGTTTTATGATTCAGAAAGTTGGCTATGCTTCATCACTTCCTCTTTTGGCAGTTGGTTTCATGGTTTAACCTGCTTATGTATCATTGGTTCCAGAACTAAGAAGTCCTAAGGGATTTTTGACTTTTGCATTAAATGTGTTGTTAAGGGTATTCTTACATTATCAATTTATCTGCAATTGTATTATGTGGTCTAGATAGGCACATATGAGCGATTTGTGACTGTGCTGCTCTCATTTAATGGAGCTGTGCTGCAAATGTGCACACTTATTAAAGGCTATCGTGTAAGGTTCTCAATCATGTTTCCTTGCATGTTGTAGTTCTCATCACTTAAGGTTAAGACATGATTTGGGAATGCCTGAGATGGGACAGTTATCAAAATATTTTTCTTTCTCCTCCCTCCCTCCCTTGTTGAGAAGAAATCAAATGATGCTGTTCATTGCAAAGCTATTTAATGCCCTTCCAAGTTAGGGCAAAAGCTGAAAGACTTCTGATTTTATTGTTCTTTTTACTCATACATTTTGTCAAAATATCAAATTGCTGGGGGGCCTTCCATGTTCCCTTTATGATAAATCATCTATAATAGCTCTAGATTACTTACCAGAAGTTCCACTATGCCATGTCTCAGCCAACAGAATCCCTGGCAAAATCTCTTAAAGAAAATGCCGGTTGGCAAAAGCTAGTAAAAAGAGGTGTCCACACCCTGAAGAAGCCATTATATCAGGTATTACTGCATTTCAACCGTCTGGCATTTATTTGAGTGTCCTGTGTTATGCTATCAATTAACATACTATTTCTCTTGCAGTTGTGTTTTATTGATCCTGGAATTGCCTCTGGGGAAGAGATGGAAAGACTAAAGAATCTACACAGTGTCCGTGTTGAAGTTTAGTCCTAAAATCTAAAGGATGTACAATATCCACCTTGGATTTTAGACAAAATCTTAAGGGGATGCTCTTTCCCTACATGTAACAATCCTGTGTACTCAGCCATTGTGGATATGAAATATAAGTTAACTGTTTTACCATATGATTTCTTCATATAATAGCTACTTAGACACTAAGCTCTTTTATCTACCAAAACGAGAAAAAAGATTTGGGAGGTGGAAGTGTGTTAAGGTCCCTAGTTTTGAATCTGAGTCACTAGACGATTAACAAGAAAATCAGGCCCAACACACAGGTCTCGGCCCTTGTTCTTATTCCTTGGCTTGCCTATAATTGCTGAATTTTGCAATTTACTAAAAGGGAATTGCAGACCTTGGAACTCATTTGGGAGAGTGTCTAATCTCTTTACTTTAAGGGAGATTGAACCTGTTTCACTGATAGACGTTAACTCTCTTAAATGGCGTCTTGCAACTTACAATAGCAAGAATCGTAACAAAACAAATTTAAAAAATTATCTAGAATCCTAACTCACTGGTTGCAATAATAGCAAAGTCCTAACAAAATAAAAATAGCAAGAGCTGTAATTCACTTAGGAAATATATCTAAATCTAACTAAATAAGTCAACACCTATCAATCCCATATGGCCATATCTGCCCTATCTGGTATATCTTTTCTCAACATATGCAACAGTGTGAAAACTAACAAATATATGGTATACATGAGGGCGACCCCTATCTGGTATATTTTATTCAATTATCAGTGTGCTTCAGTTTTCCCCCCTATACTTTGGAGCCTAACAAATCTTGAATAAATACCATCTATTTCTGCCATCAGGTTTGAGTGGCTACCCTTTTCTACAATCTTACCTTTGTCCATAACAATTATAGTATCTGAATTTATTATTGTGGAAAGCCTCGTGTGCCACTGTGACTTGTGTCACTTTTGTGCCCCCAAAACTGTTTAGTTTCATTGATTCCAGTGCACTCACCACTGCCCTTTCTGACTCGGTATCTAAGGCACTTGTTGCTTCATCCAACAGCATTATTCTTGGCTTTTTGAGCAAGGCCCTTGCTATTACTATTCTCTGTTTTTGCCCTCCAGAAAGTTGGGAACCCTTCTCCCCCACAAGAGTATCATATCCGTCAGGCAAGTTACTTATAAACTCATGTATGTGTGCTGACCTTGACACCTCCACTATTTCAGCTTCTGATGCTCTTTCACTCCCATAGCAGATATTTTCTCTAATTGAGCAGCTAAACAGAAGTGGCTCCTGTTGTACCAATCCAATCTGTGCCCTTAACTTTCTAAGATTGTAATATCTTATATCCTTGCCATCGATCAGAACTTTTCCCTCGTTAATATCATAGAATCTCAATAACAATGCCACAATTGAAGATTTTCCAGCTCCACCTTTGCCCAACAAGTGCCACCTTTAATCCAGCTTCAATTTGTAGACTGAAATTGTTGAGAACTATTACTTTTGGTCTCGATGGATAACAAAACTGGACATTTATGAACTCAATTTCTCCTTTAATGGTTTCGTGTTCTGAAGTATCTGGGGTGTCTGGTATAATTTCTGTGCACCGGTCAAGATTTTGGAATACAGGTTTTAGTACATCTATGGCTGATAGTACTGTGGGTATCAGTGTCCATAGTTCTGTAATTGAGGGTACAGTTAGGGAGAATATCTGGTATGCCCTTATCCCATTCTCAAAGCTGGCTTGGTTCCTGTCGACAAGAATTGTTGTGTACCACAAGGCTACTGCATGAGCTATGTTCCATAAGCAGAGAGAAGTGCCTTGGATAATTCCAAATTTGATGCTTTCTGTCTTCCCTTTCCTAAGTGGCCTCTTCAAAGACAGTTTGGCCTTCTCAAGTATCTGCTCTTCGTGGCAAAAAGACGCAACAGTTTTTATATTAGTTGCAGATTCAGAAGCTAGGGCAACAAGTTCTGAGTGTGCTAGAGTACCATCACCAGAAAATCCTTTAGCTGACTTTGCTTGAATGAGGCCACCTATGAAGTGGCATGGCATCACAGCCCAGGCTACCAGACTCATTCTCCAATTAACTATCATGCTGACAGTTGTTGCAATCACTATGGATGAAATGCACTGAACAATGACAGACATGCGGTCAGATATTATGATCTTGACTGTGGATGTGTCGCTGACTATCCTTGATGTAACTGATCCAATACTGTTTTCGGGCTTTTCAAACCAAGCTAGTTCATTTCGTAGTGTGGCTGCAAGTAGTTTTTGAAATATCATAAACGTCAACTTTTATGGCAAAACAAAGTTTCTGCGTAGGGAACAAAACTGAAGGTAAAATAGCCATGGAGAAAGGAGGAAATGGAAGGGAAAAAAACAGAAATTGATGTATCTGATCTTCCAGGAGTTTATGTAAGTAGGATACCTGTATACAAAGCTCGCCTGAGATTTGTCATGGCCTTTTCTCCAACTATTCCAAATAAGTAATGCTGCAAAGTGTTAGCAAACAAAGAAAGCACCCCAATTGAAGCAAATATTGCTGAATACAGAGCTACTTTCTCCTTTGAATCAGGATGGTAATATGCCACTCCTATCGTAATGATGAAGAACCCAAAAAAAGGTTTGGAGATGCCTGCAAAAGCTGCTGCTAAGGAGCCAATAGTAGTCTTTATGATCTCTTTCTCAGTCAAGGCAAACCAGATTCTGAAGAATATATGTGTTTCTTTTTTCTGGATTTGCTCCTTCTCAGGAAGTTCCTTAACCTCTCTTTTGCTTTCCCTTGGCTCATCAGGTTGCTCATCGTCCTGAGATGAATCCTCTTTTATCGGAAGAGTCTTCTTTTTTGTAACTTCCGACCTGTCAATTAAATGTATTTCATTTAAGCTCAACCAGTTTAATTTGTAACGATGAATATGTATTTGTTGTTGTTTGTTGGCAGTACCTCCTTGGTACTTGCCTTAATAAAATTACCTTATTTTATCCAAAAAAGGAAAAAGAAATTGTAACGATGAATATGAAGTGGAGTATAATCTGACCTGGTTTGACATTCTTCACTGATGTGCTGCATGCTAAATAAGCTATTGTAGGATGTACTCGTAACTAATAGGTTATGATGTGTTCCTGTCTCCACTACTTTCCCGTTCTCAACAATAGCTATCATATCTGCATTAACAATAGTTACATTCTGTGCGCAATTAAGATGACTGTTCTGCCTTGCGCTGCTGTTTCAAGTGCTTCTTGAACTTGCTTCTCCGACTCTGTGTCAAGTGCACTGGTGCCTTCATCAAGCAAAAGAATTGGAGGATTCTTTAAGATTGATCTTGCTATTGCAATTCTTTGTTTCTGTCCACCTGATAGTTGCCGACCACTTTGCCCTACCTAGGAGAGAACATTACAGGAAAGCTAATTTAGCATGCATCGGTTTTTTCATGGAAGCTGTGCTAATACAAGAATTAGTGCCTAGTTTAGAATGTACTTTGAGGTCATGCTTTAAAGCTACTTTTCTTCTGATTATCATTCTGGGAGGATGACAGAGGAGCATGAACTATTTCTTCAGATACTGATAAGAATTTGGAATCCTCAATTTAGGGCATTTGGCTCTTGATGTCCTATAGTAGTAATTAGTAAATTTTAGCGTTAATCGTATTCCGCCATTAGATTTCAAGTTATTACTTTAGGGATTTTCTTACGCGAGTAACCATCTTTGATTATCAAATGGTTTCATCTTATGTCAGAGTACTTCTAATATGGGGTTGTATGTGGTAACCAGCTGTTCTTATTCGCCTTCTTTCTTTCATTGTCCTACTGTGCCATACAGGAAAATTGAATAAGGAAACAGCACTTTCAGCTTTCAGGTGATCTTAACAAATGCTCTCTTGAGCAAAATGCTTATACTACAGCTGAAATTGGTGTTCATGGAATTATATTGGTTCGTTTGAATTGTATGTCTACTGTAGGAAAGCTGTATGTTCTCATCCTTCTATTTTAGCAATCTCTTACTGTCAATGTCTCAAAAGGATCTAACAGGGAAGTCATTTACCGTGGTTTGGGTAAAGGCAGTAAGACTTGCTAGGTGCACACCTTTTTCCTCCGGGCGTTCTCAAGCCCGAGACATGCCTTTGGGTGCCCTTTTTGTTTCTGAAGTGGAGAAGCAGAAACTCTCTTTTTTTCCCCCTGATCATGAGGAGGAGCAAAACTTATCATGATCTGGCTTTGGTTGGCAAGCTATGCGCATAAGTTCTTTTTTAATTGAATCTTGCCTTTTTAGAGTTCATAAAGGTCTAATCAGCTTCTGATTATCCCAGCTAATTAAGGATTCTCTGCAGATGAGAGTTCGAACTATGCTGATGCAAAAAATAATGCTAATATCTTTAGTTTTAGAATGAGAAGTCAACACCTAAGAATTTCATTAGGATGCGAACATTAGCTTTTGGTACTTCTTGTTGTTTTATTTCTCGAAATACATTTATATTTTTGTTCTGTTTCATTTGGCCCCTTAGATGTTTCTAACTGAATTGTTGGATTCAGGAGACACTCTCAGATGTTTCTCCTCAACTTTGATTCTTTAGGAATCTACTACGTTATGAACTAGCATGTTCAAGTAATTGTAGACAGGTGTGGTGGTCTGTCTTTTTTGATGAAGCTAGAAAAGTCTTTTCATGTATGAACTATCATTAGAGGATATAAGGCTTACCTAAATTCATGTGGTAGCTAACTTGTTCTATTTATGAGTATCTTTCTCCTCATCTTCCTCTTTTTCCTTCCTTTAGCAACACCTCTAATTGACCTTATGAATTGTAGAAACATTTTTTTATTATTATATTAATTTTCCTGTTTCTTCCAGCATGATTCTTCCATTACTCCATGACCAAATAGGAAATTTAATCATTCATTTAATTGAAAATATGCAGAACTCAATACCACAAACTGTCTAAATGGCTATATTTCTTTTTTCTAGAATCAACCTAATGAAACAGTTATCATTATCTGAGTGCTAGTGGTCTGACCTCTGTTAGATATTGATCCGTTAACTGGGATATGAAAGCATGTGCATTTGCCAAGAGGGTAGCTCTCTCAATCTGTTGATCATCTGCATTGATGTTTCCCATCTTAATGTTATCTTTGATGCTGCCAGCGAATAGTGATGGCTCCTGGGAAACTACTCCTATGTTTCTTCTAAGAAACTTTAAATCAAGATCCTTGATGTTGTGGTTGTCAAGGAGAATATCACCTGATGGTTTATATACACAGTGAGTTTTTGGATTACACGTCTGAGATTTGTAATTAATAGTGAATATATGACCAACCTCTCATGGGATCGTAAAATCTCATTAGTAGTGACATGATGGTGCTTTTACCGCACCCCCTACTTCCAACAAGTGCCACTACTTTTCCCGCTGGAATTGTCAAAGAAAACCCTCGAAGAACCAACTTCTCCTGCCGTGATGGGTAAGCAAAGTGTACATCCTGTAACTTGATTTCGCCATCGATTACTTCAAATGTCATCCTTCCGGAGTCAGCATTTATTGTGGGTTTTCTGTCAATCATCTGGAAAACTTCTCTTCCGGCTGCTTTTGCTTGATTGAAGATTTGTATATCTGGTGCAGCATACGTAAGTGATCTGAAATTTGAGAAAGAAAACAAAAACTCATCTAGTTGCTGCTTCTAAGATACTTGGTTTTTCTTTTTCATAATACGAAGCGTCTGTATATAGAATATGAAGTTTTGGCTCTTACATTGCTCCAAAGAGGATGCTCATAACTGCAGCTATGACATCTCCTCCACTGGACCTCCTGGCTGCTACTACAACAGCTCCCACCCACACAATAAGAGCCCACGAACTGAAAGTTATTGTTTGGAACATGCCTGTCCCAAGAGCTTTAATAAATGCTTCTTTCTTGCTTATGCTCATTTGTCTTTCTGTGCAGTCTGAGAACGATTTGATTGATAGATTCTCTCCAACAAAAGCAAATACAGTTCTGATCTGGGAGATCGTCTGTCATATAGCATCAGATATGCAGTATGAAGAAATTGTCATCTGATATTGTAAAATAAGCTTGGCTCATTGGCCTATGCTTTATAATATGAGATCGTCACCAAAGAAATTACTATAACTTGTCACCTGTTCTACCATTGATGTGGCCTCTGACAGGTATGCCATTTTTTTATTCGAAATCACACTCATTCTCTTTGTATAACTGGCGCCAGTTAACATAATTAGTGGCACAACTAGTAAGGATAGGAGTGACACTTCCCAGCACGATATGAATGCAATCAAGACTCCAGAACCGAAAGTTGCAATGCATGATAGAAAATGTCCCAACTGTCATGGTAAAGGAAAAAATGTTAGGTTTAAATGGATGATATCAAGGTAAGTGCTAATATTAGATTATAAACAAGTTAGAGATTTGTGAGACTTCTTGATGTCTAAGATTTCATAAGGTAAATATTGTTAACTACATCTTTCCAACTGTTATGGATCGTCCTTGAACTCAATTTCGTGCGACAGGCAACTGGTACAACTCTGAGGAAGCAATTCTAAAATCTACTCAAATATTATTATTATTATTATTGTTGTTGTTGTTGTTGTTGTTGTTGTTGTTGTTGTTGTTGTTGTTGTTGTTGTTGTTGTTGTTGTTGTTGTTGTTGTTGTTGGTGGTGGTGGTGGTGGTGGTGGTGGTGGTGGTGGTGTTGTTGTTGTTGTTGTTGGTGGCGGTGGTGGTGGTGGGGGGGTGTAAGGTAGTTTTTCCAATTAAAGTGACATTATTCGAAATGAGATTATTTAATATTAAATTTGTTGTTGTTGGTGGTGGTGGTGGTGGTGGTGGTGGTGGTGGTGGTAGTGGTGGTAGTGGTGTTGTTGTTGTTGTTGTTGGTGGTGGTGGTGGTTGTGGTGGTGGTGGGGGTGTAAGGTAGTTTTTCCAATTAAAGTGACATTATTCGAAATGAGATTATTTAATTTAAATTTTTTAGAGTCGCCACTTGGAATATTTTAATTGGTGTCCCAAGTCACCGGTTTATTTTAAATCCCAAATCGAGGAAAAATCGACTTTCCTTTTGAAGTCTACGAACCAGAAATTCTGAGTAAGGAATTCTGTTAACCCGGGAGAAGGTGTTAGGCATTCCCGGATTCCGTGGTTCTAGCACGGTCGCTTAAACTATTACAATTGGCCTATTATCTGATTTTAAAACATGTTTCAACCTATGGTATATTTTTTAACTTATTAGCCGCTTTTAATTAATTTTAGGAAAATTCAACGTCATCTAAAACACGTCTTGAAACACGTCACATGAAATGCACCCGCGGTCCACGACACATTTTATCTAATGTTGTTGAGATTTGGATTTGGGTCAAATGAAATGCACACCCGAGTTTAGGAAATTAATTTTTAAAAATAGCGCGCCTAAAGTAACTACGCACTTTCAAGTTTGCGAGAGCCATGAAAAATTCAACTAAATGGCACGTCTCGATTTCTAAGGAATAAAATTAATTAAATGAGGGCCATGAGTTTTGAGATTTTATTTGGCATGGCGCGCCTCGATTATTCTAAAGGATTGTATTCAATTTAAAGCAAACTACAAATGTTCATGATTATGTTTCTTCCTAAAACTACTTTGAGATTATTGTAAGGTCATGATTTATGAATATGAAATTATTATTGAAGAAATATATGAGTTGAGTTATTATGGACCTAATCACCCATGTCGGTATAAAATTTGCTATTGACTTAACATCTTTTAATTTGGATCCAAGTTATTACATCGTTCTCTCTCCATTTTGAATACATCTTCCTATCTTTCCCTATGAACTACAATCTCATTGAAGAAACTCATTCTGTCTCTCACGAATTCTATTTTTTTGATGTTCTTCCTTCATTTTCTGTTCATATCTTTCAAGTTGGTAGATAACCAAAATATAATATACAAATCAAAAGGAAATACGGTAAAAGAAAAATAATGAAAATATTGGTTAAGAAAAGAATGAACCTTTTATAGATGAAGATCTTATTCAATACATATGGGCAAAAAACCATCAAATTTAATGTGCAAACGAACCACAATCAGAGGCAACGAGCGGAAACCTTTCGAACTGAACTCGACTTCGACTTCTTCGGACTATCTTTTAAATTGAGTTTGAAGCTTTTGGATTTGATTTTTGGTGTGATTTAGCTCTTGTTTTTGAGGTATTTTTTTTTTTGTCTTAAACAAGGTAATGAATGGCTATTTTTTTTTTTTAAAGAAATAGGTAGAAAGAATGAAACTAGTAGAAATTCTCTTTAACATAGAAAAAGAAAATTTGTTTTCTCTAAATTTCCTCCCCTCCTCCCTCTTTTTTTTCTTCAAATATTTCTCTTCTATTTATAGGAGAATTTTCGAAAATTTTCAGATTTTTTTTAATTATTTTTTTATTTTTTATTTAAAAGAAATCCCACTTACATTTTGCTTTTCTTTTTTTATAAAAAGAATTCTCACCTTTATTTACTTTTATTTTTTAAATTGCAACTTTAATTACTTTTATCTTATTTAAAATCCCACTTTTTTTTTACCTTTTTAAAAGAGAATTCCACTTATTTTACTTTTCTTAAAAAAACAATCCACTTTCTTTTGCTTTTCTATTTAAAAAATTCTACCTTATTTTACTTTAAATTTTTTAAATTTTCAGCTACCTTTATATTTATTTTTTAATGCCAACATTCTTTTACTTTTTTTAAAAAAAAATTCCACAAAACTTTACTTTTATTTTTTAAATTTTCCACTTTCTTTTACTTTTTTAAAAGAGAATTCCACCTACTTTTACTTTTATTTTTTCTAATTCCATACTTCCCTTTTTCTTATTTTTTTAAATCTCTCCCGAAAATTAAAAAAAAATTAATATTTTTCGGATTTTTTTTAAAAATAAAAAAATAAAATAAAATATTAATAATAATAATTCACCCTCTAAAATTTTGTATTTTTAACCTATAATAAAAAGTGTAACAAAGCTAAAAATTGTAGGTTAAAAACCCTAAAATATTTACATAGAAGAAGTGACAAAAAACAAAAAAAAAATTAAATATTGTCAAAAATTAGGTGCTCACAGCTGCCCCTCTTTGCTTGGAAACATGAAAAGTTTTCAAGCAAAGATAAGGTGAGCCATGTGACTAATTTTTGAACATATCTTTATTTAAAAGAGAAGAAATAAGGATAAGAGAAAAGAGAAAGGGTGCAACCGAGTCTTGATTTTGGACAGCCTACATATCCCGGGTTATAAAGGAATCAGGTCGCGTGTAGTTCAAGAAAAAATGATGGAGTGATGAGTTCGAGAGTCGAGTGAGGTCCCGTCGAGGCTCCGATCTGTGGTCCTATAATTACATCAAAATCAAAAAAGACTAACTAAGCTTATCAGCTACAAGTTAAAAGATTCCTATCTATGAGTCTTCTGAAGCTTGATCTTGAGTCTTGGCTGGTTCTTCATGCAGATTCTGATCTGAATCTCGATGCTCATCAGTTGTAGGTGTTGGTTCTTTCTTCTTCTGCTTTTCGGATCAAGGCGGGACATGCGAAGCTTGTGACATCAATCATATCTTGAGCAACCAGCATCTTTATTCGCTTCCACAACTTAAGTTCACTTCTTTTTGTTCTTTTTCTTCTTTTCTTTGTTTTGGATTGAGTCTCATTCTTTTGGTCATCTCAAACTCTGTGCCTCGGGGTAAAACCTGCTCAGACACCAAAAACAAACAAACGAACGAAATTTTTCTGCCCTAGTTTTCACGAGGAAAATTTCGTGAATTATTGTAGCAAACCCTACACTATTTGTCTATTGAAAGCAATAAAATAAAGATCGTGTGTCTTTAGGAGAAACAGATTAGGGAGTGGAGCTCTATATCTATAAAAAATCAGAGAGGGAGTGGAGACCCCGTGTTGGAAAAGGCGACTAGGGGATGGAGACCCTATGTCTAAAAATAATCTCAACTAGGGAGTGGAGATACTATGTTGGCAAAAGGCGACTAGGGGATGGAGACCCTATGTCTAAAAATAATCTCAACTAGGGATTGGTGACCTTATGTTGTCAAAATACGACTAGGGGATGGAGACCATATGTCTAAAAATAATCACAACTAGGAATTGAAGCCCTATGTTGGCAAAAGGCGACTAGGGAATGGAGACCCTATGTTTAAAAATCTCAACTAGGCCCTATGTCTAAAAATCTCAACTAGGAGTTGGAGACCCTAGGTTGGCAAAAAGGCAACTAGGGAATGGAGACCCTATGTCTAAAATCTCAACTTAGGGATTGGAGCCCTAATGTTGGCAAAAGGGTGACTAGGAATGGAGGCCCTATGTCTAAAATCTCAACTTAGGGATTGGAGCCCTAATGTTGGCAAAAGGCGACTAGGGAATGGAGGCCCTATGTCTAAAAATCTCAACTCACGAATTGGAGCCCTAATGTTGGCAAAATGCGACTAGGGAATGGAGGCCCTATTCTAAAATCTCAACTTAGGGATTGAAGCCCTAATGTTGGCAAAAGGCAACTAGGGAATGGAGGCCCTATGTCTAAAAATCTCAACTTAGGGATTGGAGCCCTAATGTTGGCAAAAGGCGACTAGGAAATGGAGGCCCTATGTCTAAAAATCTCAACTTAGGTATTGTAGCCCTAATATTGGCAAAAGACGACAAGGGAATGGAGGCCCTATGTCTAAAAATCTCAACTAGGGGTTGGAGACCCTATGTTGGCAAAAAGGCGACTAAGGAATGGATACCCTATGTCTAAAATCTCAACTTAGGGATTGGAGCTCTAATGTTGGCAAAAAGCGACTAGGGAATGGAGGTCCTATTTCTAAAAATCTCAACTAGGAGTTGGAGACCCTAGGTTGGCAAAAAGGCGACTAGGGAATGGAGGCCCTATGTCTAAAATCTCAACTTAGGGATTGGAGCCCTAATGTTGGCAAAAGGGTGACTAGGAATGGAGGCCCTATGTCTAAAATCTCAACTTAGGGATTGGAGCCCTAATGTTGGCAAAAGGCGACTAGAGAATGGAGGACCTATGTCTAAGAATCTCAACTTAGGGATTGGAGCCCTAATGTTAGCAAAAGGCGACTAGGGAATGGAGGCCCTATGTCTAAAAATCTTAACTCAGGGATTGGAGCCCTAATGATGGCAAAAAGGCGACTAGGGAATGGAGGTCCTATGTCTAAAATCTCAATTTAGGAATTGGAGCCCTAATGTTGGCAAAAGGAGACTAGGGAATGGAGGCCATATGTCTAAAAATCTCAACTCACGGATTGGAGCCCTAATGTTGGCAAAAGGCGACTAGGGAATGGAGACCCTTTTCTAAAATCTCAACTTAGGGATTGAAGCCCTAATGATGGCAAAAGGCAACTAGGGAATGGAGGCCCTATGTCTAAAAATCTCAACTTAGAAATTGGAGCCCTAATGTTGGCAAAAGGCGACTAGGAAATGGAGGCCCTATGTCTAACAATCTCAACTTAGAGATTGGAGCCATAATATTGGCAAAAGACGACTAGGGAATGGAGGCCCTATTCTAAAATCTCAACTTAGGGATTGAAGCCCTAATGTTGGCAAAAGGCAACTAGGGAATGGAGGCCCTATGTCTAAAAATCTCAACTTAGGGATTGGAGCCCTAATGTTGGCAAAAGTCGACTAGGAAATGGAGGCCCTATGTCTAAAAATCTCAACTTAGGGATTGGAACCATAATGTTGGCAACAAGGCGACTAGGGAATGGAGGCATTATGTCTAAAATCTCAACTTAGGGATTGGAACCCTAATGTTGGCAAAAGGCGACTAGGGAATGGAGGCCCTATGTCTAAAAATATCAACTCAGGGATTGGAGCCCTAATGTTGGCAAAAAGGAGACTAGGGAATGGAGGCATTATGTCTAAAATCTCAACTTAGGGATTGGAGCCCTAATGTTGGCAAAAGGCGACTAGGGAATGGAGGCCCTGTGTCTAAAAATCTCAACTTAGGGATTAGAGCCCTAATATTGGCAAAACGCCACTAGGGAATGGAGGCCCTATGTCTAGAAAACTCAACTAAGGGTTGGAGACCCTAGGTTGGCAAAGGCGACTAGAAAATAGAGTCCCTATGTCTAAAATCTCAACTTAGGGATTGGAACCCTAATGTTGGCAAAAGGGCGACTAGGGAATGAAGGCCTTATGTCTAAAAATCTCAACTCAGGGATTGGAGCTCTAATGTTGGCAAAAAGGCGACTAGGGAATGGAGGCCCTATGTCTAAAATCTCAACTTAGGGATTGGAGCCCTAATGTTGGCAAAAGGCGACTAGGGAATGGAGGCCCTATGTCTAAAAATCTCAACTCAAGGATTGGAGCCCTAATGTTGGCAAAAAGGCGACTAGGGAATGGAGGCCCTATGTCTAAAATCTCAACTTAGGGATTGGAACCCTAATGTTGGCAAAAGATGACTAGGGAATGGAGGCCCTATGTCTAAAAATCTCAACTTAGGGATTGGAACTATAATGTTGGCAACAAGGCGACTAGGGAATGGAGGCATTATGTCTAAAATCTCAACTTAGGGATTGGAGCCCTAATGTTGGCAAAAGGCGACTAGGGAATGGAGGCCCTATGCCTAAAAATCTCAACTTAGGAATTAGAGCCCTAATATTGGCAAAAGGCGACTAGGGAATGGAGGCCCTATGTCTAGAAAACTTAACTAAGGGTTGGAGACCCTAGGTTGGCAAAAAGGCGACTAGGAAATAGGGTCCCTATGTCTAAAATTTCAACTTAGGGATTGGAACCCTAATGTTGGCAAAAGGGCGACAAGGGAATGGAGGCCCTATGTCTAAAAGTCTCAAATCAGGGATTGGAGCCCTAATGTTGGCAAAAAGGCGACTAGGGAATGGAGGCCCTATGTCTAAAATCTCAACTTAGGGATTGGAGCCCTAATGTTGGCAAAAAGGCGACTAGGGAATGGAGGCATTATGTCTAAAATCTCAACTTAGGGATTGGAGCCCTAATGTTGGCAAAAGGCGACTAGGGAATGGAGGCCCTGTGTCTAAAAATCTCAACTTAGGGATTAGAGCCCTAATATTGGCAAAACGCCACTAGGGAATGGAGGCCCTATGTCTAGAAAACTCAACTAAGGGTTGGAGACCCTAGGTTGGCAAAGGCGACTAGAAAATAGAGACTAGGGAATGGAGGCCCTATGTCTAAAAATCTCAACTCACGAATTGGAGCCCTAATGTTGGCAAAAGGCGACTAGGGAATGGAGGCCCTATTCTAAAATCTCAACTTAGGGATTGAAGCCCTAATGTTGGCAAAAGGCAACTAGGGAATGGAGGCCCTATGTCTAAAAATCTCAACTTAGGGATTGGAGCCCTAATGTTGGCAAAAGGCGACTAGGAAATGGAGGCCCTATGTCTAAAAATCTCAACTTAGGTATTGTAGCCCTAATATTGGCAAAAGACGACAAGGGAATGGAGGCCCTATGTCTAAAAATCTCAACTAGGGGTTGGAGACCCTATGTTGGCAAAAAGGCGACTAAGGAATGGATACCCTATGTCTAAAATCTCAACTTAGGGATTGGAGCTCTAATGTTGGCCAAAAGCGACTAGGGAATGGAGGTCCTATTTCTAAAAATCTCAACTAGGAGTTGGAGACCCTAGGTTGGCAAAAAGGCGACTAGGGAATGGAGGCCCTATGTCTAAAATCTCAACTTAGGGATTGGAGCCCTAATGTTGGCAAAAGGGTGACTAGGAATGGAGGCCCTATGTCTAAAATCTCAACTTAGGGATTGGAGCCCTAATGTTGGCAAAAGGCGACTAGAGAATGGAGGACCTATGTCTAAGAATCTCAACTTAGGGATTGGAGCTCTAATGTTAGCAAAAGGCGACTAGGGAATGGAGGCCCTATGTCTAAAAATCTTAACTCAGGGATTGGAGCCCTAATGATGGCAAAAAGGCGACTAGGGAATGGAGGTCCTATGTCTAAAATCTCAATTTAGGAATTGGAGCCCTAATGTTGGCAAAAGGAGACTAGGGAATGGAGGCCATATGTCTAAAAATCTCAACTCACGGATTGGAGCCCTAATGTTGGCAAAAGGCGACTAGGGAATGGAGACCCTTTTCTAAAATCTCAACTTAGGGATTGAAGCCCTAATGATGGCAAAAGGCAACTAGGGAATGGAGGCCCTATGTCTAAAAATCTCAACTTAGAAATTGGAGCCCTAATGTTGGCAAAAGGCGACTAGGAAATGGAGGCCCTATGTCTAACAATCTCAACTTAGAGATTGGAGCCATAATATTGGCAAAAGACGACTAGGGAATGGAGGCCCTATTCTAAAATCTCAACTTAGGGATTGAAGCCCTAATGTTGGCAAAAGGCAACTAGGGAATGGAGGCCCTATGTCTAAAAATCTCAACTTAGGGATTGGAGCCCTAATGTTGGCAAAAGTCGACTAGGAAATGGAGGCCCTATGTCTAAAAATCTCAACTTAGGGATTAGAACCATAATGTTGGCAACAAGGCGACTAGGGAATGGAGGCATTATGTCTAAAATCTCAACTTAGGGATTGGAACCCTAATGTTGGCAAAAGGCGACTAGGGAATGGAGGCCCTATGTCTAAAAATATCAACTCAGGGATTGGAGCCCTAATGTTGGCAAAAGGGAGACTAGGGAATGGAGGCATTATGTCTAAAATCTCAACTTAGGGATTGGAGCCCTAATGTTGGCAAAAGGCGACTAGGGAATGGAGGCCCTGTGTCTAAAAATCTCAACTTAGGGATTAGAGCCCTAATATTGGCAAACCACTAGGGAATGGAGGCCCTATGTCTAGAAAACTCAACTAAGGGTTGGAGACCCTAGGTTGGCAAAGGCGACTAGAAAATAGAGTCCCTATGTCTAAAATCTCAACTTAGGGATTGGAACCCTAATGTTGGCAAAAGGGCGACTAGGGAATGAAGGCCCTATGTCTAAAAATCTCAACTCAGGGATTGGAGCTCTAATGTTGGCAAAAAGGCGACTAGGGAATGGAGGCCCTATGTCTAAAATCTCAACTTAGGGATTGGAGCCCTAATGTTGGCAAAAGGCGACTAGGGAATGGAGGCCCTATGTCTAAAAATCTCAACTCAAGGATTGGAGCCCTAATGTTGGCAAAAAGGCGACTAGGGTATGGAGGCCCTATGTCTAAAATCTCAACTTAGGGATTGGAACCCTAATGTTGGCAAAAGACGACTAGGGAATGGAGGCCCTATGTCTAAAAATCTCAACTTAGGGATTGGAACTATAATGTTGGCAACAAGGCGACTAGGGAATGGAGGCATTATGTCTAAAATCTCAACTTAGGGATTGGAGCCCTAATGTTGGCAAAAGGCGACTAGGGAATGGAGGCCCTATGCCTAAAAATCTCAACTTAGGAATTAGAGCCCTAATATTGGCAAAAGGCGACTAGGGAATGGAGGCCCTATGTCTAGAAAACTTAACTAAGGGTTGGAGACCCTAGGTTGGCAAAAAGGCGACTAGGAAATAGGGTCCCTATGTCTAAAATTTCAACTTAGGGATTGGAACCCTAATGTTGGCAAAAGGGCGACTAGGGAATGGAGGCCCTATGTCTAAAAGTCTCAAATCAGGGATTGGAGCCCTAATGTTGGCAAAAAGGCGACTAGGGAATGGAGGCCCTATGTCTAAAATCTCAACTTAGGGATTGGAGCCCTAATGTTGGCAAAAGGCGACTAGGGAATGGAGGCCCTATGTCTAAAAATCTCAACTCAGGGATTGGAGCCCTAATGTTGGCAAAAAGGCGACTAGGGAATGGAGGCCCTATGTCTAAAATCTCAACTTAGGGATTGGAGCCCTAATGTTGGCAAAAGGCGACTAGGGAATGGAGGCCCTATGTCTAAAAATCTCAACTCAGGGATTGGAGCCCTAATGTTGCCAAAAGGAGACTAGGGAATGGAGGCCCTATGTCTGAAAATCTCAACTTAGGGATTGAAGCCCTAATGTTGGCAACAAGGCGACTAGGGAATGGAGGCCCTATGTCTAAAATCTCAACTGAGGGATTAGAGCCCTAATGTTGGCAAAAGGAGACTAGGGAATGGAGGCCTTATGTCTAAAAATTTCAACTTAGGGATTGAAACCCTAATGTTGGCAAAAGGTGACTAGGGAGTGGAGGCCCTATGTCTAAAAATCTCAACTTAGGGATTGGAGCCCTAATGTTGGGAAAAAGGTTAAAGATTGATATTGGGGCTTCTAAACTGCCCTTCTTTTTTTTATTTTTCTTTTTTATTTTCTTTTTATTTATTTTCTTTCAGTTCAATTCATTTTTTTAGTAAAAAAATGCAGGAAAGTATTTGGAGGAGACTTCCCTTTTGGGTTGATTATTGTTGCAAAGCTGTTTCTAGCGCTTGCACATTTCCTTTTCCATTTTGGTTGCACCTGCTTCTTGCACGGTTGTTTTGGATTGCACATGTTTTAATTTTTCAAACAAAGAACAATTGTTAGTTTGAAACGATGGTTGGTTTTGTGGCCTTGACTGAATTGATCACTTGATCGTGGCCCAACTCTCCTGGTGAGACCCCTGCCATTTGCCGGCTTTTCTGAAGATTGATCTCTCTCCTAAAACTGAGGAACTCAACTTTCCAAACTTTCCATATGACGGTTCAACCACGTGGGGCTTTGGTCTTTTCATCTTATTCTGCCTCTAAGGGATTTTGACTTTGATTTCTTTTCATTTTCAATGACTTTGATTTCAAAGTATCGGCCATCATGGCCAGTCGGGATCGACTTGATGCACCCGCTGAGGCTGGGTACTTTTCTTTGAACTTGGCTTTTGTTAAGCAGAACCCAGTAAGACCAATCTTTCCACCTTTTCTTTGTTTTAGTTTCATAACAGAGTTAGACCGAAAGAGATTCAAAGAAAAATAAAATAAAGGACAAGAAAGTGAATTTAAGAAGAAATGTCCCTTTCAGGGAGGAAAGAAAGACTTATCTGGAGCGCATGCGGACTTCAATAGACATGACATGCTTCTTGGACTGGATACCTGATCTGCACAACTATCCAACTTCTCATAAACCCATTGCAACCCGTGTTTTAAAACCAAGAAACTTTTCCAGGACTCTTTCAGTACTAATGGTGGTGAGGGGTTTCTTTTTTTTCGATCAACGGCGCACTTTGCGGGTTTTCGCCAATCGACCTCTCTCATTTCTCTTCTCACCGTCGCCTTATAGTGCTCTTTACGAGTTTTCACTGACAAGACTCTCTCATTTTCAATTTCTCTGTTCACCGTCGACTTATGGTGCCCGTGGGTTTTCACCAATAAGACTCTCTCATTTTATTTCTCTCATCTTGATTGTATCAGATCCAAACAGCTGCATTCTCTGATTTTAAAAACCTTTCGCCGATTGATCGGAAAGACTTGAACAAGGTTTGGGTAAAAAGAGTTGGATCGAATTACAACTTTGGAACCGTTCAGGCGGGATCATCGCCGAACCATTATAACATCTGCCCCAGTTTCACTTTTGGGGAAAATTTGATTTTATTTTGGTGTGACTGAACCCCAGGAGAGAGGCTGCCTACGTATCCTTTCGGAACCAAGTCGAACATAGTTTAGGGAACTTTGTTTTTGATTTTGTTTTTTCTTTCCTTTTTTTTGTTTTTTTCCCGAGTTTTAAAGAGGGTAATGAAAGAAAAGTAACCGGCTCAAAGGGTTAGCAAAAGGATTGGAGTGTTTGGGGTAGCGAGAATGAAAGCCTTCATCATCCCAATCGGATAGTGCTATTGCTGCAGAAGGACTAGACATAGTATCTTTTGACTGCGTCTACGTTCACAGCTGCCTCGGGGTCGTTTCCTTCGATATCTTCCAGATATAACGCTCCTCTTGGAAATATTTTTCGGATAATGTATGGGCCTTTCCAGTTAGGAGCAAATTTTCCTTTTGCTTCTTGATGATGAGGAAGAATACACCTTAAAACAAGTTGTCCCACTTCAAAATTTCTGGGCCGTACTTTCTTGTTGTAAGCACGGACCATTCTTTGTTGGTACAACTGCCCGTGGCAGACTGCGGCCATTCGCTTTTCATCAATCAGGGTTAACTATTCCAGATGGGCTTTGACCCACTCACTGTCTTCAATTTCAGCTTCAATAATGATCCGGAGAGAAGGGATTTCAGCTTCCGCAGGTATTACGACTTCAGTGCCGTAAACCAAAAGGTACGGGGTTGCTTTGACCGACGTGCACACAATAATGCGATACCCCAACAATGAAAAAGGCAACTTTTTATGCCACTACCTGGAACTTTGAATCATCTTTCTCAAAATCTTTTTGATGTTCTTGTTTGCTGCTTCGACGACATCATTGGCTTTAGGCCGATAAGGAGTAGAGTTCCGATGCGTTATCTTGAATTGTTCGCATATCTCCCCCATCAAATGACTATTCAAGTTTGCAGCATTATCTGTGATAATAGTTGCAGGAATGCCAAAATGGCAGATAAGATTGGAGTGCACAAAATCTACCACAGCTTTCTTGGTGACAGATTTGAGAGTGATTTCTCCAACCCATTTCGTGAAATAGTCGATGGAGACCAATATGAATCTATGCCCATTTGAGGCTTTTGGCTCGATTGGCCCAATGACGTCCATGCCCCAAGCAACAAATGGCCAAGGCGCTGACATGGGATACAACTCTGTGGGAGGTGCATGAATCAAATCATCGTGCACCTGACACTGATGACATTTCCGAACAAAACTGAAGCAGTCTTTTTCCATGGTCATCCAGTAATAACCCGCTCGAAGGATTTTCTTTGCCAAAACATGCCCGTTCATGTGGGGTCCGCACACTCCTGCGTGCGCTTCGTACATGATTCTTCCGGCTTCTTCGGCGCCAAAACATCTTAACAAGTTGAGGTCCGGGGTCCTTTTGTACAAGACATCACCACTCAAAAAGAAACCACTTGCATGCCATCTAATGGTTCTCTTTTGGTCTCCACTGGCTTGTTCGGGGTATTCTTTGGTTTTCAAAAATCTTTTGATGTCATGATACCATGGCTGAATATTTGGTTCTGCCTCAACCGTATTACAGTAGCCATACCTTTCCCTGATTTGGATTTCCAAGGGATCAATATGGGCATTGCCTGGGTATGGCAGCATCGAGGCCAAAGTAGCAAGTGCATCGGTCAGTTCATTATGACAATGAGGGATGTATCTAAACTCTATTGACTTGAACCGCTTGCTAAGATCTTCTACATTTTGCCTGTAGGGAATAAGTTTGACATCTCGAGTCTCTCATTCTCCTTGGGCTTGTCGGATAATCAGATCTGAATCTCCCATGATTAACAATTCTTCGATATCTTGGTCAATTGCCATGTTCATACCCATAATGCAGGCTTCATACTCGGCGGTGTTGTTTGTGCAGAAAAACTAAAGCCGGTCCGTGGCTGGATAATACTGACCAGTGGGTGAGATCAAGATTGCCCCGATTCCAACACCTTTTGCGTTTACCGCTCCATCAAAGAACATTTTCCAATTATTAATATCTTCGGATATTGCCTCAGCTGAATTTGCCTCTTCATCCGGGAAGTAGGTGCTCAAAGGTTGGTATTCATCATCAACCGGGTTTTCAGCCAGGTGATCTGCTAATGCCTGTGCTTTCATTGTTATGCGAGTGACGTAGACTATGTCAAATTCCGTGAGCAGGATCTGCCATTTCGCTAACCTCCCAGTGGACATTGGCTTCTGGAATATATATTTTAAAGGATCCAACCTGGTTATGAGGTAAGTGGTGTAGGCCTGCAAATAATCCCTCAGCTTCTGAGCGACCCAAGTTAAAGCGCAACAAGTTCTTTCCAGTAAAGTGTACTTGGCTTCATAACTGGTAAACTTCTTGCTCAAATAGTAAATGTCCTGCTCTCGCTTTTCGGTCATATCATGTTTCCCGAGGACACAGTCGAAAGAATTTTCCAAGACGGTCAGATACAGGAACAGAGGCCTCTTTGGCTCAGGTGGGACCACCACTGGTGGATTCGATAGATATTCCTTGATTTTATTGAAAGCTTCTTGGCACTCGTTTGTCCATTTGATCGCCGCATCTTTCTTTAACAACTTGAATATGGGTTCACACGTGGAGGTCAACTGGGCAATGAACCGGCTGATGTAGTTCAATCTACCCAACAAACTCATAACATCCTTCTTGGTTTTCAGAGGAGGCAAATCCCGAATGGACTTTATCTTTGTTGGGTCTAACTCAATGCCCCTTCGGCTGACTACGAAACCCAAGAGTTGGCCAGATGGGACTCCAAATGCGCACTTGACAGGGTTTAGCTTCAAATCATATTTGCGTAGCCGCTCAAAGAATTTTCTCAAGTCCCGAACATGGTCATCCTGAGTTTTGGATTTGATGATTACATCGTCCACGTATATCTCTATATTTTGGTGCATCATATCATGAAAAATGGCAGTCATGGCCCTCATGTAGGTTGCCCCGGCGTTCTTCAGACCAAATGGCATGACTCTGTAACAGTATGTACCCCATGGTGTGGTAAAAGCTATCTTTTCTGCATCTTCTTCATCCATCAACACCTGGTGATATCCTGCGTAACAATCTACGAAGGACTATATCTCATGTTTGGCACAATTATCAACAAGGATGTGGATGTTCGGAAAAGGGAAGTTATCTTTGGGACTTGCCTTGTTTAAATATCTGTAATCCACACACACCCGGGTCTTCCCATATTTATTTGGCACTGGAACTACATTAGCTAGCCATGTGGTATACCGAACTCCTCGGATCACCCCCGCTTTCAGCTGTTTTGTGACTTCTTCTTTGATCTTGTCACTGATGTCAATTTTAAACATTCTTTGCTTTTGTTGGACAGGGGGTAGTCGGGGTAAGTCGGCAACTTATGAACCACCAAATCAACACTTAGTCTTGGCATGTCGTCATATGACCAAGCAAACACATCTTTGAACTCAAACAGGAGTTGGATTAATGCGTCCCGAGTTTTTCCATCTGTGTGAATGCTTATCTTGGTTTCCCTGATCTCTGCAGAACTGCCCAAATTAACCGGCTCGGTATCATTTAAGTTCGGCTTAGGTTTATTCTTAAATTGTTCCAATTCTCGATTTATTTCCCTAAAAGCCTCTTCTTCATCGTATTCCGGTTCTTGGTTCATTATTTCACAGTTAGATAACGTGTTTGGATCTGGGCATGAAGTCCGCAAGCATGTCATGTTATTTACAGCCACATTATTAGAACTGAAAGAAGAAATAAAAGAGAAAAATAACTGAATCAGAAAGAATAAAGAAAGATGAACGATGAAATATTGATTTCATTTCATTGAATTTGAAGATAACAGGGTTTAGATTGGAAATTAAAAGACAGGAAACTAAAGAAAACATCCGAGTTACACCCTGGAATAACTCGTGATGCAGAAAAAGTGGCAGGACAGGTCTACCGGGATTCCCACCTGATTGGGAATGGCGTGGCCTTCCAATTCTGCAGTTTGGCATTAGGTCCCATATACATCACCTCAGCGGTGCTTGAGCCTTCCCCTGGTTGAACCATGTGGGCTTCATACAGTATCTTCCTCATGGCCCCACAAATTTCTTCGATTTCTTTAGCCGTAAAGGCCTTATCTTCCTCTTCCTCATTGTATTTCGTCTTGACAAATGTTCTATACAGATGCGGCACCGGCTGAGGCAAGACCCAACCATCATTCTTTCTATCATCTGCCCATTTTACATCAACTGGAGTAGGTCGGAAGCCTATCCCAAAGAACTTTTCACTGGCGGTCAGGGTGATAGGTTCAGCTATTCCTTGCAATGATTTCCCAAGCCCTTTCCCAGGTTTGTAGTCGTGCCTAATCATTTCTTTGGCCACCATTATTGATGCATTATAAAGGAAGGGTTGAGGGCAAGGTCTTCCTTCTTCGCACTGATCAGCGACCACGATTTCAAAGGCCTGATAGACTGTGTGCTCGCTGCCCTCTCTTGTTTCAAGACACGAGACTGATGGGTCCCGATAAATTGATTTCTCATCTTCCCCGTGGACCACAATCTCTTGATCCTCATGCTCTAACTTCACCATCTGGTGAAGAGTAGAGGGTACAGCCCCCGCTGCATGGATCCACGGCCTCCCCAAAAGAAAGTTGTAGGATGTGTCCATGTCCAGAACCTGGAAGGTTATTTCAAAGTCTATTGGGTCGATGGTCAAAATCATATCAATCTCTCCAATTGTGTCCCTTTTGATACCATCGAAGGCACGTACACAGACGTTGTTGGGTCATATTCTTTCGGTACCGATTTCCATACGCTGCAGAGTTGAGAGTGGGCAAATGTCTACCCTAGAGCCTCCGTCCAACATAACCCTTTTCACGTAGTACCCTTTGCATTTGACTGTCAGGTACAGGGCTTTGTTATGTGCGGCCCCTTCTGGGGCAAGTCATTTTTGCTGAAGGAGATCTGGTTGATGGCAATGATAGCCATCAACGCTGGGTCGAATTCCTTGTCCTCACAAATCATTCCAATTACCGGCCCGTTGTTGTGGGTCAGTAGTGGGTTGTTGGTCACATAGGGAATATCTTCATTCCTTAACACTATCTTTCTTTGTTCTATCAAGTTCTCCACGGCTCTCTTCAGAGTCCAGCAATCATCCGTGCCGTGCCCTTCTGCCCATGAGTGATAGACGCATCGGGTACCGTCTTTGTAAGCGGGTGATGCTGGGTTTTGCCTGGTTTGAGGAACAGGCTGTAGCAGACCCATTTGAACAAGCTTTGGTAACAGGCTGGAGTAGGTTTCGCCAATTGGTGTTAAATTTGGCCTCTTGGGTGGTTCACGAGGGTGGAAATTGTTTTGTGGAGGCCGGGGTTGTAGTGGTTTTGGTAAGAAGGATGGTTTCTAGAGAATGGAGCGTGGTTCCGGTTGGCTTGTTGTTGTGGCCGGACATAAAGTTGAGCATTCATGACCGTTTATGGCTGTGGAGCATATGTTACATCTTGGTAGGGGTAATAGTGCTGCGGGGTCCTTTCTGAGAAAAGGGATCTGGGAGTACGGTGTTTTCTTGCCCCCGACGCAGCCATGGATGTTTCTTCCTTTTTCTTGCCCTTCGCTGCTCCTCCAGACCCACCCTGAATAGTTTGGGATGTAGCTCTGATGGCGGATTGGCTTAGAATTCGACCTGTTTTCAACCCATTTTCAACTATTTTGCCAATCTTGATGGCTTCAACGAACGATTTACCCATTGCGGATATCATATTTTGGAAGTAGTCAGCTTCCTAAGCTTGGAGGAAAACTGTGATCATTTCAATCTCATCCATCAGAGGCTTTACCCTGGAGGCCTGTTCACGCCATTTAACTGCGTACACTCAGAAGCTTTCCGAGGATTTCTTCTTCAAGTTTGTCAATGAGTTCCTATCTGGAGCAATATCAATGTTGTACTGGAACTGCCTGACGAAATCTCTAGCAAGGTCATCCCAGATGTGCCAGCGGGATATATCTTGGTCCATGTACCACTCAGATGTGATGCCAACCAGACTTTCTCTGAAATAGGCCATGAGGAGTTCTTCCTTCCCACCGGCTCCTCGCAGCTAGTTGCAATATCTCTTGAGATGAGCAATAGGATCACCGTTCCATCATACTTCTCAAATTTTGGGGTTTTGAATCCCAATGGAAGGTGCACATGAGTGAACATACATAAGTCGTCATAGGATACACTTTTCTGTCCACTCAAGCCTTGTATGCTTTTGAGACTCTGTTCCATACTCCTCATCTTCTTCGCAATCTCTTCTTGCTCAAGGGTTTTGGTGGCTTTCTCTTGCCCTACGGTGAACTCATACCGGGGTGGTTGGGAGTAAGTATAGGTGGGAAACTGTGTAGGTTCCAGTGGGAAAGATGGTGTTTGGAAGGTGAAGGATGATGGGACAAAGCTGGGCCTGGGCAGTGTAGGCTGTGCCGTAGCCGAGCAAGGCGGAGCAATGAAGATATTCGAAGCTGCACCTGAATCTAACACCTGGGGGTGAGCCTCAGAAGGTGTTCCCACAAAGTTGGCGGAAATAGTAGGGTATCCTAGTGGGGTATTTGGATAGTTTATGGGGATTTTGGAGGTCCCACTTGCCTTGGGAAAAAGCTCAGGAAATCCAGGGATTGCACTTGGTGGTTCTCTTCCGTTTGCCCAAGCGTCCCACATTTCCATCATGCGGAGACACAGTAACCTGTTCTGAAGTTGGGATGCCTGAGATCGGACTCTCATCCGTAATAGGAACTGTTGGTAGAGTCATTTCTGAAGACATTTCAATGCTTCCCTTCGACCTCGTGAAGTATGGATGCGAAGCCAGACTACCACAAAACCAACCACCTTTCTATAAAACCTTTGTATCAGTAGACAACAACCGGTCAGTTTAAAGCAAATAACACATAGGTAATCGCATGTTGGGGTGTGATGCACCTATACAGTCAAATATGTTTCTACGTGTATCGCAACGGTTGCATGTTTCATCCCGGCTTTACTTATTTTCCCCGATTTTCTCTTCTTTCCAATCTTCCACTTTTTTTTCATCTCTTTTCTCGCTCTTTTTTCTCATTTTTCCTTTGATTTTTCTTCGGCTCTCTTTTCTTCCTTTTTGGGTTTTTCTTCTGGGTCTTTCTTTTCACATCCCTTTCTTATTGGAGTTATTTACAAAATCATGACCGGATCCGATGAGGATTGTCTACGTATCACGCCGCCGCGTGAATCAGATTATTACGTAGTTCAAGAAAATAAATGCAAAAAATAAAGAAACAAATTTATTTTATTTTATTTTATTTTATTTGGGAATTTTCGATTTTCATTAATAAAAACTCCTTAACTTTTCTATTACAAAAGACTTCAAACTACTCATTTTCTTGGAACTGCGAACAGACTCAAAATAAACCAAAATACAAACTCGATAAATGAAAAATCAGGAATACATTAAGGCTTCGACTCCTGGGGCTCATGGGACATCATTCGGTCTCGCCACGGGCCTATATGCGAGATCCCCTTGAAGTCGCTCCAAATCACTCATTATCTGGCGGACAAATGTCATCACTGCAGAAAAGAAAGTGGTTCGAGTCATGTACTCACATGCTTGGCATTTCATGACAATGTAGTCGGCAATGACTCTAACCTTTTCTCGGATTCTACCCTTTTCTTGAAGCAGACGCCCGACCTGCTGATTCCTGGCTTCTAACACTTGAGAGTCGTGAAGGTGTTGATTTTGCAATTGTTGTATTCCTTCCTCCATCTGAGCCCTCAAATCATAACAGTGTTCCCTGTCAGCTTCAAAATCTTTAGCCTGCTTGGCTGCCTCATTCTCAATAGTAGTTACCTTTCTTCTCAGACTGGTGATTGTCCCTTCATATTTTCTCTTCATTTGTTGCACAAACTGTGTCCAACCTTTTGTATTTTCCGCTAATTGAGCCCGGGCTTTTGCTAGACTGGTCTCAGACTTTTTTAGGTCATCTTGACACTCAAGGGCTTTCTTTTTCAGACTGCTTATAAGCCTTTCATCTGCTCGGCTTCTTTCCGGGTTTCTAGCAGCTATTTTCATCTTCCGGATTTGAGCTTTGAGGGCTTCATTTTCTTGAGTTAGTTTTTTCTTTTCTCCCTCATCTGCGGCGGCTTGCAAACCATTTTCAAACTGAAGGTCCATGACTTGCCTTTCCAACTAGTTTATTTTAGCCCTGTAACTTTCTTCTTTTGCCAACCAGCCCCACTGCTCTTGCGAGTCGCTAGTAAATTGTTGAATGTAAGCTCTCTTAGCAAGTGTCTCAGGAATCTGAAATCTTTTACCGAACCAAACAATGTACTTAGGGTCTACTTCACCTCTAGCTAGATCTCGCACCATGGTCTTAGGTTCAAGAAATCTACATTCATTCCACACCTGGAGAATTCACCCTTCAGGAAATACGGCTTTTGGGCCCAATTCAATGACATGTTTACTCAAATCTTCGTCATGGGGGACGGTATGAAATCTTCCTAATTGGCGCAAAACCCTGTGGGGAGCATATGGTTGGATGCTCCGGATGCCCATTAGGAAGAGATAACACACTTGAGCTGACATGTATACCGCTTCGGTGACAGGAAGCCATCCGAATGCCCACTCAATTTTATCGGCAGTCAATGAGCTCAAATGTGCAAGCCAAGCTTCAGTCCCCTCGGGGAATTCAATACCCACTACTCGGCTTTCAAATTCTTCAATGCAACTCAAACCGGTCATATCGTAATTCATATACCCAACACGGTGGCATAGATGTTCCTGCATCTATAATTGTAGTAACAGATTGCAGCCTTGGAAGAACTTTCCCCCTTCCCGACAGATAGTCAAGGCTCGGTAGATTTCAGATAAGATCAAGGGAACCACAATGTCGTTGGCTTTCTTGATTGCAACATCGATCATTTCTACGAGACCTACCTCTATATTACCATCTTTTCGCGGGCAGACTACAACACCCAAGAATGCTACTATAAAAGCCAAACCCCGCCTTTCCTCCCATTTGTCTTTATTCCCGGCATGGGTCAGACCAGTGTTCGGCTCTTCAAAACCTTAAGGGTTACCATAGCATTGATACAAGAACTGGAGAGTGTAATAACCTTCAGATAAACTTCCATCCTGGATATCCCGACTAATACTCAGCAAATCCAGAAATCTGTGGGGAGATACTGGTCTTGGTGACACTGGATATCGACTTCTAAGGTTTCCAATAAGGCCCTCATAACCCGCAACTTCCTCCAGCGTGGGTGTGAGCTCAAAGTCAGAGAAACGGAACACATTGCGAGTTGGGTCCCAAAAAAGTACTAAAGCTTCAATTATGTCCAACCTTGGCTCGATGTTCAACAGTCCGACGAGGCCTCCCAGAACCTTTACCACAGTTTCTCTACTGCCTTTTTCTAGACCATTCCACCACATGTGGAGCTGTAAGGGGATCTCTTTTAGGGCTGTGAAGGGTTCAATTTCATTTGTTCTCATCCTGCACTTTTATTAAGGTGATTTAATAACTCATTTTGACCCAAAAGAGTAACACCATTTTTTCAAAATTTTACTTAAAAATAAAACCCGGTTTTGCAGATACGGCCTTTCAGCACTTCGGGGAAGAAGATTTTAAGGTTGTGCTTACTAATCGGTCGAAAAATAAAAAAAATGACCAGAGGTGGCTGTTCTTGCAAAAATAGCCTTCCGACGCCCTTTTGGGGACATTCGGCTTATTTTATACAAGAATGACATCACCCTACTTATTTGTGACAAAAACTAAAATTTTGTTGTTTTTGGGCTATTTTTGCAAAAGGGAAGTTGGACCCGATGAGGGTTGCCTACATATCCCACATCCAGTGAGAATCAAACTGGCGTAGTTCGGGAAGATTGAGAATGGAGTAAATAAGCTAATTCTTTTTTTTTCCTTTAGTTACTTTTATAAACTCCAACCATGAAAGCTTTAAGAAAAAGAAAGACATTTTTTTTGAATTCTTTTTTTTTTTTAATTTTCGAAAGTTTGATTTTGATTCTTTTTATTTTTTATTTTTTAGAAGTAAGACTTCTAAAAACAAAAATTCTTTTCTCTTGATTTAAACTTTGAGAATTCCAAATATAAAAGAAACATTTTTTTTTTGAATTTTCATTTGTTTTATCTTTTTCTAAGGAAGAAAGAAAATATTTTTGGAGCTTTTTATTTATTTGCAAAAGTACTTCTAATGAAAAGCAAAAATATTTTTTGACTTCAATTTTTCAATTTTTTTAAAACATTTACGAAAGAAAGATTTCAAAAGAGATAAAAGAATATATTTTTTTGGATTTTTGTTTTGACTTGTGGATTTTCGAAAGAAGGACTTTTAAGAAAACATATCAGATTTCTGAGTGTACTTTTAAAGAAAAGCAAAAATATTTTTGGTCTTTAATTTTTCAACAATTCTTTTTGATATCTAACGAAAGAAAGACTTTTAAACAAGGAAAATATTTTTGGATTTTTAAAAATTGGGGTCGGACTCGATGAGGTTTGCCTACGTATCTCACATCCGGTGAGAATCAGACACGTGTAGTTCGGTCAGTTTTGACAGAACAGGGGAAACATGGCATTTGAAAATTTTGGCTCATTTTGAAATGACTTTTTTTTCTTCAGAATTTCGGCAGAGTTTCAAAATTTTCTAAATACCTACCTCTCACTCCTATTTTTGATTTTTGATTTTTTTTTCTCTTTTTTTTTCTTTTTTTTTTTGATTTTCTTTAACGATTCTAAAAGCCGGTCAACATGCAAGCCGAAACAAACAGATGCGCAAGTAGCACGTAAGATGCATCAGGGTGGTCTTTTTAATTTGGGTACACCTGTCCTAGACGGACCCATCCCCTGTGTTGAGTTCCCAAAGTCAAATGCACGTGATGCAAACAAATGTTCCAATTAGGGATCCGGCATGAGGTTGTGCTATTCTAGGTTTAAAAACCTATGTGTATTGTTCTAGACTTGGCTTACCCGAGCGGACAGCTCGAGCTGAGGGGGGCAGCGTACCGGGAATAAAGAAGCTTCACTGGCTTTGCAACTTGTCCAAACCTCATTCTAAACTTGGGATATGACTCTAACAGAAAAGAAGTCACACGAAGTGCACACTTCCCAGATGACTTAGAAGACTCAGAGAGAAAAGGGTTTCGTAACAGTTTTATATACAATTCAAGCAATATCAAAGCGGTAAAAAGCAACATTTAGCATATTAGGCTCAACACGTAAAATCAGATAACACAAGCCAAGTATAACAGTTATTCTAAGCTCGAATTCTTGAACCCTGAACTAAAAGTTCTGGGTTATGTTCCTCAGCAGAGTCACCAGAGCTGTCACACCTCCTTTTTACCCGCCCGAGGGGGTGTAAGGTAGTTTTTCCAATTAAAGTGACATTATTCGAAATGAGATTATTTAATTTAAATTTTTCAGAGTTGCCACTTGGAATATTTTAATTGGTGTCCCAAGTCACCGGTTTATTTTAAATCCCAAATCGAGGAAAAATCTACTTTCCTTTTGAAGTCTACGAACCAGAAATTCTGAGTAAGGAATTTTGTTAACCCGGGAGAAGGTGTTAGGCATTCCCGGATTCCGTGGTT
Organism: Nicotiana sylvestris; assembly: GCF_000393655.2. Taxonomy (NCBI): domain Eukaryota; kingdom Viridiplantae; phylum Streptophyta; class Magnoliopsida; order Solanales; family Solanaceae; genus Nicotiana; species Nicotiana sylvestris. The sequence continues at coordinate 76,562,152 of NC_091062.1, forward strand.
CTAGCACGGTCGCTTAAACTATTACAATTGGCCTATTATCTGATTTTAAAACATGTTTCAACCTATGGTATATTTTTTAACTTATTAGCCGCTTTTAATTAATTTTAGGAAAATTCAACGTCATCTAAAACACGTCTTGAACCACGTCACATGAAATGCACCCGCGGTCCACGACACATTTTATCTAACATTGTTGAGATTTGGATTTGGGTCACATGAAATGCACACCCGAGTTTAGGAAATTAATTTTTAAAAATAGCGCCCCTAAAACAACTACGAACTTTCAAGTTTGCGAGGGCCATTGAAAATTCAACTAAATGACACGTCTCAATTTCTAAGGATTAAAATTAATTAAATGAGGGCCATGAGTTTTGAGATTTTATTTGGCATGGCGCGCCTCGATTATTCTAAAAGGATTGTATTCAATTTAAAGGAAACTACAAATGTTCATGATTATGTTTCTTCCTAAAATTACTTTGAGATTATTGTAAGGTCATGATTTATGAATATGGAATTATTATTGAAGAAATATATGATTTGAGTTATTATGGACCTAATCACCCATGTCGGTATCAAATCTACTATTGACTTAACATCCTTTAATTTGGATCCAAGCTATTACATCGTTCTCTCTCCATTTTGAATACATCTTCCTATCTTTCCCTATGAACTACAATCTCATTGAAGAAACTCATTCTGTCTCTCACGAATTCTATTTTTTTGATGCTCTTCCTTCATTTTTTGTTCATATCTTTCAAGTTGGTAGATAACCAAAATATAATATACAAATCAAAAGGAAATACGGTGAATGAAAAATAATAGAAACATTGGTTAAGAAAAGAATGAACCTTTTATAGATGAAGATATTATTCAATACATATGGAGCAAAAAACCATCAAATTTAATGTGCAAACGAACCACAATCAGAGGCAACGAGTGGAAACCTTTCGAACCGAACTCGACTTCGACTTCTTCGGACTATCTTTTAAATTGAGTTTGAAGCTTTTGGATTTGATTTTTGGTGTGATTTAGCTCCTGTTTTTGAGGTTTTTTTTTTTTGTCTTAAACAAGGTAATGAATGGCTATATTTTTTTTTTGAAAGAAATAGGTAGAAAGAATGAAACTAGTAGAAATTCTCTTTAGCATAGAAGAAGAAAATTTATTTTCTCTCAATTTCCTCCCCTCCTCCCTCTTTTTTTTCTTCAAATATTTCTCTTCTATTTATAGGAGAATTTTCGAAAATTTTCAGATTTTTTTTAATTATTTAATTATTTTTTTATTTTTTATTTAAAAGAAATCCCACTTACATTTTGCTTTTCTTTTTTTATAAAAAGAATTCCCACCTTCATTTACTTTTATTTTTTAAATTGCAACTTTAATTACTTTTATCTTATTTAAAATCCCACTTTTTTTTACTTTTTAAAAAAGAGAATTCCACTTATTTTACTTTTCTTACAAAAAACAATCCAATTTCTTTTGCTTTTCTTTTTAAAAAATTCTACTTTATTTTACTTTAATTTTTTTAAATTTTCAGCTACCTTTATATTTATTTTTTAATTCCAACTTTCTTTTACTTTTTATTTTTTTAAAATTTCCACAAAACTTTACTTTTATTTTTTTAATTTTCCACTTTCTTTTACTTTTTTAAAAGAGAATTCCACCTACTTTTACTTTTATTTTTTTTAATTCCATACTTTCCTTTTTCTTATTTTTTTATATCTCTCCCAAAAATTTTAAAAAAAAAATTAAATATTTTTCGGATTGTTTTTAAAAAAATAATAATAAAAAAAATATTAATAATAATAATTCACCTTCTTAAATTTTTTATTTTTAACCTATAATAAAAAGTGTAAAAAAGCTAAAAATTGTAGGTTAAAACCCCCTAAAATATTTTCATAGAAGAAATGATAAAAAAAATTAAATATTGTCAAAAGTTAGGTGTTCACAGTTATTATTGTTGTTATTATTGTTATTATTATTGTTGTTGTTATTATTATTGTTGTTGTTATTATTATTATTATTATTGTTGTTATTATTATTGTTGTTGTTATTATTATTGTTATTATTATTGTTGTTATTATTATTTTTATTGTTGTTATTGTTATTATTGTTGTTGTTATTATTATTATTATTATTATTATTATTATTATTATTGAGCTGTTGCATCACTGATTCAATCATCAAGTTCCCTTCATCCTACGGATCTTAACTTCATTGATCACTTAAGTGCTTTCTTATTAAATTTCATTATGAGGAATATGGTTCAAAAAGTTTGGTCTTGGACTTTTTTTAAACTAACAGCTCTCGTAGAAAGTAATATTCATTTCAAATTTGGTCAACTTTGCCTGGACTGGATCGATTTCCTTCATAAGGGGCTGGTCCGTGTTCTTAAAGGGACCTGGACCGGGCGACCTTCTCAACTGGACCAGCCGGGTTCTGGTGTCCAACCCCATGGCCTGAACTGGCCTAGATTGGATAAAGCTCCAAATTTAACCAGGCTCACCTGCCCCCTACTGGCCTGGTCTGCTCAAACGGCTACTGGGTCATATTTAAGTGGAGAAGCATTGCATTCATGGCACCTTAATATTAAAATAAAGCAGCATATCATAGATTGCTAATGGAAGCCAAGAATAATGTTGAACATGAGCTATGTACCTTCTCTCCTATGGTATCCTGTATGAGTGAAATGTGGTTGCTTATGCCAGTAAGTACTTTGCCACTAGTTATATCTGTATCAAAAGCCCCAATATCCTGTCTCAGGACTGCTCTTAGAAATTTCAGTCTCAAGCCTGCTACTTGTCTTTGACTAGCGTACATTCAGCATCCTATCTCTGCATATCACATACTAGCACTTTTAAGTTCAAAATCTATGGAGTTGAGTTTCTACTGTTTCAAACCATAATCACAGTAAAAAGTTGTTGCTTGGTTTTGTAGGTCGCAACAAATTTTCAACTTGACATTTTCTTAACTGCTGTTATCATAATCCTTCCGAGACAGAGTCAACATTAATGTTGAGTCTTGCTTATTGAAACTTTAGTATATAGTAATAACGTTAATTTTAAGAAAAGAATTAGTGCGATATTAGTAAAGTCGCTACCCAGAACTCCAGCAGGAAATGTCGCAAAGGCCATATACCATACATAAGGAACGACCTGAAATAATTGTAAGAAAAACAGATCAATAAGACCCTTCGCCAGTAAAGTCGTTACCCAGAACTCCAAGTGAATAAAATAGTGAATTTTCTGTGTGGCCATGAATGATGTTTCAATATTTGCAAATGCTAAACTTCAATATTTGAAGTACTTGTGAAATATGGAGAAACTTGTTTGAGGAATATTTCAAGTGAAATAATGCTTTTCACTCACAAATCTTCACTTTTTTTTTTGTGAAATAATGTGAGAGTACAACCTATGTTGCGTGGCCTCTCCAAAGTGCTGCCGTACCCGTGTCGGATCCTCCAAAAATACACTGCTTTTGAAGGATCCGACACGCACTCAACAACATCTTTGGAGAGTCCGAGCAATATAGAGTACAACTATATGTTACAGTACTACCTTTTGACATACCTTTTTGAGGGCTCTAACCATAGCTGCAGTATCATCAATATTATTTCCAAATGCATCAAGGGCTTTGCCTAGAAGAAAATAGCTAACAGGCTGGGCAAGTCCATGGACAATGGAACCCAATGTTCCCAAAGCCATTAACGTCCAGTCAAGTGCATCTGCTTCACTCAGTAGTTTGTGAAATGGCACAGTCTCTGATCTAGCTTTCTTAATCGTGTCGTCTTCGTCCTCGGCTTTTTCTTTCTGATTATCAATGGCTTTTCTAACTTGAGCCATCTTAATTTCCTCTTTTCTTGTTTTCATGCAGACATACTGCCTGTATTTATATGCATGTGTTTCACATATCTTATGTAAACATGCATGTTGTTAATAACGTCCAAGAGGAACATTTGCTCGGATATACCTAAGTAAAATACTGTACAAACATGTTATTAAACCTTTATTTAATGGTAAACTGTGATTCAGTGCGTACAAGCTGTTTTAAAGCAGTATTCGATCAATTACGTATTTATCAATATTCAATGGATTAGTCCAAGATTATCAACAAAAAGATTTGACTAAGCCACTTCATTTCTCTTTTTGTCCGAATCTGAGGATTAGAACCCGTTTGGATTAGCTAGTTTGAAGTAGCTGATAAGCATTAAATGCTGAAAAATACTTTTAAGTGTTGAATGTGATTTAATAGATAAGCAGTTTCATGTTTGGGTACAAGTGTTGATTTAATATGAAATGAAGAGAAAGTTAGAAAATTTATTTGGGAAAAATATTTTGTGAATTAAAAAATATTATTAAGGATAAACTAGTAAAAGTCATGGTCAAACTAAAAGTGCTTATAAGGTGAAAAGCCATAAGTTGGAGGCAGTGGCGAAGCCACGTGGTGATAAGGGTCGTCGAAAAATTGTATTCTGTATATAGGTAAAATATTACATTTTAGAAGTATATAACACATATTGAACACTCTTTGTCGGAAATATTTTTTACTTCTTTTAAATTTGAATACCCTTGGGAAAATTCCTAGCTTCACCACTGGTTGGAGGTGACCAACTTATGACTTATGGCTTATTTTAGCTTATAAGCACCTGACTTATAAGCACTTTTGATGTTTATCAAACGCGTAGATAAGCCAAATTGTGTTTATAAGTCAAATTTAACCAGCTTATAAGCTTAATCAAACACCCTCTTATTCAGTTTTAATAGTTTCATTCCCCCTTATGATTTGACTTGGGCCATCATTAGCCGGTACGTATTCTTTTATGCAGCTGAGGAAAACCATGAAGCCAGTTCCCATCGTTATGCAGGTGCTATATTCGATATTCTGCAGTATATTCTATCAAGTATAATTATTGGGTTGACCACTAGGTTTCGCCTGCTTTCGATTGACAGAATTAGGAATGTAATACCTTGCTATAAATTATTGTGACATTTAAAATTATCGAGAGAGCATGATAGATACTGGATTTTGATCTAATGTCCCTTTCTATCTTTAATTCCTTAATTATCAACTGTATATTCTCAGGGGAAAAAAGGGGGCGTGGGGAAGCGGAGGAACGTTTTCAAATGTAAAGTATCAAAACTCTAGCATATACAACTACGAGATAACGAGATACAACAATCTTTAGACAAAACATAGAAATCAGAGTAGTAGAATATATCTTTCCATTAATCTCAATTGAGAGCTGGAGCTAGTAAGAATTGAATTTCTTCGTCAAAAAATTATATCGTACAAATAGGATGAACGTAAAATTTGTTGGTTAAATATAAACTATTGAATCTCATGCACATAAAAGAAAATTCAAGTGTAATACTAATGGCAAAGGGGTTTAAAAGTTGCTTTAGTCACAAGATTGAATCCCAACTATGCATTCTATAGTAGTTTTTTAAATTTTTTTTATATAAAGTTCTGACTCCACCACTAGGTGTGACAGTACTTTACATCGACTAGTTTAAAATCTTAGATCCGTCTCGACGTATTTGGATAATTTATTTGGTTTCTTGTCATTTCAGTTGTCTTTTCGGCTAAAAGATGGATAAGAAAGTCGAACCTTTAACTGACTTGAATCCATAGTATTTTTACAATCTAAAGATTGATTTAGGTTGCATAAGTAATTAAAAGTGTAACTTTTTAAGGAGGGCTTAGAAGAAACCAAAATATAAACAATGGCATTGATCGTAATAAATCAACATCTGTACTAGTTCTTGCTCCAATTTGCTATGGTGTTTTTGCTCAATTGGTCTACAAACATCAATTGTGGAATAATAGATCTTAATTGGTCCACGAGGCCCTTAATCCCGTGGGCTTCATATATTAGTAAGATCATGCCTCCTTTGGTTTGTTGGGAGTTGTGGAGGTCCAAACCATCACTCAATAGATCCAAGACATTGATCATATTCTCCTTATTTCACCTGTTGCATTCTCGGTTTGACAAGGTTAGAGTAGGTGAGAGCTGGAAAGAGTATTTGTCATCAGTGTAATGCTCACAAGAATCTAGATTTGAGTGAGTTTAGATTTGAAACAAAAATGAATCGAAAAAATATCTAATTGAATTGAACGTGTTCATTTATTTTAACTACTTTAGTATATTTTCTCATACTAATTAATATCTACTCTACCTCCCCAGAGTTATTTCTATTTTAAGGGAGGACGATTGTACTATGATAATTGTGGGGTTCATTCCCATAATGAAAAAGAAAAAAAAAAGAGAAATTTGCAAGATGTCAAATTGGATTTGGCAAATGGTGGGTTGTCACATCACCGAAACAAGTTTTGACCAAACTTGATTTTGATATCCATTTGCAAGAATCAAATTGGCAAGTTGCAATGAGCCAAGCTTCTTGTTGGTTGAAAGTGAGGTCATTCTTCCTATAAATGGATGCATCGGCTTCATTCTTTAGGCACACAGAAGCAACAAAGCTTCAAATATTTTACATATAGAAAAATAGTCTGTGTAGAAAAATAGAGAGTGTGAGCGAAATTATGGTGAGGTGGCAACTCAAAAGGGGGTTATTTCTTTTGAGTGTATAGTGGTTTCTAGAGTATTTACTCGGGCCTACGGAGTATAACATTTCTCATTATAGTAGATTACTTTTCTCCTCTCAGGCCCGTAGATTTTTCCCTCATTCAGAAGGGTTTTTCACGTGAAAATTGTTGTGTTCTTGTTGTTCTTTTTATTCTTGTTGATTACCGTATCTCGGTACTACGTTATTATTACGCTTTTATTACCGTGAATATTATTCTGTGGGGGTTTATTTCCAACAACTGGTATCAGAGCACATGTTCTGCTCGTTCACATGAGTACTATTCACTATCGGTGTTACTATACTCGGTGAAAACAATGTCTGAAGTAAAGTACAAGGTAGCAAAATTCAATGGAGATAGCAGTTTCTCAACATGGCAAAGAAGGATGAGGGATCTGCTCATCCAACAAGGATTACACAAGGTACTAGATGCTGATGCCAAAAAGCCCGATACCATGAAAGCTGAGGATTGGGCTGATTTGGATGAAAGGGCTACTAGTGCATTCAGGTTGCACTTATCAGATGATGTGGTAAATAACATCATTGATGAAGACACCGCACATGGCATTTGGATAAGGCTGAAAAGTCTATACATGTCCAAAACGCTGACAAATAAATTGTACCTGAAGAAGCAGTTATACGCCCTGCACATGAGTGAAGGTACAAATTTTTTGTCATATTTAAATGTGTTTAACGAACTAATCACACAGCTTGCCAATCTCAACGTGCAAATCGAGGAAGAAGATAAAGTCATCTTGCTATTAAACTCATTACCATCTTCGTACGATAATTTAGCAACAACCATCCTGCACGGTAAGACTACCATTGAGTTGAAAGATGTCATATCGGTTTTTCTACTCAATGAGAAGATGAGAAAGAAGCCTGAAAATCAAGGACATGCTTTCATCACAAAAGATATTGGCAGGAGTTATCAAAGGAGTTCGAGCAACTATGGTAGATCCCGAACTCGTGGGAAGTCTAAGAACCGATCAAAATCAAGAGCCAAAAATTGCTACAATTGTGATCAATCAGGTCACTACAAAAGATATTGCCCAAATCTAAGGAAGGGTAAAGGTGAAACCAATGGCTAGAAGAATGACGACAACATAACCGACATGGTGCAAAATAATGATAATGTTATTCTTTTCATAAATGAGGAAGAAGAAAGCATGCACTTGGCAGATCCAGAGTCGGAATGGGTGGTTGACACAACGACATCTTACCATGCTACACCGGTAAGAGATCTTTTTTGCTGATATGTAGCAGGTGATTTTGGTACTATGAGAATGGATAACACAAGTTACTTAAAGATTGCGGGGATTGGTGACATTTGTATCAAGACAAATGTCGGATGCACATTATTTCTAAAGGACGTGCGTCATGTACCTGATTTGAGAATGAACTTGATCTCGGGAATTGATTTATACCGAGACGGATATGAGAACTATTTTACAAATCAAAAGTGGAGACTTACCAAGGGATCATTGGTGATTGCAAAGGGAGTTACTCGTGGCACGTAGTACAGGACAAATGTAGAAATATGCCGAGGTGAATTGAACGCGGCACAAGATAAAATTTCTGCAGATTTGTGGCACAAAATAATGGTGATGTTCTAATCGTCAATACCACACAAGAGGGGGTGATTTGTGTGATACCCAATTTTTTGCTCTAGAAGAACCTGGTTCTTCTAGGTGTTCTAACTACTACTGTTTGTGAAATAATAAGTACATAAAATAAAAAACACAGAGATTTTTACGTGGAAAACACCTGGCTCAAAAGGTGAAAAAACCATGACCTACTACTCCGTAGGATTTTCCCAAAGTTCCACTGAAATCACTGAGCCAAAATAGCATTTACAAAACTCTTTGTAAACCTAAGGATTAACTCTAATCCCGTTGTGCCATACAGCCCCAACTGTTGCGACAACTTCAAGTTAGCTATAACTTGAACACTCTAAGTACCTAATACAATTGCTTCTATGAAAGATGAAAGGTACAACTTTAAACCACCTACTACAATTGAACTAGAATAAAATAAAAACACAATGGAACTGGTTCTTCTATCTCGTTCAAGTACCTTCAGGAGTGCAAACTCAAATCACACATAAATTGCTTGCAAAATCGCCTTACTCATTCGCTCTCAATTTAGTTTAACTTTTGTGTTTGTGCAATACCTGTAAAAGAGAACAATCACTGTCATTTAATAGGTTAGCAATCAGAGTTTGATTGGAACTCAATTGCTTATCTTCTATCGTAATTGAGTCCTTGAAGATCTCAAACTCCAACACTATCTTTATCCTGGATTGTGTTCTCTTCATATAAGGAAACTTTCTCCCCTTATCCAATATACAAACTTTTTGATCAGATCAGGAGATATTGATTCTTGATCAGTATGACTTATTTCCTTCACGTGCACCTCAAATGTATAGGTTGATCATGACTGTGCTTCACTGTTGATACCCAATTTTTTCCTATGTATTTTTATATACAAAATACTTTAAAAATATCATGTACATGCATAAATAAGCATGCCCAAGAGTTCTGGTATTTTTCCTAATTTTTTAAGAGTTTTAATCAATTTATTGTCTATTTTAGCAGTACTAAATTCATATTTATTCCCAAAATCATCAATTTTGGTAAATAATTTATTTTACTTCCATATTTATACCACAATATAGCTAAAATAATTTTTGTATATTTTTACAAATTTATTTGGTATTTAAAAGACTAAATTGCATGCAATTGCAATTATAGCCTATTTTAAGAGTAATAGCATTTTATAATTGTAAAATTGGTTCCAGTATTTTTAAATTAATATTTATACATTATTAATTGGGTCAGTACTTTTAATTTGCTTTTGAAATCATTTTTACTATTTTTTTTATAAAATAAAAGGGAAAACTGGCTATTTAACATTTAGCCTCATTTTCATTTCAATTACAGCCTATTTACATTTCAATTTTATCCCTCAAATTAACCCAATCCTAACCCCAGCTGGACCGGCCCAATTTCATCTTTTACCTGACCCATGACCCAATTAAAAAAAACGCCCAGATTCCCTTTTGATCCAGGCTGTTGATCATTTTGATCAACGACCATAATTCCCCCTTTCCTTTTTAATTTCCCAAACACCCCTAACCCTATTCACTTTCACCTAAC